>NC_042997.1:152492234-152532234 GCF_006345805.1 Octopus sinensis
ACTTACATGGTGTGGATGTGGGTTTCTTTTTAAACTAACTGGATCTCTTCTTGTTGGAAGTCCCAGATGAACCTACCTCACGACAGGAGACGCGGATGCGGGCAGCACATCGAACTCCCTTGTTGATCAAGTGCCACGTATCAGAGGTGGATTCACAAACTAGTGTGGCTCATTCAGCGGTGGTGCCCCAGCATGGCCGCGGCCTTCGGGCTAAAACATTTTTAAGGATTTAAGGATTTATATATATACATATATACATATACACATATATATATATATATATACATATATATACATATATATATACTATATTATATATATATATATATACATATATATACATATACATATATATATATATATATATACATATATATACATATATATACATATATATATACATATATATATATACATATATATATATATATACATATATATATATAATATACATATATATATATATATATATATACATATATATATACAATATATATATATACACACACACACACACTATATACTATATATATATATATATATATAGTTGGAATTTATAAAAAACAAAAGAGGAAGACAAGTGATAAACAACAAATAGGTGTATTTGTTTACGCTCGGGAAGGTGCTTTGAATTTTGGCACAAAGCCAGCAATTTCGGGGAAAGTCTTAGTCGATTACATCGACCCCAGTGCTCGGCTGATGCTTATTTTATCGAACCCGAAAGGATGAATGATAAAGTGAAGCTCGACAGAATTTTAACTCAGAACGTAAAGCCGGACAAAATACTGCCAATCATTTTACCGTTTGCTAACGATTCTGCTAGCTCGCCTTATATAAGGAAAATAAGACAAGGTAGAGAATGTCAAAGTAATTTTATTATGAAGAACATTTTAGTACCGGTTTCAAACTTTGCGACTTTTTCAACTTAGAGTAAAATATGAAAAACAATTTAATTGTCGAAAAATTAAATGAAATGGTTTTTAAAAAATATTTCCATAGTTTTCAAATGCAAGGGACATTTTCCTTTTTTCTGTCTATCTCTCTTTTTTACTTTTGTGAGAGCTTGGTAGCAGGTTGCAGGTAGAAACATTCATAATATTTGATATAAGTTCTTGGTTTTGATTCTTTAAGCAGCAGTAGTAGCTGAGGAAGGAGGCAGCGAAGAAGAAAAAAGGAAGAAGAGGAAGAGGAAGTAGAGGGTGTTGGAAAAGAAGAGAAAGAATAATAAAAATGCAGGAGTGGTATGGTAGTAGCAGGATGTTGGTGGAATCCTCTTAAATGGTCAAGTGACCTAAAAGTGACTTATGGTTGTAATAGCAGTGATTGGAATTGTACTGTTTCGGCCGGTTGCAGATTCGGCCGGTTACACTCGAAACTGCTCAAATCTAGCCGTCCCCAAGAAAATCACAAATACACTCATAATACTCCTTGTACATTGCTATATGTTTTGACACCGAAAACATTAAAATTTGCAACATACATTAGTAGTAAATCCAAATATTGCCCGAAAATGACCTAAAAATTGTACGACCTGACTTCGTTTGCGAGGTAATTTTTGTAGTAAAAAGAGATTTTGTGCAAAAAAACATACTTCGTTTGGTAGCCAAAAGATTACTGAATCTTTTCATACACCATACGTCAAAATCGGCAGCTCCATTTTCGAATCCATAAGGAACATATGCACCACACACAGACACACAAACTCTCTTTTATAGATATAGATCTGTGTGTGAATGTGTGTGTGTGATTTGTTGTGTATTTCACGAGACATTACAGGTGATAATTGTCCTGATTAGGCCCGGGTCAGTTCTAGTTGAGTTAACCTATGATCAAAATCTTTTCAGTCGTTATCATCTAGTCTTTTATTGTACGTGCAAGAAACCTAGGATCACGTCGTAATAATAATTTTATTGATATATATATATCAAGTAACATTTTTATTACCTACTAGGAATCAGATTAATCTTGGTGATCTTAATAATTTAGAAGAAACAATTCAAAGCTAACTATTTTGATGAAAGAAATGTTTTATGACATTTTCACCGCCACTAATATACTAATCTATTATCCTTTATAATTTTCTCTCGACATTTATTCTCTGTTTTGCAATTCGTTAATGATCTTTCAAAAGCAAATATCTATCATTCAAATAGTTTCCAATGATTAGAAACAAATAATGAACAAATTTCTCTAATTCTGTAATCATTTGAGTAACTCTTATTTCTCGACATTCTGGCTTGTTTTCGTACATTATAGATACGTAATTTTAGAAAGAAATTTTACTATCTAATTCTTTCAAATCCTCGTAAAAGCAAAGGAAAACGTGCCTTGTGATCGGTTAAATTGGTAGAATAGATATGTGATATGTGTTTATTACGAATAACTCAGACATTCAGTTATTACTAGGCCGTTATAAAAGACACCAACCAGAAACTGGCCCACTGTTAAACTGTATGAAACATTGATGCAAATACTAATATAATAATCCTTTCTACTATAGGCACAACACCTGAAATTTTGGGGGCGAGGCCTAGTCGATTACATCGACCCCAGTGTTTCACAGGTACTTAATTTATCGACTCCGAAAGGATGAAATGCATAGTCGACCTCGGCAGAATTTGAAGTCAGACAAAATACCTATTTCTTTACTACCCACAAGGGGCTAAACACAGAGAGGATAAACAAGGACAGACAAACGGATTAAGTCGATTATATCGACCTCAGTGCGTAACTGGTACTTATTTAATCGATCCCGAAAGGATAAAAGGCAAAGTCGACCTCGGCGGAATTTGAACTCAGAACGTAGTGGCAGACGAAATACCTATTTCTTTACTACCCACAAGGGGCTAAACATAGAGTGGACAAACAAGGATAGACAAACGGATTAAGTCGATTACATCGACCCCAGTGCGTAACTGGTACTTAATTTACCGACCTCGGAATTTGAACTCAGAACGTAGCGGCAGACGAAATACTGCTAAGCATTTCGCCGGCGTGCTAACCTTTCTACCAGCTCACCGCCTAAATAACAATGATAATAATAATAATAATAATAATAATAATAATAAAGTGTTGTTTATATTTTTAAATGTTTAGAAAATAGTATATATATATGTATATATATAAATAAAACACAAAATCTTGAAAACAAAAACAAATACGAGAATCTCGATCATCTTGACATTGTGCCAAGACATACGTCTAAATTGAAGACTTCAAAAAACGGTTTACGTCAACCCTTTTACGGTTGCATGTTGCTTTATTGTTACACCATTGTAATGGGGAGTCATCTTTCTATGAGCGAAGCAAGATGCTTTGTTAAGTTATATCTATCGTATAACTTAATTTCTGAACACACTTTTATGTCCCTCAGACAAAGAAGTTCTGTCTGAACAAAGTCAGATTTTTGCTGCTGCAGGGTCTAGCATTGCGATGCTTCATACATAGAGAAATGATTCTTTCCCCCTTCTTTCTGACAATGCGAATTTGGAATCTATAATGATTCAATTGTATTCTTTTACAGTGTCGATAAAAGTAAAACGAAAAAAAAATAAACATGTGGAGAAAAAGTTTTTCTCTCTCTACACACACAAACACACGTACACGCGTGCGCACTCACATATACATATGTATTTATTTGTACGTGGGCGGATGTGCATTAGCATAATTATGGTCAAGGAAAATTGAATTCATCTAACATTCGTCCTATTATGGCAGTTAATAGCCAAGGCTAGAATGAAAGCGATTAGAGAAAATTATGAACGGGAAGTCGAATAAAGATTGCTATCTACCTCCAGACAAAATTTCTCATTCATAAATATAAAGTCGGCTGAATATTACCTACAACGATTATATTTGTCTGTCGTATATTGCTATAGAAATCATACGAGTTTAGAAATATATTTCAGTGAATAGCTTTATAAATTTTGTGTTTCCATTATCTTTATTTCGCACGTATGTTATATGTAATCACCTAATTTTAAATATACGTACTATGTGATAAGTGTTTCGGAAACTTAATAATTATCGTGACTACATATGTGCGACATCTATGCTTCTAATTGAAGTTATGATGTTATATATTTACAAATAAAACGAAGAACAATTTGTTATCCGATAAGTAAAATACGTTGTCTATTTTAATGTGTGTATTGATCTACCTTTTGCCGCTCTCAGAATGAACACCAAGCAGTGAAACTACATCTGTTGGGCTAAGTATATCATATTAAAGAACACAAACTATATTATTATCGAAATGCAAGACTAAAATATGTAGAGGTTACGTAACTAAAAACATTGGCATTCTAAAATGCAAACACATTAACATGTTTTATAGGTTTAAAAAAAAATAATTCTGTATTTCAAATTGTATAGAGGTAAACTGGATTATTTTCTCAAAGTTATAAATGTTTTAAAGTGATACATGAAAGCTGTTCAGACTTTCTGAGTGCGGATAATTATTGGCAAATGGACGAAACCCTTTAGTTACGAGGAAACAATTCGGTTTAAGCCCCACCCCTTATATAAATATATCGGCGTAGGTATAGCCCTGTGATTAAGAGGTTTCTTTCGAAATTATCTGGTTTCGTGTTCAATCCTACGGTACGGCACCCGGTATTTTAGCCCAAACCGACCACTACTTTGTGACTGAATCTAGTAACGGACACTATACAGAAACTTATCGTGCGTAACTGGTACTTATTTAATCGACCCCGAAAGGATGAAAGGCAAAGTCGACCTCGGCGGAATTTGAACTCAGAACGTAGCAGCAGACGAAATACGGCTAAGCATTTCGCCCGACGCGCTAACGTTTCTGCCAGCTCGCCGCCTTTAAATACCTTAAAGTCTATTAGATCATTAATGCTAATCTGAAATTTTACATTCGTTAGTGATTAATAACTACATGTATACACATGCGTACACATATAGTGGATCGAAGATAAATAAAAATAAAATGACGCGAAGAGTTATAGGAAGAGAATAAATGTCATTTTTATCCCCTTAAGTTAGTCTGCTATATCGACCGCATCGCATTTTACTTCTTTCATCCAGTTTACTCCCTTCACATTTGAATATGCAACCTTTTGCCAAATTGGATAGTCAAATAGCAGATGTCGATAGAAGGGATAGTGATAGAGTATATAAATGGGTACATAAACGATTACAACTCTATCCTAGCTCTCACATTTTACCGTGAGTAGAAAGAATAGGAGGAATTTGTTTGAATTCTGAGTTATTTGTACCAGTTTGTACCCAAATCTTTTCGCAAGTCTGTAAGATACACACATGCACCAAATACCCTCGACCACGTCCAAAGCCAAACACCTAACTTTAATATCTTTATACATTCTGGATCGTCTGACAGAGATATACTATATCTAATGGAGGGAACAAACATCATATGATCCTGTCGCATATTATTCAGCTGCATAACACATTCAATTGAATCTTCTTATTTTTCAAGGTTGTTGATTGACAAATATTAAGCTTACTGCTATTCGTACAAAATGTATTTAACCCTGTTCATTTGAGACCACTAAGCAGGGGAACGAAGCCACCCCAAATATATATATCTCTTTGCGTTCCTCACATGTATAAAGCTCATAGTACCATAACATCAAAGTGGTTACTCCAAGAGTACGGGTAAAACATAATGGACTTTTGATGTACAGTTGTATATCTAAGAAATACTTTCGTTGATTTGCTTTTAACTGTTTCAGGTGAAGTTTGGATAAAGTACATTTACTACAAAATCTTATCCCGCAATACAATTTGTGATAAAACTGCAATGCAATGAGTATGAGTTCTCTCTAGAGCTAAAACTTCTCTGATTCGGTTTTTAACCCTCTACAAAGCTCAAGATTCACATAGGAAAACAGCTCACGTCTACTGAATAATGCTACTTTCAAACAGGCTCCAGATACTATTCACCAACAGTCACACGTTTTCTTCTGTTTGTTTCTTGTATGGTCTCTGCAACTCCGAACCGCTACTATGTATACTTTCCACCTAAATCCTCACTTCATTCTCCTCCCTCAAACATCCTTAGTGTGTTTCACTCTCAATTCAGAATCCGCTTTCAACATTTAGCCCTCTCCTTCTGTCCTAGAAGATGAGAATTCTCCCCTGGCCATGTTTTCCTCTTAAAAATTAATCGCAGATATTCAGTCGGTTTGGAAAGCGTCCATAATGATCACGGGCACTATCCTCCATTTCTTGACAATCTGTATATATATATATATAATATATATATATATATTATATATATATATATATATATATATACACATACACGTGTGTGTGTGTGTGTGTGCATGTGTGTCTGCGTAAGTGTGTGTAACGCATCCAAGAAAACTATTCCTGTTGAAAATATGATATATGCTAGAGACTCCTTTAATTTTTACTATTTTATTGTTACTTCAGCTTAAAAAATATAGAAATATTATGAAATTTTATTTCTGATATCTGATACTGAGGACGAGAAATTAATTTGAATTGATTCATAGATGATGTGGAAAATGAAGTTTAGATCTATATCATTTAATTATTTCCTGAATTCACTGTTATAATTGCAGGAAGGTGTTTATAAGCCATTTAAGAAACACACAAAAACCGTTAGATTCACTTCAACATTTAAATTTAATTTGCAAAAATATTTTCGTCGCTTTGAGACCGCGACCTGTGCACTGACAAAATTCCATGCTCGGCTGACATTATATTTATGATGAGAAATTTTGTCTGGAGGTGATGCAGCACGGAATTTTGTCAGTGAACAGGTCACGGTCTCAAAGCGACGAAAATATTTTGGCAAATTAAATTTAAATGTTGAAGTGAATCTAACGGTTTTTGTGGGTTTCTTAAATGGCTTATAAACACCTTCCACGCAACAATTGTTTTCGTTCCAGCACGGGATCTCAGATCAGATCACTTGCTATGCAAGTACATCTCCGTAACTGTTATAATTGTTAATGTATATTATACACCGTGTTATGCATATACATTTTGATAATATGTTTGTATATGATACGAACTAACAGAGGAGAACATGATCGCTCGGCATGCTAGAAACAAGAGTCAAACCTCCTCCAAATGACATGTTGAAATTACACTGTAGATAATCTGATTCTAGATACCCTTAAAAAGACGGATAATCTCAGTTAAAATAACTTTTCCAGTAAGTCTGTTTATAGTTAATCTGTCGCTGCTCAACTTCAGCAATAACATTGTCAATGATATTACAGATAATATAAATTTCAATTCCAGATAGGAAAGAGTAACATACTCATTGATAAAATATTAACCACATATAGGCGCAGGCGTGGTTGTCTGGGAAGAAGCTTGCTTCCTAGCCACATGGTACCGGGTTCAGTCCCACTGCGTAGCACCTTGGGCAGGTGTCTTCTACTATAGCCTCGGGCCGACCAAAGCTTTGTGAGTGGATTTGATAGACGGAAACTGAAAGAAGCCTGTCGTATATAAATGTGCGTCTGTGTTTGTCATGTTTGTCTATGTTTGTGTGTTTACATCCAGTCGGGGTCGATAAAATAAGTACCAGTTGAGCACTGTGTTGATGTAATCGACCTAACCCCTCCTCCGAACTTGCTAGCCGTGTGGCAAATTTTAAACCAAAATTAGAACGATTAGGATGTCTATAAAGTACGATTATGAGTTAGGCGATTTTAGGAAAATCGTACAATGGATTCTGTATTAAATAAATTTGGAAACCCTAATTGTATCTATTTGTATTTTTTATGCTCCGAGTTCAACTTTACCTTTTATACCCTGCTTTATTTGGTAGGGAGATGAGAAATAAAACACCTATCCAAAACCGGGGTAGTTTCTCCTCTTCTTCATTTCTCTTGTTATAAGATACGTCAAAAGAGTCAAGAAATGAGCCCCACGAATATTCTCCTTATTACTCAGTGAACTCCCGAATAAAAAAAAAGTGAGAAAACCTGTTGCTTTTTACTGTATTAAGTTATGGTTTATAATATGTAATGTCGTTAGCCACCGTACACTGTAAGTGTTAATGCATATAACGGAATTCAAAACTTGAAATTCATCCCCTAGGAAGATATCACTTTAAACATCGAATATAAAATTTGAACCATAACATTCTGTAGTTCAAAGTGTCACCAATTGCGTTGGGGGAATAGCTTAAAACCCCGCATAACTACTGTAGTTCTTCTGCGCAAAATTTTCACCGGCAACTTAAGAGAATTATTTGGGAAAGTGGAATAAGAGTAAGATTATATTGAAATAATAAAACTATTGATCATAAACAAATACGTGAAATGACATACGTTCAGAATGTATTTATATTGTATTCATAATTTATTTATCTTAACTCCGCTATCTAAAAACAGTTATCAAATTATAAATCATTTTACAGAACAATCTGAGAAAATACAAGTTGCCATAACACTGATCAGGAGTAAGTGTTTCATCGTAGAAGGTAGCTATATTAAAAACAAGTATAGATAATATAAGAAAGTTACTGTAGTGTCATATTTATTACAGAACTTAAATGAGTGCAGCTGACATTGAATATTTACATTGCACTAGCCAAGGTATAAAACCAAAAATGTTTTTCATAAAAATAACCAGATTTGCTTCATATACGATCATATTTATCTTCTTTCACGTACGTGAATATATATTGAAGAAAATCAAGATATTGGAATGCACAAATAAAAGAATTACGTTTTATCTAGAAAGAAAAAAAAGAAAGAAAATGTATGCGGTCTTTTGATGACCTACATAATATCAATGAAGAATATTAAGAAAAAGATAATCTGGACAGGAATAATTTAGCATATAAAATATTTGTGTATCCGCATACTGTCGACGATATAATCCTGTATAATCCACACGGTCGTCAATATAATCCTGTAAAGGCTATTTCTTTATTACCCATAAAAAGGCTATACAAAGATGCTTGATGATATAAGACAACACAACATAAGGACAGTACAAAACATAAACTCGAGGAACTAAAATGATAAAAAGTGGGGAACGAGTAAGAAGAAAAAGAAAAGAAAACGAATGATATGAAAGAATGACAAGATGAGGCACAGTGCGCACTCGACCCCCGAAATCAAGTGGTTACATTAATACATGATTTTTACAGTCTTCTTTTTCTTTTCATTTTTAACATTAAAAGTTCACATTAAAACATGATTTTACAGTCTTTTCTTTTTTTATTTTTAAAATTAAATGTCCACCTGTTCAATTTTCCTTCTTATAGCCTCATACTCCACCACAGACGGCGGAATGTCACGCAACCATATCAGGTCGATCATTTTTGCAACTTCTCCGAATGTATCCAAAAATCTCTCATGCCTGTCGTCCTGTACCAAAACACCCCTGTCATGTACGTCAAATTCTTCTCTGGGCAGCTTCACCCTCGCCACTCCCTTCCACTTTCCTATTCTTTTCTCCACCTCTGCACTTTTTTTCGTAGATTATCAGCATACCCTTATAATTACATTCTACTTCAGTTGCTTCTATTTCCACCATTTGCGTACTTTTAGGTTTAAGTTGCTACTTACATTTTTGTGGCTTCTTGGTTTCTGTTGAATGTCTCTTGCCTTTGTTGTTTTTCTTCTTTTTGGGTTGATAAAGTCATCACTCCCCTCTTTCACTTCGATCCTTTCCTTCTCCTTTACATCGTTGGCGCGCTCAGCATCACCTCTATTCTCTCTCGTTTCTATTTTCTTTTCCATCTCCTTTTCTTTTCCCTGTTCCTCCTCATTTACACTCAGCGTAAATTCAAACAAGGGACACTGAACCTTCAGCCTTCCTCCTTCCTCAGTCTCAATATTTTAGGGGATTCGGTCAATGTCTTCGAAAGTGGCAAAAAAGCCACATTTCGACTACGAATCTCCACCAGTTTCGCCTCTTCGTCTCTCCACACTGGTCCTAATTCAGGGTTGTTTTCTGTTGTCGCCAAAATGGCTGCAACCAACCACTCGGCTTTAATTTCGAGTGGCATACTTGGTATTCTAATCCTCACGCTAGGCCTTCCCATGTAAGAGGGTAACAGCGTCACCTTTTCTGTTCCGAGGATGTTGATGGAATCCTAGGCTGCTTCTTCCTTGGTGGCAAACCTGACCGCCACCGTACCGAATTTTCTACCTCTACCAATTTATTCTGCTTCTTTAACTATGTCACCCAAACACTCCTCTATGTCTTCTTCCAACAGTCTTTCAACTTACTGGTGGCGACCGCCTGTGTGAGGTACACCACCGTCATTTCTTCCTTTTCCTTCATCGTCTCCTGCGGAGGCATCAGCTTGATGGTATCTCCTTTCTTCTTCACCAACTGTTCATTCTTCAAAAACTTCTCCATATCTATCACTACCGGCGTTACTTCCATTGGCGCAACTGCTTTCGCCGCAGTGGCTTTTACATAGCTCGCCATAATACGGCTACGTTTCTCCTTTCACCTAAAATGGTGGTGGTGGTGGGAGAACAATGAAAACACAACAACCGCAACAAACAACACGCTCGCGCGGTAACAACAAATTCAACAAAATTTCTCTACAAGTCTCAAAAGCACAACCTTTCTCCTCGAAGACTCCGGTCAGAATGACTCATCATAATTCTGTAAAGCTTATTATAGAAATAGCCGGAAAAACATTTAAATCTTTATTTCCGAATGGAAATAAGTTTGCAGTAACGAACGGTTTCAACATTGGATAATATTTCCAAAGAAACATAAGATATTTTCGTTTTATTCTACAATTTTAGGAATAATCTTCAAGACTGAGAATACGGCGAGGAAACAAGTCTTTACGTGATTACTAGAAATGCTATAAGCAGTGATCAGATCGCCTTCAAATTACATCGCACCGCCTTAAAGAAGGAAGGACTCACTGGGGAGTTCGAGTTATACAATATCTGAAAAACATAAACGAGATAATCTGTAAATATTGGCACTTCGAGAAGATGCGAAACACATCATTTTAGGAAATGAGTCTCGAAGTAGATACAGCTATAAACTATAGCATACAATATATTGTGTTAAAATCCTATGGCTGCTATAGACGACGAAAGCTACCGGTAGGATACCAACTTAATCTTTTGTAGGTAACCGTTGACAGCTTTTTCCATCTAAAAGGTATTTTTTAAATCCAAAAATAATATTGGCTTCGAATTTTGGCACAAGGCTAGCAATTTCGGGGTGAAGAGATAAGTCAATTACATCGATCACTGTGATCAACTGGTACTTATTTTAACGATTCGGAGAGGATTAAAGGCAAAGTCGACCTCAGCAGAATTTGAACTCAAAACGTCAAGACAGACGAAATGCCGCGAAGCATTTTGCCCGGTGTGCTAACGATTCTGCCAGCTCGCCGCCTTCTTAATAATAATGATAATAATGATAATGATGATGATGATGATGGTGACTCAATTAGAATTGTCTTACAAAACCATCACTGTAGGATTAAATACATATCTTGAGCTATCAAAAGATCCTCTAACGAAACTTGTGCACCAGCATGTTAAAGTAAAGAAGCTATACTCGGTATACAAAGAATCTGTACAGTTTAAGAAACAACTGATGACGGAGGAACCTAGGATGAAGGCGAGTGAGAAAGTAATCCAGTTTGCTAAAAGAGTTAAGGAAAAGATGAAAAAACAAGCCCAGAAGAAGAGCTAAGAAGAATGGCTAGAAAAAACCGATGCATGACCGATACCCATGTAGAGTGAACAAACCAGATGTAGAAAAACGAGACACGCATGTATGGATGAAGAGCTCAGGACTGAAGGCTGAAACGGAAGGTTTTATCATAGCAGCACAAGATCAAAGCTTGGCAACCGGGGCTTACCACAGCAAAATAATGAACGATGGCACTGACCCGAAATGCAGAATGTGTCATGAGCAGGATGAAACAGTGGATGCACAGCGCTTGCAAAAACCGAATATATTCATAGAAACGATAGAGTAGCGCAATATATCGTTGGAAGATATGTAAACACAAGGCCTGAAATTTTGGAGCAGAGGGGAAGTCGATTACATTGACCCCAGTACTTAACTGGTATTTATTTCATCGATCCTGAAAGGATGAAAGGCAAAGTCGGAATTTGAAATATAAGTAATAATAATTTCAGATTTTGATAAAAGGTCGATGAATTTAAAGGAGAGTGTTAGTCGATTACAATGACCCCAATGCTCAAGTGATACTTATTTATTTTAAAGACCCGAATGGAATAATAGCGCCAGCGGAATTTGAATTCAGGACATAAAAAGATCGAAGAAATACTGCTAAGCATTTTCTCGGTATGCGAGCAATTTTACCAGCTCGCCTTCTTTAAATAAGTAATAATAACGAGAAAATATGTAGTTAGCTTCAATGATTTATGTAATGTGTCCTTTACATAAGTGATTTGTAATGAAATAGGTAATCAATGTTAATAAGACACAGCTAGTTACATAACTATTCATTCGGTAACATCAAATAAAATCATTCACTACAGAGGTGCGCGGCAAGATGATTATGTTGACAGTGCTTAGAGGTCGATAAAATAAATACCGGTTGAACACTGAAGTTGATGTAATGGACTACCCCTCTCCTCCAAAATTCCAGAATTTGCGCGTATAGTAGAAAGTATTTCGTATATCTCACCTCACGAGAATGTATAACCTTCAATGTTCAGGCTGAAATAGTAATCGAAAAATCACTATGTACGTGTTCAAGGTAGCAAGAGTAATTTAGAATTTGGGGATGCCATCTGCAGGAAACACTAGTTTCTTTCATATTTTTCCCATCGGATAAGTTCTCATCGGATAATTTATCTGGTTAGCTTCATAATGTTCCCTTTATTAAATACGTGGACAACAACTTCACTTTTTCTTGTGCTAGATGATGTTTCTGAAATATTCTCTAATACTAATTTATACTGAATAGTATTCAGGTACTTTACAGCTGCTTTATTTTATCGACCCGGAGAGTCGAAATGAAAAGTTGACTTCGGCAGAATTTGAAATCAGAACATAAAGAGCCAAGAGGAATGCTGTCAAGCATTTTGACAAAATGCTGATGACTATACCTTGTTTTTTTATTGCCCACAAAGGGGCCAACGAAAAGGGGACAAAAAAGGACATGTGGGGACATAGAACAAACAAAACAAAGTAAAAAACAACAACACAAAAACGTATATTACAAGATGAATGATAAATGAAATGAAGTTCCACAACCCCACCTCTGAGTCGCTTCATTTATACCTTTTAGTCACTTTTTATACTTCGTACCTACCAGTATATCGAACTTGTACTCCTCCAACAACCGTACTTACGTCAATTGCCACGGCAATTTGTCTATGTCCAAGTCCATATCCCAAATTTTGTATCCGCTTTTAAACTGATTTTTTTCCTTTTGTTCTTCGCTCAATAAGAGACCGCAATGCCATCCTTGAACGTTATCATATTTATTTGTTTCAACTGCTCTGATATCTTTCCATGTTTTTATCTCTTCGGACAGATTTCTGTTTGAATTGTCATACATTAGTGCGTAATGATCCCTTTTCATTTTTCCGGAGGTGGGGAAGTTTGAGGGCTTGTTTCTGTATGCGATTTTTTGTGTCAGAGAATGGGGTAGGTTCAGCGTCTGTAAGGGGAGGTTGGGAGGAAAAGGGTGTGGTGGATGTTGGGTGGTTGTGGGATGGGTTTCTGTATCTGTTTTGCTTGGCTTTTTTCCATATTTTTTTCCATAATTTTTTTCTCGCACGATGTGGGCCTCGTGTTTCTTTATGCACCAAAATACTTTTGCATTTGAACTTCACTCGCATTTTCTGCCCGACTCGATTTTGTTCCGATACAGCTATATATTACTGTGTATCATTGCATGCTTTCTATTACACCAGATGGTGGTTTTAGAGTTATTTGTCGTCCATTCTCTTTTTAGAGTTTGTCTAGTTAGTTCTAAGTCAAAGTGGTTTAGATAGAATTTTTCTATATCTCTTCAGGCGCTTGCAAAGGAGCTTACCTTTCGCAGTTGCCTCGCTGTGCACGTTGTTGTTAGCGCTTACGTAACATATAGAAATTTGTGCCTTTGTGTTTCTGTTGGAGGTTGCGGTGATGTTGTTTCTTTTTACTCGTAGAGAAATCCCGCTTGTTGAGGTAGTGTTAGTGACGACATTGACGTTGAGAGAGATTGCATTTCCTTCAAAATTGTCTTTTTCGTTTTTTGTCTCACTTGTAGTTGTTGTTATTCACTTGTCTTTGTTGATGTTTCGATCGGCATTTGTAGAGGCAACGTTGGTGGTTGTTGTAGTGTTCTATTTTAAGAGTGAGAATGCGGCATCTAAAACGCTCTCCCCGTTTAACAACAACAAAAACAACAACAACAACAATAATGATAATAATAATGATGAAATGTTATTTGTAAAGTCAACCAAAGTGAAGAGAGTACCGTAAGCGAATATTAGCTCTGTGGGAGTAAGAACTGAAGAAATGAATATTTGACAAACAATGTCAAATATTCGGAGTGAAATCCACCGAAGCAAAGGACAAGATATAAAAGTGAAGAACAGAAAGATGTTGAAGTTGCTGAGTCAACCGAGGTAGAAGATAACGGTGTTGAAAGTGGTGTCGGTATAAACAAAAACATAGATTCAAGCGAACATACAAAGTTAAATGAGGAATCCGACATATTAGAATAAACAAAGGAAGTAATGGAAAGGCAACCTTCGCTACAACTACAAAAATCTACGAAACTTTGATTGGAATAGAAAGTGTAATATCGGAAATAAACATAATATATAAACATAGCCAAAAGAAGCTGATTAAAACAGGAGAAATTGTGGTGGAAATAAATGTTAGGTGAAAAGAAAAGCACAAACGGGAAAAAATGGAGGAAGATATATTCTGGAAGCAAAGGACAGAAGGAAATAGACCAATTATGAAAAGACACAGGACTTCTTGAAAGGTAGGAAAATGGTAAATAAAAGTAAAACAGAAAAACCGACTGAGCCAGCTCTACAAATGAAGAAGTTTCAAGACAGTTACCGAAGAATTGAGAGAACGCATACACGCAAAAGCTGCTGTAGTAATACGAGACACTGAATAAAACAATTCATAGAAAATAGGTTGTTCCGATGCAATCAAGTTTTACAAAGAATTGGACAAGCAAGAGGCACGCGAGAAATCGAGAAAATTCTGGGCTAATATTTGGGAAAGGGAATAAGTTCACATTGAGAAAGTAGATTAGATTGAGGAATTTGCAGCAAAAATGCATAATGAAAAGCAACGAAATATTTACTTCAAGAAAACAATGGTCGAAAATAAGATAAACATGATGGCCAATTGGAAAGATTCTGGACTGGACTCCAAGGATTTTGGATAAAATCTTTCAAGTACAGGTTGGAGCAGGGAGGAAAGATGTTTTTGAAAATTTCGCGAAATCATTAATTTTAGCTGCACACAAATTTTATTGACATCAATGTGTTCGTATTGAATTAGCATTTGTCAAAATCAAGTGTAGAAAACGACATCCATCATGTGGTGTCCGTCCTCATTGATGCATTTCTGAAGGCGTTACTGGAAGTTGTTCTCCACTCTCTCCAGCATTGATCTGTCGATTTGGGCGACGTCCACGCGAATAGCTTCCTTCAAAGCATCCAATGTACGGGGCTTATGCGCATACACACGTGTATTACTCTGCAGGATTTCAAGTCATCTTAATGAATGCATCGAAAATAGAAGTGTTCCTGAATGGATAACATCCGGTGTTATACATTTATTGGTGACAAATATTGATAAAGCTAATGAGGTCGGCAATAACAGATCTATCACATGTCTCTCTCTAATGTGGAGATATTTGATTGGAGTTATTGCAGAAGAATTATACATATAGGTGCAAGCGTGTCTGTGTGGTAGGAAGCTTGCAGAGTTCAGCCTTACGGCGTGGCATCTTGGGTAGGTGTGTTTTACTATAGCTTCGTGCCGCGATCAAAGCTTTGTGAGTTGATTTGGTAGATGGAAATTAAAAGAAGCTTATTATACATATATGCGTGTATAAGTGTGAGCGTGTGTGTGTGTGTGCGTGTGTGAGTGTGTGTGTGCGCGCGCGTGCGTCTTTATGTCTGTGTTTGTCCCGGCCACCGATTTGCAACCGGTTTTGGTGTCTTTATGTCTCTGTAATTTAGCGGTTCGGCAAAAATCATCGATAGAATAAGCAGTATGTTTAAAAAGAAATACTGGAAGTCAATTCATTCGAGTAAAGATTCCTTCAAGGCGGTGCCCCAGCATGGCCATAGTCTAATGCCTGAAACAAGTAAAAGATAAATGATAAAAGAACCATCTTGAAAGAAGGAATCTTTTAAATGAAGAACAAAAGTTGTGTAGAAGAGGGACAAGAATTTCAAACGATCAACTACTGATTGGGAAGACTGTAATGAGAAATCATAAGAAGCACCGGGTCCGGCTACGTACGGTGGCGATAGATTATCATAAAGCTTGTAACATGAAGCCTCATTCTTGGGTAAAACACTCTACGTATGTGTGAAATAGCAGATGATAATTTCAGCTTAGTCAAGAGAACATGAAACACTGAAAAAAGAGCAAATAGCAAGGACTGAAAATCTTAGAGAAGTTAAACTAGAAAGAGGGGCTTTTCACCGCCATTATTCCCAATTGTTTGTAATTTCTAAGAAATGAAAATGCTAGGTACTGTTTGGAAACAGGATAGAAAAGAAGATAAATTATCTTCTTTTAATGATGATTTTAAATTCCATAGAAGTAATTAAAAATAGGATGTTAGAAAGACTGGCAAATACAGTAATATTATTTCCTTCGAAGTGTGACCATTTAACACTGAAACGTGGAAAGGTAGTAAAGAAAAGGTGAATGGACTTAAGTTCTAAAGAAGTTATAAAGGAGATTGACATGAACAAATGATATAAATCTCTTGGTATCTTGAAAGCAGACGAATCACTTCATATCGATATGGAATATGTCATCTGATAAGAATACTACATGTGCATTAGGAAATTGGCATCATCAAAACCCAATAAAGGCAGCAACATAGCAGCTATAAATTCATGGGCGGTGTCACTTGTAAGGTACAGAGCGGATATAGTAGACTGGGAGAAAGAAGAGTTGCAAAACAAGACAAAAAATGCGAAAAAAATTAACAATTAACAGGTTGTGCCACGCTCAGAGTGATGTAGAGCTAATATGCATCTCCGCAAAAGGAGGCAGAGATTGAGGCCTGTTACATAACATTGAATCTCTTGAGAGTCAGGAAGAGAACCTGGCCAAGTATATTAGAACATCCAGCGAGCGACGAATTCGTGCAGTCATGCAAGAAGACCTACTGTGGAAACCACAAGTGATTATATGAAGGAAATCAGAAAATTATGGGAAAACAAAATTACATGAAAACATTATAAGGGATACAGTAGAAATAAGAACAATTGAATCTTTGAAGTGGCTAAAAAATGTTTTTGAGAAACTGAAAGATTGTTGTTTGCTTTTCAGGATCAAGCCCTTCGTACAAGTTGGATGAAGAAATGTATCGACAAGCAAGATATAACAGTAAAATGCACAGTGTGCACTGTAAAAGACGGATAAATCTTCCATGTGATATCAGAATGCCCCAAAATTGCACAGACTGTATTGAGATGATAATGCAACCAGAAAAATAACCTTAACCTTATTAGTGATGTCAAATGGTATTGCCACAAATCACAAAAATCATGGAGAATACCAACGATAATATTATCTGGGACTTTAACATAGAAACTGATCATGTAATAGAACACAGAGGGCCAGATATTTTAGTCTTGTATAAGGAAGATAGAAAATGTGACATTATTGACATAGCAATCTTTAGGAACGAGAGTATAAAAGTAAAGAGGAAGAGAAAGTGACCAAATACAGTAGATTGAGATGAGAACTGAAAAAGACATGGAACTTAAAAGAACCAAGTGTAACTCCAAACGTAGTTGGCGCGCTCAGAATATTAAGTACCAATCTCAAGTTTGGATAATTTATAACTTAGGAGTAGCATAGAGCTGTAGCAAAAGATACGCTGTTTGGAATAGCAAAGATCATAAATGGAATAAATGTTGCATCTCAAGACGGTACCAGTGATTGTAGGAGCACTAAGAATGATAAAAAAAGGAATTGAAAATTATCTGAGAATGATCCTTGGCTTTTCATTCCTGCATGAAGCGCAAAAGATTGTTTTAATTGGTGCCTCAAAAGTATTGAGAAAGCATTGTTGATGTGAGAATGATTTCCATCAGCCATGTAAGTAATTTTTCTACATAACATTATTTGATTTTGTAAATGAGTAGTCTGGTGTGTTTATCTTAATGGTGTATCAATGTATACAGCAAGTTGCTTTGCGCTAGGTGTCGAAAGGCACTCAGCAAGAAATGGAAACAAAATTGAAAGAAGAACTCGTAGTAAAAATAATAATTGTTTTACTTAATAAAAGTTAGTTGTTTTAGTAATATAAAGTTGCACCTTACAAATCCTCATTAACTTATGAAATCTGGCATTCATAAAACAGGATATCTGATGACAAATAAAACAAATTGCATTGATATGAAGGTAATGTGGTAATATCAGAATTTAAAATTGCTTTCACTTGTGACAAATTGTTTAAATGTATAAAAATCCAAAACAATTTATGATGTGATTACAGAAAAAAAAACGGCTTTTTCAAAAGAGAATGTCATGTGCTGAAATAAAATGAAAATATTTACTGAAGCTGTTTCCTGAGCTACTGATATAAAGTATGTGTATTTATTGTATATTTATGATATATTTATGGTATATAACGATATTATAAAGCATGTGCATTTTGAAGATTAAATTTCCCATTAACATCTTATATTGGTTGACTATTATCCTCTAGGAATTTGCTTTCAAGTCGATCACTTAGCAAATATCACTCAAACAACGACTAAACAACAGTCATAAATAAGAACAGAATAGATAATTTAGTCCTTAATATTTCCTCTCTCCCCCTTCTCTCTGTCTCTCTCTGTCTGTCTGTCTCTCTCTCTGCTTTTTCAGCAGCATATCCTCTTTGATATGATGCTACCAGATGTCATGCGCGTGTGCACTGGAGTAGTTTTCAGTTGTCTCTTCCGAAAAGGTCTTCGGTCCCAAATTTCTATAAATGAAGAAATGGGATCTGCAATTTTCATACTTTTCATCGGTATTAGTGACGATATTTGTCAGGCGATGAAGTGCCTAACGTGGAAAACGAAACTGGATTCGTGGAGTCAATTTGCTGATTGTGCACATTGAACTGTGAGTGGCTAACTCTTCTATTTTAATCAATGTAATGGTTTGAGCCCATCATACAACATTGATCTGGTTACTTAATACTCACTTGAACTGAGTATTAAGTGTAACATGTTTTCATTCTCTAGGAATATGAATTAATGACCACTGTGTCAGCGGTATACCACTTTAATAACTCGTCTATGTGCAAAACAAAAGCAAAAAATACAAAATTATCTTCGACAGTATGTTATATTTTCGTTTCTTTTAATAGAATATTTTGTTCACTGTCAATGAATATACATTAAAAAAATGGTTAAACTCCAGTGTTTGACTCGAGCCCCCCCCCCCCAAAAAAAATAGTTGCAATAGGTGTAAAACAATATGTAGTAAACGAATATGATTTAAGAAAAATGCGCACTGGCGAACGGGCGAGGGTGGAGACGACTCGGAAAATTCACGTCGGGAATGTTCCGAGTCCTCTCACCACTTCTCCGTTGTCGGCGAAATTGTTTTCTTCGTATTCGTTTACTACACATTATTTTACACCTAGTACACTGTTGTTTTTGTTTCAATTTTTGTAATCGGGTGTCGAATTGGGGTTACTGGATCGTGTGAATCATCCGAATTCACACTGGAGTTTAACCAAAAAACTTGGTTGGTAACATAACGTCAGTGACGAAATAAATTACCTTGACAAATCCCCGAAGTCCTCAAAACTAAGTATGTTCGAATAACGGTTATAAACCTCAATCTCACTCAAGGTAGTATAAATCAAAAGAAAATTGATCATTTGGTTCTTTACGACTGTTCCATTCCTAAACATAATCATATCACTAAGTCAACAGTCAATTTTCTTAATTATAGGGAAGAAATCCTAAACATGTAAATGACAAATATTTTTTTAAATGTCTAAATGATATCGTTACTAGGTATAGGAATATATTCATTGCGTAATACTCGTATTTAATTCTATTTACAAAGAACATGTACAGTGATACCAGTTTCTCGTATGAACGGCATCTCTGAAATACTTATTTTCCGATATAAATTTCTTTGGTAAAATTTTATAATACAAAAACATAAGTACAGCAGAGTGAAGAACTTAAGATACTTTTTCTCCTTGAATCTTGTCTTTTGCAGTTAACTTCACTGAGAACAGTTGTTCCCCGCTTTCTACTTCTGTATATTGCTTGAAATAAACTTGCGCAAACATATAAAACACTTTCTTCCGAGACAAAAACATCTGCATTGGGATATGATCTGGTAGCCTTGTAATCTCGCACCATTTCTATTCGTACAATACCTTTCTCAGTAAAGTATGTAATCAGACTTAGAAGCAACATATGTATGTACACACTAACTTAGTTCGACAATACTTTTATGTTAGCATTGAATTACTAACACAAAAGAAATCCTCCGTGATTGAATTTGACCATATATACGGCTTGTTTATTTTAGTTCGCATTTAGTAGCTAGAAACTAACAGGGAAGTCACAAAGGCAAAACAATACACAATGTAAATAATAAAGGCGTTGTAACATAATGAAATAGAAAATAGATTCTGCCACATTTTTTTTTACAGATTAGAGTACTTTGTTTTGCATTGAATGAAAGCAAATTAATAGTCGGAATAATCAAATCAAATCTTTCATCAATACTTACTAATTAAATAAAGTCACTAAAACGCCTCTTGTGAAATACACAAAAATCGAACTATATCTTGAAACATTAGTAAAACAAATAGTTTACCTAACGAATTTTCTTGTTTACTTCATTATTTCTACTTTACAATTATCAATAACCCAGTTTGTCCACAATCAGTTATTGACCACACCCACTCGAATTTCAAATAGGACTTATATTAAAGCGGTGCTCATGCGTATCAAAAACAGTTCAACTGCTTCAAACGCAATCATCTTTGACTGCGCAGAAAAATAAACACCTCCTGCTTGAGTAGCAAAGATTGACACGTGTTCCCAACATCTACAACATATCGCAACAGTTTTTTTGCCCTTATATGCTGACAAGAAGTAAGCAGTTACATCTGTTTGAAGCCGGTTCAATGCAAACATCTTTATTCTTCTCGTCATTACTCTCTCTTTACTCTTTTACTCTTTTACTTGTTTCAGTCATTTGACTGTGGCCACGCTGGAGCACCGCCTTTAGTCGAGCAAATCGACCCCAGGACTTATTCTTTTGAAGCCTAGTACTTATTCTATCAGTCCCTTTTGCCGAACTGCTAAGTTACGGAAACGTAAACACACTAGCATCGGTTGTCAAGTGATGTTGGGGAGACAAACACAGGTACACAAACATATACACACACATACATATGTATATATACATATATACGACGGGCTTCTTTCAGTTTCCATCTACCAAATCCACTCACAAGGCTTTGGTCGACCCGAGGCTATAGTAGAAGACACTTGCCCAAGGTGCCACGCAGTGAAACTGAACCCGGAACCATGTGGTTCGTAAGCAAGCTACTTACTACACAGCCACTCCTTCGCCTATTTTTCATTTCCATATCCTTATATAAACCACCTTAACTAACTCATTTACCAAAAAATTTTGTTAATTCGTCTCCAGCATTTGCAAGAATTTGGCATTTGCTCATTATTTACAGCACTATGTGAAGATTTTATATGTACTCACTCACACACACACATACACACACACACACACCACACACACACAGAGTGTAGTATAATATAAGACAATGGCGCAGTCGTGACTGTGTGGTAAGAATCTTGCTTCTCAACCTCATGATTCCGGATTCAGTCCCACCGCGTGACACCTTGGGCAAATGTCTTCTACTATAGCTTAGGGCCGACCAAAGCCTTGTAAGTGGATTTGGTAGACGGAAACTGAAAGAAGCCCGTCAGATATATATATATATATGGGGGGGGCGTGTCTTTGTACCTGTGCTTGTCCCCAATCACCGCTCGACAACCGATGCTGGCGTGTTTACGTCCCTCTAACTTAGCGGTTCGGTAAACGATATGATAGAATAAGTACTAAGTTTAAAAAATAAAACCCTTCAAGGCTGTGCTCAAGCATGGCCGCAGCCAAATGAGTCAAACAGGTAAAAGAATAAAAGAATATATATATAGTCCACAGATAAGACCTAAAGATTCTTCGTATAGAAGACACTTAGTATTGTTCAAAAGATTCAATCTAAGACACCCCCAATGTCTTTACAGGGGATCATTCCACAAGGTAGAGAAAGGCTATAAGGAGGTGTCTGTCTGCATAAGAATGTAGTCAGCAAGTGCCGTGTCATAATACCATGCTCCCACCAAGCAAGAGTCTATATTGGCGGTGCTGTTAATTTCAAGCACCGCTACCGTGCACACATAAACTCTTCCTCCAATCCAAACTCTAAATTATCTACTTCCTTAGTAACTTATATGCATAACCTTAAATCTCAAAATGTTCCCTTTACCATAACCTGGTCCATCGTAAGTGAGGCTCTCTCCGTACAACGCAAACATCGCTATGTGTAAATTATGTTTAAGAGAATCGCTAATCGCCCTTCACCACCGCAACCTCTCATTACATATTTCACACACACACACACACTCAGACATATGTTGTTCAGTAGTATATTCCTGCATATGGCACAAAACGAGTCATAAAGTTACCGATATTTTACTTCCGGTTATATACCAAAATAAGGAGTATATTGCCTGACAATACAAAAGTATAATCGTTCAATTTCTCGTTTAGCTCGTGCTATTTTATAACTTGTGGACTTCTAACTTATAGCACAAATAAAGGAAAGAAACTTATTTAAGGACTTCTTTTATTATTTCCCTTGAGCTGGCGTTGTTTTTGTTTTTGTAAATGTTTTTGTATATAAAAATTAATTTCATTATACAAGAACATTTACTCATGCACATACATAAATTTGCAAATATATACTAATGTAGAAGAGTTCTTCCCTAGTGTTCAAAGTCTTCAATATTCTAGTCGTGACGTTTAATTTCACTCTAATACAGATGTTTCTTTACCCAAGTGTTGGGAAGACACTCGGCATGAAATGGAAACAAAATTGAAAGAACACAATAATAATAATAATAATAATAATAATAATAATAATAATTCACTGCGATATATACTTTTTTTAACAGTACAAGATTTCTTTCTTTGTCTTCTCTTTCCCTTCCTCTATATAAATCTCTCTCTTTCTCTCTCTCTCTCTCTCTCTCTCTCTACCATACATTTCATTAAGCTTCTTTCTACCGACACATCAACAAAAACATTTCTCCAGATTTTAACTTTAACCCGCATCAGCCTAATTATATCGATTCTAGTATCTTTTCATATTCGTTATGTATTTTTGAATAAACAGAAAACTGAAGAAGAAAGTGGTTTTAATTTACTTACGTCAATGGTACCAAATATAAGCTTGTTTATATCATTGACCTCATAAGGAAGGAAAACAATGTCTACTCCAGCAGTAGAATTCTGAAAGTAAAAGACTGCGATTAGATAACAACAGAAAGTTTTCTCCCCAGTCTACCGTTTCTATCATGCTCAACTTCATTATCTTCTATAATAAAGTAAGTAGAACAGCATCAATGAATGATCTCGTCAATGTAATTAGTGTATAAAAGCTGCTTTTATGGGTGCATAAAACCTAAAATATTGGTTGCTACTTTTAGATTTTAAGAATTTATAGAAGGAAATTTTGACTACTAATTGATTGGATAACCTCAGTCAATAGAAGTTTTTAACTCACTAAATCATAACTCACTATATCTTATCGTATTAGCAGTCAGTGTCCAGCAAGTTTCACCTTATTTTCCCTCCAGCCATACTGTTGATATTTACAGAAAGCATCACTAATCGCCCTCTATTCCTATATATGCTGATCATACTCTTTTACTCTTTTACTTGTTTCAGTCATTTGACTGTGGTCATGCTGGAGCACCGCTTTTAGTCGAGCAAATTGACCCTAGGACTTATTATTTGTAAGCCAAGTACTTATTCTATCGGTCTCTTTTGCCGAACCGCTAAGTTACGGGGACGTATGCACACCAACATCGGTTGTTAAGCGATGTTGGGGGACAAACACAGACATACAAACATATACACACACATACATATATATATATATATATATAAATATACATATATACGACAGGCTTCTTTCAGTTTCCGTCTATCAAATCCACTCACAAGGAGGCTATAGTAGAAGACACTTGCCCAAGGTGCCACGCAGTGGGACTGAACCCAGAACAATGAGGTTCGTAAGCAAGCTACTTACCACACAGCCACTCCTACGCCTATCTTAACAAGTAAAAAGATTATACTCTTTGAGACGAACTGAGAAGACTGAAACATGGTCTTTCTTTCCACCAATAAGTTTGTTTTGAAAACAGGTGTATTTCATTTTCATTTTACAAAAGATTCGATTGACTAATGTTATCTGAGTTGTCTCCTTTTGTTGTTGTTTTTAGATATTAAGCATGCCTTTCTGGAGGCTTTTCCCAATTAACTGCATTATTAATTTTGTTCAAATGAAGTATTTCTCAAGTCGCTTTATTAAATATTCATCACCCTACGACCGAATGTGTAAAAATTATGAAGATTATGGTGCAACTGATAAGCATTTAGTAGGAGTTTTTTAATCGTACTTTCAAGTCACTGTTCTGTACCTTGGGCTTGTGTAACGCTTTGAAAGCGTTAGACGATTAAATGCCCCCCCCACCTCACTACCATCCTAGTAGTTATTTTGAGTCTGGTACTTATTCTATCGGCTCTTTTTGCAGGATCGCTTAATTCCGGGGATGTAAACAAAACAAAACATTATTTACTGTATTTACATTCGACGGATATTTATCCTCATCTTTGTTGTTAACACAACGTTTCAGCTGATATACCCGCCAGCCTTCTTCAGGTGTTGTGTTAACAACAAACAAGATGAGGCCAAATATCCGTCAAACGTAAATAATGTAAATAATGTACATAATTCCTCATCTCTTAAATATAGAACTGTAAAACGAAACATGTAGTCAAGCAGTGTGAGACTAACACAAACATGTACACGCATACACTTACACACACACACAAACACACAAACACACGCACACACACACCCACGACTGAGTTCCTCATAGTTTTCTGTCTACTGAAATCCCTCACTTAGCTTTTGCCTGTTCAGGCCGGCTACGCAGTGAAACTGAACCTCAACCACATATATTCGAAACAAACTTCTTAATCACATAACGATATCTATGCCTAACATTATAGAATCTAACCTGGTTATTGCAAACCAAATTTATGGGCTTCTGACAATACACTGACTGATCTCGATTTCTCATTATAGCAATATTATTTTCCATAACCGTGTCTCATATATGGTCTATAAATATCGAATATTTCAATGGTGTAATGGGAATTCACCATTTAAAAGGAACTAATATGAAAAGAAAATCATAACTACCATCATCAGCATCATCATTATTATTATTATTAATATTACTATTATTATTATTATTACTATTACTATTATTATTATTATTACTATTATTATTATTATTATTATTATTAGTATTTCACATACGCAATTAGACTGTTAGAAAAGAAAATTTCCTAACATCGGGAAATAAGAAGTAACTTTAGATGCCACAAATTCTCCTAAGTATCCTAGCTTTCCCTAATAACACTGTTTTCCTAATGCCCCTATAAATACAGGAATATATTTTAACTGCACTTTCCATAGTCTGTAACTCAATGGCTAGGTCCTGATATTTTCTCTGTACCTCTCATATCAATTTTCTCATCATTTGGGACTGGAAAGTCAATTATCTGGTACTTTCTATTCTCTTTGCCTACAACTACTAAATCAAGCCTTCTAGCTTCTATTACTCAGTCTATCTGAATGTTAAAATCCCACAACATCCTATATTTCTTACTTTCTAGTACTTTACTAGGTTTATATTCATACCATTTATCTGTAAGGTCAAATCCCAGCTTTCTACATAACTCCCAGTGGATTTTCCCCTAGGTTATCATGCTTTCTTCTGTATCATCCCTGTGCCAACATGCTACATTCACTTACTAAATTAGTAACACCCTTCTTTTGATTTACAGAGCCTACATGGGGAATCAACCTGGTTTTTATTTATCTTAGCTTTTATCTAGTTAGACATCCATGCTTGATCTTGTGCCGCTACTAACAAACTTTCTGTCTTCCTTTCCAGCCATCCTTTCTGCAACCATAACCATGTCTCACTACTACTATGTCCTGCAAATATCTTTGGGAATCTAATATACAAAGCCTTCTCTTGCCTATCAGATAACCTCTCTTCTTTTTTCTAGTTTTTAACTTCGTTTGACTTATTGGTTTGCCTATGCCCTACTGTCACTCTAGCAGCTCTTAATAAACTTTCTTCACTATTACCTACATAGGAAGCTATATCTACTCTAGTTAACTCCTCGCAGCAGTCGACTGATATTAACCCTCTTCCACCTTCCTTCCTTAGTAAGTATAATCATGCTACTCATCCTCTTGAGTGAAGTCCTCCATTCATATTGAATTCCTTCCTAGTTCTTCTGTCTAGCTTTGCTAATTCAGAATTTGTCCAATCTACAAAAGCTTCTGAGTATCTAAGTAATGACACTGCCCAACTATTTGTAGCCTTCACTAGATTCGGAACATTTAGCTTTGACTTCATTAGCTTCTTCCCACTTCTGATATGGTGGTGGTGGTGGTGGTGGTGGTAAAAGGCGGTAAGCTGACAGACTCGTTAATGCGTCGTACAAAATGCATTGCGGTATTTCTTCCGGTTGTTTACGTTCTGAGTTCAATTTCCCTTGAGGTCGACTTTCATCCTTTTGGAGTCGTTAAAGTAAGTACCAGTTGAACATTGGAATCAATGTAATCAACTTTCCCCAACCTCAAAATTTCAGGCCTCTTGCTTATAGTAGAAAGAGTAAAAGGAGGCTATCAGGCATATTCTCTTGCACGTCGGAATAAAATTGCATTTTTTCCTTTACGTTCAGGTCTTGTGCCTATAATAGAAAAAAAATATTGGTTTTATTAAAAAGAGAAATTCTAATAAGTATTATATGGAAATATGGTATGTGACAAAGTCAATTCATGTTGACAGTACAAAAAGACGCAGAATAAACTTACATGCTGGCAGGCCAAATCAATGGTATTTAGCTGGAATCAGGACAAATTTACTTACTTAGGTTGAATAATCAACGAAAAAGGAACATGTGAAACTGAAATACAGAGGCAAGTTACACAATCAATAATGATGAATAACATCTGGAGGAACAGCTCTACAACGAGTGACACATTGACTAAAAAAGGGATGGAGATGAAATTGGAAGCATTTGAAATGAATTATTTCTGCAACATTTTGAGCAATACATGAAAGAACTGGAGCGGTAGTAGTTTTGTTAAACGTCAAAAAAATTGTCCTGCAGCATTTATTCCATTTCTTTACTTCTGAATTCAAATCCCGCTATGGTCATTTTACTTTCATTTTCTCGGCGTCGAGAAAATAAAGTACCAGTCAAGTTACTGTTTGTTAAAGCTATCAGCAATATCTCTCCTTAAAATTGTTTGTTATTGAGTTTAAATCAGGAACTACATTTAACATGTTCTTGTTGAGAAGAAAAGGAAACTCATTGAAACCGTAGAATGATTGGGTAACTTGCAAATACAATCATATCTGGAAAACTAGAAAGTAAAACTAGAAGCTGCCAACCGAAAAGAAACTCATTCCGATTCCTAATCGAAACCACAACACCTTATTTGCAGTATAAATATAATCCCGGAAAATGGTAAAATTCTCATGTTGCATTTCGACTCCTTTTATCTTAGCGGTTTTGTTCCAATAAAAAGTAAAGGCAATGTATTTGGATGTATAAGATATATTTCTCTAATATTCCATGTGCTTTATTATCAATCAATTTTCATCATAAGGCAGCTGTTGTTATTGCTGAAAGTTTGAGTGCCTACGGTTAAATACCGACAAGATAAAAAATGCCCACTGCTTAATTGTTGACATTATAAACGCCAGCAGGTGCTTTAGCAGAAAAATTTTCCAAAACCTAACTACATAATTTTCTAAAATCGTTTTTAAACTAAAGCAGTTTATTAAACTGAAAGTTGACATGACTAAAAAAGAAAACTGAAATAATTGAAATAGTTAAAAATACATTATGCAATATACTAAAAGAATAATGGTGCCAGTAATAACTTCAAGAATTACAGCATTTCATTCAAACAAAACGATAAATTGTGAGACGTTGACCTGAAGGAAAATAGGAAGCGAGTCAGAGTGTAAGTTGCGAAAACTTTTTTAATATTGTCATTAACCATTACTTATAAATATATTTGGCCACAAGATGACGGCAATATGACTGTCGGTATTATTCTGAGTAGCACAACTTTAGTGTAATTTCTTTGTTTATTTAAAAAAATTATTAATTTGGTTAGTATTTGGCACGCGCACAAAATGCCAGAAGTCAAAATGCATATAAAACAAAACAAGCTAGATTAAGTTGCACACAAACGTTCACACAGGTACGCATACACATACCTAAATATATACATACATATACAAAAATACGCGCACACACACATATGCAAATATTTGTATGGGTGAAAGCAATCTTTTCAAGAATTCTTTTTGTGTACAAAGTGTTTATTAAATTACAATGCATCATTTAAACGCTGACATATGCTGTTTGCTAAAGACTTTTTTCATGCTGCTTCTACAAGCTATTTCGAGATATTTCTTTCACACATTCCCATAGAGTGTTTCATTTGCAGAAATAATTAATAATCATTTGTCTTATTTAACAAGAAAATATATAATTAGCTACAACATAAATTATTTAATTAACTCCTCGTTTTTATTGCGTTTCTTTTAATTTTATGATGAACTTGGGACAAAATCTCTCTCCAAGAATTCTTTTGGTACATTAAAAGTCTATTAATATTAATAAAAGTTAATTCACGTTAAGTTATGTGTTAGCATTCTTTAAAATCCCAACATCATACATATATGCCTTCATTCTTTCACCCAGTGTTGCATCCAAAACAAACTTTCATAGATTTTATATCACATTTATTCACAACACATCACTTTCCCAATATGTATATAATATAAGGTGGCGAGCTAGCAGAATCGTTAGCACGCTGGGCGAAATGCGTAGCCGTATTTCGTCAGCCGTTACGTTCTGAGTTCAAATTTCGCCGAGGTCGACTTTGCCGTTCATCCTTTCGGGGGTCGATTAAATAAGTACCAGTTACGCACTGGGGTCGATATAATCGACTTAATCCGTTTGTCTGTCTTTGTTTGTCCTCTCTGTGTTTAGCCCCTTGTGGGTAGTAAAGAAATAGGTATTTCGTCTGCCGCTACGTTCTAAGTTCAAATTCCGCCGAGGTCGACTTCGCCTTTCACCCTTTCGGGGTCGATTAAATAAGTACCAGTTACGCACTGGTTTCGATATAATCAACTCAATCTGTTTGTTTGTCCTTGTTTGTCCCCTCTGTGTGTAGCCCCTTGTGGGTAAGAAAGAAATAAGAAACGTAAGCACGCTGGGCGAAATGCTTAGCGGTGTTTCGTCTGTCTTTATGTTCTGACTTCAAATTCCGCAGAGGTCGACTTTGCCTTTCATCCTTACGTGGTCGATAAATTAAGTACCAGTTGCGTATTGAGGTCGATGTAATCGACTGTCCCTCTCCCTACAAAATTTCGGACCTTGAGCCTAGAGTAGAAAATAATATGTATATAATATAACAGAATATATTATAATACTAGCATTAAAGACCCGGCGTTGCCGGGTCATAGTGCTAGTGCATGTATATATGTGTATATATATGTGTACATATTACATGTACATCTATATATATATATACATCTACAGATAAAATACAAAATACAAAGTTATATCTTGATATCGCTAGTGATAACAATACTCAAAATATATAACAGACTGGAATTGTTAGCCCGTCTCTTGTAATTTCGATCAATTGTATCTTGTCCTCCCTCTTGTATAGAAGTGCGGCTACAATCCAGCCTACCTCTACTTCTGGGGGAGGGGGTGGCATTTAAATTTTTTTTCCGGGACGTCCTACGTCCCAGATATAAAGGTAGAATTAAAATATTTCCACTTTGCAAGTCCGAGTCGAGTACTCCCTTGCACGCTCCGTTGACTCGAACCTTGCTTCTATTGTGGCGAATTTACCGCCTCTGATTAGATAACTTTCATAGTCGCACCAAGACACTTTTCGAAGGTGCTTTCCTCCATGTTATTTCTTTATTACCCACCAGGGGCTACGAAGAATGGCGGACATAACAAAAACATGGGGACATAGAACAATATGATTAAATTTATGAGCAAATGAAAATGAAAAAGATAATATGAAAGCGATGCTAACGGCCCCCTCCGCCAGCATCACTTACCTGTCCTTTTGTTTTCACTGTCACCTGAATGTTCATTCCCAATACGAAGACCATCCATATCCATTCTTACTCCGAAACTGTCCTCCATATATTCCACGAATTCATCGCTCATTCTTGTATCTTTCACCTCCCAATTCTCCTTTCACACCTCAACACAAACTCATCTATATTCTTCTTTTCCAGCACTGCATATCTGGTCCCATCCATTTCATACCATTCATACTCCTCCATTACCCTTTCAACCTCTTTCTGTTCAGTCACAATATAAATGTTCGGCCTGGGTTCGTTTCAAACTCTTGTCTGTCTGTATTGTTATTTTTCTTTTGTTTTCTTGTTGGAGGGGAGCGGGTGGGTTCACTGTCTGCAGGGGAAGGGTGGGATTCAGAGGGTGCGGGTGGTGTTGGGGTGGGTTGGGGCTTCGCACAGTTTTTCTTTTTCTTTCTTTTTCTCTTTTTTCTTCCTTCTTCCCACTCTTGTTGCATCTCCTCTTCTTCTGTCGTTTCTTTTTCCCTTTGGTTCTCTTTGGTTTCTTCCTCTTTTGGGGCTTCCGCGACGATTTCCTTTTCTTTTTCCTTTAGTGGTGGAGGGCAGTAGGCTCTTATGTGACCCCTCAGGCCACACTTGTAGCACCTGGGCGCCCTACCCTCCACCCACACTCTCATAATAATATTTCCAGTTTTTATACTGTCCGTAAGCTTTTCTATAACTTCCGCCTCCGTCTGTATGTTCATTACTAGTGTGGCACCTCTCACGCCTTCATATTTCATATGGCGTGGAGGATGTCCACTTTATCTTCATTTCCTTTGATAACCGCAGCCGTTATTAATTCGCCCTCTAGGTGTGGAGGTATTCCTTCCACCCTAATTCTGGTGGTCCTTCTATTCAAATACGAGGGGAACAAGTAAAACTTTTCTGTACTCACCACCTTGGCTGCTATATTCCTGGCTGCTTTCTCACTTTTAAATTGTACCGTTATGGTTCCATATTCTAATCCTTTTGTCATGTACACAATTTCTTCTCCTGTCCGTTTGAAAGCCTCTTCAATTGCTTCCATGTTAATCACTTCCATTTTTCTACCTCCATTCATAAATACTTTATATTTAATGGTTCTACGATGGAACCAGTCTCCGCGCCCTGCTAGAGGCAACAGCTCAACCTCTCCGTTCTCCTCCTCCTTCATGAACTCCTGGAAGTCCGTCAACTTAGCCAGGTCTATCTCTTTTTCTGTTGACTTCTTCGTTATACCTGCGTAGGTGCTTTCCATTTTTTTCACCGCCAACTCCTCCTCAGATGTCGACGAATTTTCAGAGAAATTTCTCCCTTCCATCTCATCCGTTTGGTAGAGGCGGCTCATAGTCGCCTCAGACCGAAAAACGGCCTCCCGAACAGAAAACGTGCGACGCACAGAACCAGTGCGACGCGAAACCGCACCAACCGACGTTCCAATTCCGCAACCACAATTCACTTTTGTTGTTTTTCTTTTTTAACCGAATTTTACAGAGCTATTTCTTTATTACCCACTAGGGGCCACGAAGAGGGACATTACAAAACATGAGGGACATAAAACAATGCGGTTAAATTATGATTAAATGAATGTTAAAAATGAAAAAATGATAACATGAAAGCAATGCTAACGGCCCCCTCCGCCAGCATCACTTACCTTTCCGTTTCCTATCACGATTCCAAAGTCTTTCACCTCACCTTTCATTTCTCTCTCAAACCTCTCTATCATATCATTTCTCATATATTCTGACAAACAATTATACGTAGTTCATTGCACTTGCTCATCAAAGAGCCCATGAGTTCGAAATCGAATACCGCATAACTTCCGTCCTCATACTCCTGCCATACATTGTCTTCAAAAGCCTTCTTGCATTCTCTGTATCTCCCTTCCTCACAACACACAAAAAGTAGGACTGGGGCTTTTGTATGTTTTGTATGTCTGATTTCGTTTTTCTTGTAGGCGGGGAGTGGGTGGGTGGGATTGCTGTTTGCGGGGGCAGGATGGGTCTCCAAAGGTGTGGGTGGTGTTTGGGTGGGTTGGGGCTTCACACAGTTTTTCCTTTTCTTTCCTTTTCTCTTCTTTCTGACCTCTTCATACTCTTTTTGCGTCTCTTCCTCATCTGTCGTTTCCCTTTCCATCTGCTTCTCTTTGATTTCTTCTTCTTTTGGGGCTTCCTCTTTTGGAGTTTCCTCAACAATTTCCTTTTCTCCCGGTGGGGGAGGGCAGAAGGCTCTTATGTGGCCCCTCAGGCCACACTTGTAACAACGTGGAGCTCTGCCCTCCACCCACACTCTCATAATCACGTCTCCAATTTAATGCTCTCCGCCAGGTCCGCCAGCACCTCACTCTCCGCCTGCACGTTCAGCTCCACTGTTACTCCTCTCCAGCCCTCGGTCCTGACCGAGGCATGGAGAATATCAACTTTCTCCTCGTGGCCGCTGATCACAGCCGCCACAATCCATTCAGCCTCCACGTTTGGTGGCACTCCCTCCACCCTTACTCGTGTAATCCTTCTATTCATGTACATAGGTAGGAGTGTTACCTTTTCTGACCTCACCGCCCTCACCGCCATCTTCCTCGCTGCAGTCTCACTCTTAAAATGTACCACTACGGTACCGTACTTCGATCCTCGAGTCAAAAAATGATTTCCTCCTCCGATTTTCTCAGGGCCTCCTCTATCCATTCCATTTTTACGATCTCTATTTTCTTTCTTTCGTTCAGGAAACCCTGTAAAGTATAGTCCTCTTATTGTACCATTCCTTTCTCTTTGGCGGTGGTTCCAGTTCTACCTCGCCGCTGTCCTTCCTCATATACCTCTGGAAACCTGGCAATTTTTCTAGGTTTATTTCATTTTCCTGTTTCGTCTTCTTTTTTGCAACTCCTGCGTACGTTTTCCTGTTTTCAGTCTCCACATTTTTTACCTCACCGATTTGCTCGTTTTCAGAGTTCGATGTCTCCGACAAGCTCTCAAATATCCATTCTTCCTCCGACTCCTCCACAAGGGAGTGGTCATCCATCTCTCCCGCCTGACAGGCCAAACGGCCGTCAAAACAGAAAAAGTGTAACGCGCAGAACCAGTGGAACGCGAAACCGCTTTAACGCCGTTCAAAATTTCCACAACAACAACAATTCTTTTTGATCTTTTTTTACCGAATTTTCAGAGCGCAAAAAAACGCTTATTTTTTTATTACCCACTAGGGGCTACATAGAGGGGACATTACAAACATGGGGCATAGAACATCACAATTACATATATATGAGCAAAATGGATATGAAAAATGGTATATGAGAGTGATACCGACGGCCCCATCCGCCAGCATCACTTATCTATCCTTCTTCACCCATTTCCAATTAGTATTCCTTTTTTTCTATCACACACTCGTTTTCTTTTAGCCATCTCTATCCATTCATCTTTCATTTCCACTGACTTCCAACACACACCCTTTCCTCAAACCTTCTCGCCAATATACCCGTATCATCACTATCCACAGCCGTGTAGCTACAATCTTCGTGTTCGTACCACTTGGTTAACACCCATTTTTTAACGTTTTGTATGTCTTTCCCATGTATAACACATAAAAAATGGGTCTGGGACTTTCTTTGCTCTGTGTGTCTGTTTTTGATTTTCTTGTAGGCGGGGAGTGGGTGGAATCACTGTATGCAGGGAAGGATGGGACTCCAAGGGTATGGGTGGTGTCGGGGTGGGTTGGGGCTTCGCACAGTTTTTCTTTTTCTTTCTTTTTCTCTTTGTTCCCCCTTCTTTCCACTCTTGTTGCATCTCCTCTTCTTCTGTCGTTTTCTCTCTGTTTGTTTCTGTGTTTATTTTCTCCTCTCCTGAGGCTTCCTCAACGCTTTCCTTTTCTTTTTCCTTTGGTGGGGGAGGGCAGTAGGCTCTTATGTGACCCCTTTGGCCACACTTGTAGCACCTGGGCGCCCTACCCTCCACCCACACTCTCATAATAATATTTCCAGTTTTTATGCTGTCCGTAATCCTCTCTATAACATCCGCCTCCGTTTGAATGTTCATAACTAGTGTGGCACCTCTCACGCCTTCATACTTCATAATGGCGTGGAGGATGTCCACTTTATCTTCATTTCCTTTTATAACCGCAGCCGTTATTAATTCGCCCTCTAGGTGTGGAGGTATTCCTTCCACCCTAATTCTGGTTGTCCGCCTATTCAGATACGAGGTAACAAGTAAATCTTTTCTGTACTCACCACCTTGGCTGCTACATTCCTGGCTGCTTTTTCACTTTTAAATTGCACCGTTACGGTTCCGTATTGTAATCCTTTTGTCATGTACACAATTTCCTCTCCTGTCTGCTTGAGAGCCTCTTCAATTGCTTCCATGTTAATTACTTCCATCTTTCTACCTCCATTCATAAATACTTTATATTTAATGGTTCTACGATGGAACCAGTCTCCGCGCCCTACTGGAGGCAGCAGCTCAACTTCACCGTTCTCGTCCTCCTTCACAAACTCCTGGAGGCCCGCCAACTTAGCCAGGTCTATCTCTCTTTCCGTTGACTTCTTCGTTACACCTGCGTAGGTGCCTTCCATCTTTTTCACCGCCACTCCTCCTCAGATGTCGATACTTCCGTCGAAATTTCAGAGAAATTTCTCCCTTCCATCTCCTCCGTTTGATGGAGGCGGCTCATAATCGCCTCAGACCGAAAAACGGCCTCCCGAACCGAAAAAGTGCAACGCGCAGAACCAGTGGAACGCGAAACCGCCCCAACGCCGTTCAAAACCTCCACAACACAACAACTCTTTCTTTACCGAATTTTACGAGCGTAAAAAACACGGAGCCGAAAAACGCGACCTTTTTTCTCTACATTGTATACTTTATAGACAATAGTCTTTTCTTTATTTAATTTTTTATTATCCATCTGGACTATTCCATTTCTGCAGGCTAATTTTATTTTAAATTTATTCCCATTCATGTGAAACCACTTATTCAAGTTCAAGTCAATGATGCAATTTTATACCAATTGCTATTTTTACTTTTTTTACTACATATAATTCAATTGTTATTATTATTTTTATTGTTAAAGTGAAAGTATCTGACATAAAATAGAGAAACGTTTTTGTTTCACTTTTAACACGTAATACTGAAATAGTGGAGAAGACATGATATTGCTATGGGCTCGCTCTAGGCAAGAAGTTGAACATTTTTTTGCCCATGAAACTACATGGACCCTAAATAAGGCATGTGTAAAATTTGAATGAAATTGGTTGTGTTGTTCTTAAGTTTTAGGGAAACACACAGACAGACAGACAGACACACATTCTCAGTTTTATATATATAAAGATAATACAATATGATATAATATAATGGTTTCAAATTTTGCCACAAGGATAGCAATTTTTGAGGAGGGGGATGAGTCGATTACATCGACTCCAGTGTTCAACTGATACTTATTTTATCGGTACCGAAAAGATGATAGGCAAAGTTGACCCCGGCAGAATTAGAACTCAGAACGTAGCAACGGGCGATATACTGCTAAGCATTTCGTTCAGCGCGCTAACAATTCTACCAGCTCGTCGCCTTATATAATATAATACAATTTGATATAATTTAAAATTATATAACATGTGTGTATATGTACGTATATGTGCTGTATATATATATATATATATATTATATATATATATATATATATATGTGTGGTGTGTGTGTGTGTGTATATATATATGAGTATATGTACGCTAATATTGAACAGTGAGAATGGGTGCTCTACAGAGCATTGGTGGATAAATTTTCTTTCTTTGTGGGTTAGTAGCCAATGTTTTCATGTGAAAAGATCTTCACAATTGTTCAAGCATACCACATGAAAGTGTAACTACTCGTCTTCACATGAAACCATTAGTTGCTTTGTTAACCCACAAATAATGAATGAGCATGTGCATGAATATATTTACGCACACGCAAACATACACACACATATAAGCACACACATATACAGAGGCTAAGGATCTGGACAAAGGTGTACGAAATGTATGAAGTCGAGTAGGCCTTCATTATGAGAGATAGCAATGTATAGGAATTTGATGTCGAGGGTGAACATTAGTGTCGGGAAGATCCTGGAGGAAAAGAGGAAGAATTAAAGAGACCAAGAGCGTGATTGGTGTCATGAATGTAAGAGGAGAGGAAAACCACTAGGAGTGCGAGGACAAGGTCGAGATATTGGGAAATTTATTCAGAGACAAAGCGGTGGCCTGGTTGTTGGGCTTACGAATCTTACTAATGAGGAGTGAAATCGGAGGGTAGAGGATGGTAGAAAAGTTTGTTTTGAAGTTGGAACTTAGTTGCCAACCTTATATATATCCTTCTTTTTACTTCTCTCTCTCTCTCAAATATATATATATATTATATATGATTTACCGCTAGCTACTAAAACTTTTTTATTCCCTCTCTCTCTCTCTTTATTTTCTCTTGTTCATTTTTGTTGAAGAGTGTAGGCTCGAAATGTAAAAGACTTTCTCACCTTCCCGAGCGTTAAACTTTGTTGTTTACACATCTGCCTTCGTCTTTTGTTTTTTGTAAATTCCAACTATATATATATATATATATATATATATATACAGAGAGAGAGAGAGAGAGAGAGAGAGAGAGAGAGAGAGAGAGAGAGAGAGAGAGTGGACTGGGCTGTTTTTTCCTTATTTTTCTTTCTTTCTCATTGGACTTCCCTGTTTTCGACGAAGAGCTGCTCGAAACGTTAACAACAACTCTCTTCTTTCCCCAAAATTAATAAATTAATAAATCGGATGTGTACTTCCTCACACACACACACACACACACACACACACACACACACACACACACACACACACACATGTATGCATGTATGTACACATACTTACACAAACATTTATACCTTCAGCATCACGTGCGTACGGACATAACTCACACATATACACACATGCATGTATGCGTGTGTAAACTGCGGGGTTTGAATTAATCATTCGATTTCTAATGGAGGTGCAAGCAACATATATTACAGTTACATTTACATGCGACAAGTGTTTGTGTATGCGCATGTATGTCGAGGGTTTATGTGTATGAAAGTGTGTGTGTCAGTGTGTGTAAAAATTTAAATGTGTAGCCTCCGGTTCGACGATGAGTATTGTAGATACTTGACTTAATCTCTCTAACATCAATCTGTTATAAGCATTCGGGTAGGTCACCGATTGAGAATATCAGCCTTTCTCCCACTCATTAGCTTTTGAAGGCCTCCCGCCTAAAATTTCATGGTCACTGCCTTCCCATCTAGCTGTAATTAAATGAGCTACTTGCTCTTGCATTAGCATGTAACCGACTGAGTATTCCACAGATACATACACACTTAATTCACAGACAAAAATCAACGTCACCCTGTTTGTGTCAAGTCTAGGCCTTTGGTCCATTGATGCACTCTTTCGAACAGGCTTACGTCCTCGCATTTTCCGCCTACATAGTTTTATTTATATGACTTGAGTCGACTATTCGTTCCAAGCAATAGTCTAACACACTTGCTCAACATGCCATAGGTGGGATGAAACCCAGGATTTAATGATTGCGAAGTGAGCTGCTCCCCCAATCGTTCATATCATCGCCTTTGCGTGTAAATAAATGCAATCATACACATAACTAATAAATTTCTATTTCTATTCTATTTGAATAAGTATTTTCCAATCCCAATCCCAGAATAAACGAATAAATGATAGAATAATCTTGTCTATTAATTCTAACTAAAAATAGCAAAAGTTCCAATATTTTATTTCTTTACAAACACATCATATGACCTTTTTTCCCCTAAACGTTTTATGAGAAACAAAGTAATTTGACTCTTGACAAAAGCTATTGAGCGAAAAGCTTCACAAGTCTACTTTAGCTTGAACTTCTTATGAACCTCTGCCGCATCTCATACTAACATCATAAGAGTACAAGTTCTTATACCACACCATGTACAGAATTATACAGCAGCTAGTTACGCAGCGTTAAAGCAGTGCAAGATTTTGTACCATCATGCACAGCACCACATCACGCCGTTCAAGAATTTGGACCTGGAGATCTCCATTTCCAGCGACTTCGAGGGCCACCTCCCAGTGGTGTCGGGCGTCAACGAAGAGCCCTCGACTACAACAAGACGACCGAAGTTTTTTTCTTTCTAAGGTCTGGGGTCATCCGCCCCTAAGCCCTAGACCATCAACTAATCACCCTTACCCGTCTTGTTGCTTAACAACAACAACAACAGCAGCAGCACCACATCACGCAGTGCTATAACAATACAAAATTTTATACCATAACTTAAGCATTTCTACACAGTAGTACATCAGGCAGTGCTACAACTACGGGAAGTTTTATAACGCACCTTCTACATACCAATACAATACCACATCACACGAAGTTATAACAGTGCAAAACTTTATGCTACACCGGGCATAGCGACATCGTGCATAGCACAATGCAGAGCGACAGAAGTGCAAGATGTTATAACCACATTAAGCACAGTTTCACGTAGCACAGCAACATAAAAAAATAATAAACATTAACAATAAACTGAAAGATCATTTTTTAAAAATTCTTTTATTCTTCTACTTGTTTCAGTCATTTGACTGCAGCCATGCTGGAGCACCACCTTTAGTCGAAAAAATCGACCGCAGGACTTATTCTTTGTAAGCCTAGTACTTATTCTATCGGATTTCTTTTGCCGAACCGCTATGTTACGGGGAAGTGAACACGCCAACATCGGTTGTCAAGTGATGGTGGTGGTAGAGGTGGGGAAACACAGACACACAATGGCATTCATACAATATTATACACACACACACACACACACACACACCACAACACTCATATATATATATATATATATATATATATATATATTCATATATAAAATAATTGAGATTCAGTGAATTAGGTACTTAAGTTGAAGCACCAGATCAGTTTGGTATTATTCGTACAACTCAAAGTGAGTAAAATCAAAATAAGCAACAGGATATCCTGTTGCTTATTTTGATTTTACACACACACCATACCACACACACACACCCATATATATATATATATAATATATATATATATATATATATATATACGACGGGTTTCTTTCAGTTTCCGTCTACCAAATCCACTCACAAGGCTTTGGTTGGCCTGAGGCTATAGGAGAAGACATTTGTCCAAGATGTCATGCAATGGGACTGAACCCGGAACTATGTGGTTGGGAAGCAAGGTTCTTACCATGCAGCCACTCCTGCGCCTATCATTCAATACTTTTTAGTTAGGTACACACATTTTACAAGGAAAAGGTCGGTAGTGACT
>NC_042997.1:152534734-152541957 GCF_006345805.1 Octopus sinensis
GAGTACAAGACAACTACTCAAGGTAAAATCCCCTTCATCAGCTGTCCCTAGTTCAACTCCAGCGTGTTTCGATATATATATATATATATATTATATAATATATATATATAGATAGATAGATAGATAGATAGATAGATAGATAGATAGATGCGCAGGAATGGCTGTGTGATAAGTAGCTTGCTTGCCAACAATATGGTTCTGGGTTCAGTCCCACTGCGTGATACCTTGGGCAAGTTTCTTCTATTATAGCCTCGGGTTGACCAGACCCTTGTGAGTGGATTCGATAGACGGAAACTGAATGAAGCCTGTATATATATATATGATAAAGTAAAGTTGGCGGTTACTGCACGATTAAAAATATAAGGAAAACTATTTGAAAATGCCGAAGTCTTTTAAAAGTATTTATTAACTAATCTGGTTTCACTTATTTGAAAAGATTTTCAAAAGTATAGTGTGAAGCTTTGTGTATATTCTGTAGTGTCAAAAATTAGTTTACGTATATGTACATACACACATACCCATGTGCACGACATGTGCACGACATGTGCACGCACACGCCGCCTAGATCAGAAGAAAACACACATATGCACACACACGTACACTTACACGCAAATACACACATATAAACTCCAAAATGCCAATCAAAACTACTGAACCATAACAGAACCAGCTCACCAAACAAGCCCTTCTTAGCTCTACAACTATTGGAACCTTTTGATCATGTGATTGCCATCAACCAGCCACACTGATTTTAGAGGGAAATCAATTCTAAGCCACGTTTTTCCAAAACACAGAACTATCTTTTGATCACGTGACTGTCATCAACCAACCACATTGGTTTTTAAAAAGAAGGCGATTTTGAGCCACCATCTCTATATAAAACAGTGGTAAGTGTTAAATTCCATCCAGATGGGAGGCCCTACAACCAGATCCGAAAACTATATATGGTCTGTTATTTCTCTACTCACCGTTTTTCACTTTAATCTGCTGCAAATAATTATGGTTTCTGATCACAGTGAGACCAAACACTTTAGCACCCACTGATTAACAAACCAGACACGTTCTATCTTCTTGTCGAAAATTTCTATTACTTGATTTGGATATGTTTATGTAAACTAATTTTTTATCTTCTTATCAGTGTAAAATTTTTTATTACCTCATCTGAATGTTTTTATATAAACTATCTTTTGACTGATCACAGAGGATACACAAAGCCCTAAACTTTTCCTCATCACAGTCAAAGACTCTATCACTTGAATACATTTATGTAAACTAATTCTGCACACCACAGAGGATACACAATGCATCAAACTTTATTTTTGAAAATCTTTTTAAATAAGTGAAACCGGTTAAGTTAATAAATACTTTTGAAAGCTCCTGCATTTTCAGATTAGCCTTATCTGTTCCAGTTTCTTACAATAAATGCTGAAGGAGTGAGTTATATAATCCAGTTTCCTCAATAATTACAGATTGTCGTATCTGTGAATTTCTTATTAGGTCGACATAGACGTTTGTTTCTTTGCGTCAACGTTTGAGGAGCAACTGATTGCTGCTTTTTTCACTCTTTCTCGGTTTCAGATAGTTATGGTTGCCCGTTTTGCTTAGATATTACAGAGGTTTTGACAGAAACATATTACCAGTGTTCTTTCGTATTATGGGCGAGTATGCCCATGACATCACTGTAACATCTTATTTTATTATCATCATAAATCATTTCTTTACGGATTGTCTTGTTTAATAATTTGGTTACTACATCATGACTCATAGGTAAATTGTATTGCAATTACAGCTCAAGCTGTGGGTGCTTTTTTTTTTATTGCACAACTATTCCTTCTGTACATCAGGTATTTCTTGTTTCTGAATTGGAAAAGAAATAAATCTTATTCTTCAAAGTTAGAGAGCTAATATTACGGTTGTTATTTCGAGATGGCCTAGTCTTGTTATTTACACTTCATATGAAAATGTTCAACAACAAAGCCATGTATGATAACGAAAAATACCCCAAAATACCATCGTGTGATGGTCTGTTGCAATGGAATTCTGAAACTTCCTTCAATACGTACCATTGATAATCAGAATGCTTCCTCAATATAACCTTTTCAAAACTCATCTTATCTGTATTATGCGTGCAAATTTGAACAATGGGTGCACTTCGACATCAGATGCCTAAATTTAGTCGATCAGATAGGGTGTGGCATTGAAAAGCAATGTGAATCAATCGTTGTTTTCTTTCCCCGCTTACTTTCAGGTAGAGGCTGTCATTATCATTAATGTTATAGTAATTTCTAGTAGCGACTACTTGTGTTCTGGTTTTAAAATCAATGACAGGAATCCCATCTAGTATGCTATCAAGTAGCTTAAATGGTAGTATGAAAATTTATGATTCACCTTGTGATTCACCTTTGTTGTATGAAGAAACTTTAAGAGGCACATAATTTTCATCAGAGTGTAATGAGTTGTCGTTATGCGTTTTCATTACAAGTTTACACCATAGGAAATATCTTCATCCACTCGTTTGCCCCTGTTGTAGAATTCCTTGTGGTGTACTGAAACAAAATAGTCAGGTCAAAGAAAGAGAGGCTGCATGAGTAAAGTTTCACCGCCTGCTTACAATCAAGTTGAAGCATCAATCAAGACAAACTTCATTCATATACCACTTGCAGGTTATTGTAACTAAGTACAGATTTTTCTACAAAAAAATCGTATTTTTTTGCCATATACTTTCAGGTCATTCAACGTGTGAATTTGGAGTTTCTGTCTTCTTCCTATGAGCTAATTACATGCGTTAAGACTTCCTCAAGGAAAACGGATAATGAGGGTCACCGAAATTGTAAACAGCATCACATAAAGACACTGCTTTCTTGAAATATAACCTTGTGATGTTTTATGCAACTGGAGCAGTACAATTCTTTCTTCTATTTAAGTTTAATGCAGTAGCCCAGGAGGAAGCTAAGTTATCTACGGTTTTTGGTTATAGTCATTTGAACGTTAACAAGTAGAAAAGCCTTGAATGCATTCTCATAATTCAACCAGACTGCAACAGAATTGCCTCAGACATCACGAAGTTGTTATTTTTTAAATTTAGAATGACTCAGTACATTCTTAAACTTGTTTCTTCAAGCTGTCATCTCCTTGACCTTGAGAAAATAGATTGAAACAGGTTGTATATATTATATTCTTGCATACAATTCACTTGGAGATCTTTGCCATATGAATGGATTTGTCTGGCCTCAAACTTATTTCTGTCAATGCCAGCCAGTTTGGTATAAAACATCTTTACTGAGGAATAAGTAATAAAGGTCGACGAGATACGAGCAATGAAAGCGTTGTATATTTTTCTTTATTTTTGTTTCTTTCCTTATTTATTTTGTAAAACTAGTCGGCAATCATGTTTCATTGACGTTAAATGCATTTGTTTTAATATAGGATCATTACTTTTTTCGGATTACTTCTAGCTACCATAAGCTGTGTCCTACCTAGTGACACTTTCTTCCAGAATTAATCCATTTCTTTCTGAGGCGATATCTCAATGCACATAAGTATGTATGCATGTAATATATACATACATTGATGTATGTGTATGTATGTATGTATGAATGTTTATGGAAGCGCAATGGCCCAGTGGTTAGGGTAGCAGACTCAGGTCGTAGGATCGCGGTTTCGATTCCCAAACCGGGCGTTGTGAGTGTTTATTGAGCGAAAGCGCCAAAAATTCCACGAGGCTCGGCAGGGGATCGTGGTGAACCCTGCTGTACTCTTTCACCACTGCTTTCTCTCACTCTTTCTTCCTGTTTCTGTTGTACCTGTATTTCAAAGGGCCAGCCTTGTTACACTCTGTATCACGCTGAATCTCCTCGAGAACCACGTTAAGGGTACACGTGTTTGCGGAGTGCTCAGTCACTTTCACGTTAATTTCACGAGCAGGCTGTTCCGTTGATCAGATCAACTGGAGCCCTCGTCGTAAACGACGGAGTGCTACGATGTATGTATGTACGTATGTATGTATGTATGTATGTATGTATGTATGTATGTATGTAGTATGTATGTATGTATGTATGTATGTATGTATGTATGTTTGTATGTGTGCACGTATGTATGGATGTATGTAAGTTTGCGTGTATTTCTGACGGTAGTGTATATCTTCTAATGCATATATTTACATATGTTGATCAGATCAACTGATCCGTTGATCAGATCAACTGGAGCCCTCGTCGTAAACGACGGAGTGCTACGATGTATGTACGTATGTATGTATGTATGTATGTATGTATGTATGTATGTATGTATGTATGTATGTATGTATGTATGATGTATGTATGTATGTATGTTTGTATGTGTGCACGTATGTATGGATGTATGTAAGTTTGCGTGTATTTCTGACGGTAGTGTATATCTTCTAATGCATATATTTACATATCTATACGTACATGCTCATATATACTTAAATGATAATCTTCTGGAAAGTTTTACAGATTTTACAGTACCAGCGATGGCTTGGATCTGTAGTCTTCGAATTAACTTTCTCCTTTCTGGTTTTGAGAAGCCTAATTTCTCAAGATTGGTATTTAGGCAGTGTGTTACACAACTCAGTGTCCCCATAATTACAGGTATAAACCTGAACTTGTAATCTGGATTGAGTCACTGCAGATTTCTCAATAGTTCAGCGAAAGTATTCTCTTTTCCACTGATCTTATATTAACATTATCCTAACATATGTATGTATGTATGAATGTATGAATGTATACGCGGAGTAGACGAAACGGAGGCGGCTGAAGAAGGGGAATTTTCCTTGTGTCGTATGTCTTGTACCCTGATTTTTCGTTGTTTAAAAAAAATGTCCGTTTCCACGGTTCCGTCTTTATGTTTTCGTTTCGCACTGTGTTCGACGATTTTTTGGTGTCCTCTACCTATATATGCATGTATATATACATGTAGATGTAGGTACGTACATATATGTATGTATATATGCATATGTTTTATTTATTATTTTGTTATGTATGTATGTATGTATGTATGTATGTATGTATGTACGCATGTACGTATGTAGGTACGCACACACGTAGTACATACGTACACACGCACGTAGTAGTACGTTTGTACGTAAGTACCCATGTACGTATGATTGTATGTAGGTACATATGTATGTATGTATATATATGTATGAATTCATGCATATGTATATGTAGATGTAACTAAGTGCTTGAAAAATGTGTGAATATGGGTGTATGTGATAGTAATGATGCAGAGACAAAACACACTCATACATGTGTTTATAAGTTTGTGCATATATACATATCTGCGTGTTTATACACACGTATAAAGAGGTAGTGGCATGCGAGTGTAAAAGTGCGAATGAAACTGAACATCTGTTTTAGATATAATAGACAGTACGCGCAAGTTTGAATAGGTGTTTGCTACTGTCTGTCTATCTGTCTGTCTGTCTGTATGTCTCTCTCTCTCTCTCTCTCTCTCTCTCTATATATATATATATATATATATATATATATATATGTATGTGTATGTGTTTGTGTGCGCGTGAGACAGAGAGAGAGAGAGTGTGTGTGTGGTGGTGTATGTATACATTAGTGCGTAAACAAACAGGCATTATCCATTATCCTATGTATTTTTTTTTACATTACACGCACATACACATATGTATATATATATGTGTGTGTGTGTGAGTGCATATACATATGTATATATTTATATACACACATATATATATATGTGCATATACACTTGTACATATGTATATACACATATATATGCATGTATTTAGCTTTATAAATAAATATATATATATATAATTTACATGCACACACACATATATCCATATATATATGTACACACACACACACATATATATCTATATCTATTATCTATCTCTATCTATCTTCTATCTATCTATCTATCTATCTATCTATCTATCTATCTATATATATATATATATATGTAAGGGTGTGTGTTTCGACGCAGGAAAAATTTGTTGTTGAAAATGCACCTAAGTTTGGAAAACTTGTACTTGTTTAAAATGCATTTATTTAATTATATACCAAACTAGTTTCAACAATACATTTTGTTTATCAATAGTAAAAGTATAAAATTATGAACTAGAAAAACATCTTTGAAAGTTTCAATGAGTGACATATTTAAATGTTCATAACTGACAAATTTAGAATTATGAATTAGGAGGACAGGTGCAGGAATTTCAATATTGATAAGTTTAAATGTTCATAGCAGTCAATAATATTAAAACTGTGCATTAATTTAATTTGAATGTACAAAGCTCATTAATGTTAGTAGTGATCGACAAGAAATGAATATCATCAAAGTTTCAGTCATACTGATTTAAGAGGGAAAAAACAAGGGAGAAATGAAGATAGCTAAAAAAGGGAATTTGGTTTACAGTTTCTCTGATCCTCTTTCCGTGGGAGCTTTCGCTTGGAGCGGTATGTTTTGGAATCAGGTGTATTTATATTTTTTCCGGGAACGAATCTGATTTTTGACTCATTAAAGTACTTGTGACATCTAGTTTTTCCGGCGGTCAAGTTTGTCGTTCTGCCTGGTTAGCTTCCTTGTGGAAAACGGTCATCAGTCGTTCCGGTTGGTTGATTCTCTTAAAGGGTCATTTCGTTGTATTTACTGAAGTTCGGTTTTGATTTGGTTTAGAGTTAGGTGACATCGGCCACTGGTGTTTATAAAATTTCATTGGTCTAGAGAAAGATGACGTCGGCAACTGGTGTTTGTATGGTGATTTGGAGTTGCGGTTTATTTTTATTTTTATGTTTTTTGATTTATTATTAGTATTGCTTAATATGTTTTCCTAAAACTGCTGTTTCTTTTCAGATATCATCAGAAAAATGTAATTAAAATTCATTAAAATGACAGAACTATCGAACATTCAAAGAGGTCAAATTGTTGGTGTTCGTATGGCAGGCGCTAGCGTAACGAAAACAGCCGAAATGTTTGGTGTATCATCAAGTACTGTCTCGAAAGTTATGACAGCCTTTGATAAAGAGGGAAACATCGCCTCGTCAAAACAAAACTCCTGAAGAAAACTAAAACTTTCAGAAAGGGACTGTCGGATTCTTATGTGAATTGTTAGAAAGGATCACAAAATTACAGCTCCCAAAATTACTGCAGGGCTTAATGCCCACCTCGAGAATTCAGTTTCCACAAAACCTGTTCACCGGGAGCTGCACAAAGCTGGATTTCACGGGTGG
>NC_042997.1:152542057-152567057 GCF_006345805.1 Octopus sinensis
TATATATATATATATGTAAGGGTGTGTGTTTCGACGCAGGAAAAATTGTTGTTGAAAAATGCACCAAGTTTGGAAAACTTGTACTTGTTTAAAATGCATTTATTTAATTATATACCAAACTAGTTTCAACAATACATTTGTTTATCAATAGATAAAAGTATAAAATTATGAACTAGAAAACATCTTTGAAAGTTTCAATGAGTGACATATTTAAGGTTAATAACTGACAAATTTAGAATTATGAATTAGGAGGACAGGTGCAGGAATTTCAATATTGATAAGTTTAAATGTTCATAGCAGTCAATAATATTAAAACTGTGCATTAATTTAATTTGAATGTACAAGCTCATAATGTTAGTAGTGATCGACAAAGAAAGAATATCATCAAAGTTTTCAGTCATACTGATTTAAGAGGGAAAAAACAAGGGAGAAATGAAGATAGCTAAAAAAGGGAATTTGTTTACAGTTTCTCGATCCTCTTTCCGTGGGAGTTCGCTTGGAGCGGTATGTTTGGAATCAGTGTATTATATTTTTTCCGGGAACGAATCTGATTTTTGACTCATTAAAGTACTTGTGACATCTAGTTTTTCCGGCGGTCAAGTTTGTCGTTCTGCCTGGTTAGCTTCCTTGTGGAAAACGGTCATCAGTCGTTCCGGTTGGTTGATTCTCTTAAAGGGTCATTTCGTTGTATTTACTGAAGTTCGGTTTTGATTTGGTTTAGAGTTAGGTGACATCGGCCACTGGTGTTTATAAAATTTCATTGGTCTAGAGAAAGATGACGTCGGCAACTGGTGTTTGTATGGTGATTTGGAGTTGCGGTTTATTTTTATTTTTATGTTTTTTTGATTTATTATTAGTATTGCTTAATATGTTTTCCTAAAACTGCTGTTTCTTTTCAGATATCATCAGAAAATGTAATTAAAATCATTAAAATGATGACAGAAACTATCGAACTTTCAAAGAGGTCAATTGTTGGTGTTCGTATGGCAGGCGCTAGCGTAACGAAAACAGCCGAAATGTTTGGTGTATCATCAAGTACTGTCTCGAAAGTTATGACAGCCTTTGATTAAGAGGGGAAACATCGCCTCGTCAAAACAAAACTCCTGAAGAAAACCAAAACTTTCAGAAAGGGACTGTCGGATTCTTATGTGAATTGTTAGAAAGGATCACAAAATTACAGCTCCCAAAATTACTGCAGGGCTTAATGCCCACCTCGAGAATTCAGTTTCCACAAAACCTGTTCACCGGGAGCTGCACAAAGCTGGATTTCACGGGTGGGCTGCAATTAGAAAACCACTACTTCCAAAAACAAACGTTGCAAAGCGTTCAGAGTGGAGTAAAAACCTACAGAATTGGTTCTGAGAGCAGTGGAAGAATGTTATTTTGTCGGACGTGTCATCCTTTACCTTATTTCCGACAACCGGCCGAATATACGCGTGGAGACAGCCAAAAGAAGCATCTGATCCAGACTGCCTACTTCCTACTGTTAAACACGGAGGAGGATCTGTGATGATCCGATGGGGGCTATATCTTGGAAATCCTGTGGATCAATGGTTTCCCTTCATGGCAGAGTTAATAGTCAATACTTTTGAAGCATTTGATCTGATGAAATTCATCCTATGGTTGCTGAACTGTTTCCGGAAGGAAATGCAATCATTCATGATGTTAATGCACCAATTCACACAGCTAAAGTTGTTATTGAATGGCACGAGGAACATTCTAGTGAAGTTGAATATTTTACCTGGCCACCAGAGTCCCCAGATCTCAATATTATTGAACATTTATGGTACATTTTAGAAAAACAAATAAGGAGTCGATATCCCCCACCATCATCACTACAAGAACTGGAGACTGTTTTAGTTGAAGAATGGACAAAAGTTCCTTTGGAAACAATTCAAACTTTGTACGAGTCCATAGCTTGTCGAATTCAAGCTGTAATTACTGCCAAAGGCAGTCCTACCCCATGTTAACATAAATTTGTCTGAAATTTTAAGGCGTTTCAATTATTTTGTCCAACCCCTGTTATATATATATATATATGTATATATATATGTATGTATATATGTATGTATGCATATGTATGTATGTATGTATGTATGTATGTATGTATGTATGTATGTATGTATGTATGTATGTATGTATATGTATGTATGTCTGTATGTATCTGTGAATGATAGCGGGTTTGGTAAATGGAAGACTTCTACATGGTAAAAAAGGATGTAAGAATGTTTTTTCTAGATTTTCTGCCTATTCTTATCACAGGTTACAACGGCAGGAACATGTTGAAAACCAAAAGTCATATTGTTTAGAACAATTCCACTCTGAATTCGATATTTATACGTTACTGCAGCTTGTTTCAATCATTCATCGTTTATCACGTGTTTCACTCAACACACACACACACACACACCACACACACACACACACACACACACACACACTTACACAAACACAAACACACGCACACACACTTACACAAACACATACATACACACACACATACACTCACACATGATGCAGTATATGCGCCCACAAATTGATTCCCAGCTGTTTTATATATGTGTGAGTATTTGTGTGAGTGTGTGAGTGAGTGTGTGTGAGTGAGTGTGTGTATGTGTGTGTGTGCGTGTGTGTGCATCTCTCTCTCTCCCTCCCTCTCTCTCTCTCCCTCCCTCTCTCTCTCTCTCTCTCTCTCTCTATATATATATATATATATACTCCGATATCTTTGGAGTCTAAGTCTGAACCTTTGAGCACTACTAAGTGTCTTCTACTTAAGAACCTCTGAATCTCATCTATCGGCTATTATATAGATATATATATCTATATATATAATATATATATAAAATATAATATATATATATATGAGATATATGTATATATACATGTAAGTAATATATATATATATGCATATAATATATAGCATATATTATACATTATATATATGTATATATATACATGTATATATTTGTATATATAATATTATATGAATATATATAATTATGTATATACATATTTTATATATATAGACATGTATATATATATATTTATTTATATATATATATACATTATATATATATGTATATATATATACATGTCTACGTATAATATATGTATATATATATGTATATATATGCATATATATATGTATATATATATTGTGTGTGTGTGTGTTGTGTGTGTGTGTGGTCGGTGTTCGTGTGTTCGTGTGTGTATGTATAACTATATATTGACAAATTACAAAAATACAAAAGACGAAGACGGGTTTCTAAACAAAAAACAGATGTATTAGTTTAACGCTCGGGAAGAGAGAAAATCATTTACGTTTCGAGCCTACGCTCTTCAACAGAAAGGAACACAGAAATAGAGAAAGTTAACAAAACTGGATTTAGCGGCGAGCGATCTATCATAGCGAATGCCGGAGAGAGGTGTGAGGCAGGAGAGCTAGGAAGAAGGGGAGATAATAAAGTAGTGGTGATCCGAAAATGAAGGTGCGTGTGCGTGGGTATGTGAGAGCGTGTATGTGGTGTGAACGGGGGATGGTGACCTTGACATGTGCGTGTGTGCATGTGTAGGTGTGTGGATGATGGTGTGGGAGCTAGGAAGTGGTCACTGTTAGTGTGTGAAGGGTGGTGTGGTGTGGTGTATATAAATATATACATGAATATAATATATATAATATATATATATATATATAATATTAATTAGAGACAAAACCACTATTATGCAAATCAACAAAGAAAGACTTAATCCAATACATAAAAAATTTTATATAAATTAATATAATTAAGATATCCACTACGATCGTTTCTTGTCACTTATCTATGGACATTCATCGACCTTCTATGCCTAGAAGGTCTTGAAACCACCTGATGAATGTCCATAGAAGTGACAAGAAACGATCGTAGTGGATATCTAATTATACTCTTACTCTTTTACCTTTTACTTGTTTCAGTTATTTGACTGCGGCCATGCTGGAGCACCGCCTTTAGTCGAGCAAATCGCCCCAGGACTTATTCTTGTAAGCCCAGTACTTATTCTATCGGTCTCTTTTGCCGAACCGCTAAGTGACGGGGACGTAAACACACCAGCATCGGTTGTCAAGCAATGCTAGGGGGACAAACACAGATACACAAACACACACACACATATATATATACATATATACGACAGGCTTCTTTCAGTTTCCGTCTACCAAATCCACTCACAAGGCATTGGTCGGCCCGGGGGTATAGTAGAAGACACTTGCCCAAGATGCCACGCAGTGGGACTGAACCCGGAACCATGTGGTTAATTAGCAAGCTACTTACCACACAGCCACTCCTGTGCCTATTTAATTTATATAATTTTTTTTATGTATTGGATTAAGTCTTTCTTTGTTTGATTTGCATAATAGTGGTTTTGTCTCTAATTAATATTATATTATATTTTACTATAAAATTGATTCAATCCTAAATCTGATTTTTCCCTGTAAATTTGGATTTATTCCTATATTTATTATATATATATATATATATATATATATCTATATATATATATATATATATATATATAATATATATATATATGTATAAATATACAATGTATATATATCTATATATATATATATATATATATATGTATAAATATACAGATGTATATATATATATATATATATGTCTAAATATACAGATGTATATATATATATATATATATATGTATAAATAGACAGATGTATATATATATATATATATAATATAATATATATATATAATATATGTATAAATATACAGATGTATATATATATATATATATATATGTATAATATATAGATTAATATATATGATACATATCTATATATATATGTATATATATATATATAAGCTTGTATATATATCTAAATATGTATTTTATATCTTATATTTTAAAAATGTTATGTCTCATGTATCTTATTTATGTATGCTAAACACTGGTAATTTACTATTTATTACATTTATTTATATATAAAAGAACCTGCAAAAGTCACTGAACCCCAAAACAGCACTGGAAATGAATCGGCGAACACCACTGGCCCCCAAAACAATATTGACAGCAGCAACTGCTGCAATAAGAATAGTCAAAGCTGGACTAGGGTGATATATAGCGGAAAAGAAAAAAACTGACACAGCCAGAGAAACTGATGCCCTGATGTCCGAAGGACAAGAAAAAAGGCAAAACCCCAAAACGCCAGAAGGAAAAACTAAGACGCATAAGGATAGTAGCTCACAGATCACAGGCTGTATGTAAATTTTATTTAAATGACCATGCTGGCATGTAGAAATAGAAGAGGGCTGCAGCTTTACCCATCCCAAAACTTATCGGAACAACAAGCAGGGAAACCTGAAACAAAACTAGCAAAAACAGAGGGAAATCCTCAAGAATGGATCTGCAGGCTAATAGTGAACCAATTGAAAGAAACACGTCTCAAAGGAGCAGAAAAAGAGATCAACTCATGCATTCTGAACCCCTCAAAGGGCAATATGCAGAGGCTGTACGCTCTGCAGCTATCGAACAATAGTTCAGTTCTTGAATTTAGACCATCCGTGCAACATCTATATTCCTTCCCATGCCTGTCATCACTTATGTCCCTGCCGTAAGGCTTCACTTCCACACACGCCAGCTCAATTTAATCCGTCTTTAGTCAAAACACACCTGTTGTTAATGTCCTCTTGTTTGTATTTGTGTACCAATTCTCCGTTTTTTTTTCAGTTCTTGTTTTCGTAGACTTACCTTGGGGCTGGCCAGATTGGAGCAGTCTTGAGTATAACCAGCCGAAACTGCAAAGATGATCTGGAACTCGACTGAGGAAAGAAAACTCCGAATGACCCGTCCTTATTTTTTCTTGTCCCTTTTTGTATCATCTGTCTGGATGTATTATCGCCTGTTGCGTCCTTGTTCCATATACACACACACACACACACACATATATATATATATATATATATACACCCGTGTAACTCTCTCTCACTTGCTTTCATTCCTTCCCCTTTTATTTCTGTCAACCTGTCTCTCCCTCTTGTATTCCTAGCCTTTCTCCTTCCCCTTCATCCAATTCCCCCTCCTTTTCTCTGTCGCTCCTCCTCCCTAGTGTCTTTCTCTTCTGCTTGCTGCTGTCACATGACCAGCGGCCAGTTCCACTTTTCTTCCTTTCTTAGACTAGTCCCTTATCTGACTAGTCGCAAATTCTGTCTCTCCATCCTTCAAAACATTTTCGAAGTGTTACCCACTATTCTCGCCTCCTTGACCCCAAGGCCGTATTTTGTTCGACTCTTTGTCCTCGTCCTAAGTCCCACCCTGTGTCGTTTTACTTGTTTTATTTCGTTTCGTTTGCTTTCGTCCCTAATTCCCCGCAAGAAAACTTATTTTGCGGGCACCGCTAATTGGGAAGCACTCAGTCTTATCGTTAAAGGTGCAAAACTGAACAGTACCATTGGTCGATAACTGATAAAAAATTATGGACTTTCTGTTTGTCTCCCGTTCGTTTTTACATTCAGTATATGTTACGTCGTTTGTTTATTCATTTTTTCATTTATAGGTAATGGAACGCAACACACACCGCATTTTATTAACAAGTAAGTTATATATATATATATATATATATATATATATATATAATATATATATATATAAACTTTTAAAAAAGTTTTCTTATAATTTTTCTAAATTTAATTATTTAATCATTACAGTTGAAAAGGTCTCAAATGACCGAAACCGGTACTGAAATGTCTTTATAAAATTATTTTAGCATTTTCTATCTTGACTTGTTTTTTCATATATATATATATATATATATACTCGTGTGTGTGTATGTGTGCACGCACGTGCGCGAAAAGAAGCTGTCTTTTAGCAAATACGTCTGAAGAATTGAATAATGTAGATGTCCGCGAGGATACGCATAGGTGACTATTCAATGTTTTCTTTATGTTATTGTAGACGAAGTTCAATTTTTTTTCCTTGTTTATTTCACATTAGCAATTGTCATAGCATTGATTGACTCTGTCACCATTGCGTACTTTAGTGCATAAATATTTCATCCGGTTTAAGTAAAATATACTGGCTACTGTTCACTTTTGTCTCAATTAATCATGTACGCACACACTGGCGACTTTTGTTTTCACAAATACTTTTATTAGATCACTCTTTCGTGATATGTCAACGTGAGATTTAAAAAATTTGAATCGTACGAGATGTAGCAGTTTCAAACTTTGTGACTAACATTCAAGAATCTGTATGTATGCTCTATACACACGAGCGCACGTGCAAACGTGTATTACAAATGTATGCATGTATATTGATATGCGTATGTACACATACACACACACATACAAGCATACATGTATTACAAATGTATATATATTTATATACGTATGTGCACACACACAGATGTATGTATGCATATATATATATAAAAGGAAAAATGACAGACCACATATATATTTTTTTATATAATATTAGAGAAGAATACTTCGTCTGTCTTTCCGTTCTGAGTTCGAATTCCGCCGAGGTCGACCTTGCCTTTCATCCTTTCGGGGTCGATAAATTAAGTACCAGTTGCGTACTTAGGTCGATCTAATCGACTGGCCCCCTCCTCCAAAATTTCGGGCTTTGTTCCTAGAGCAGCAAAGAATATTAGAGAAGAGTAACAGAGTTGACAAATTTGATTAGAGTATTTATACAAGGTACAGTTTTCTTCTGAATTCCATAATAGACAATTTATCCAGTCAAGTTTATAATTAGTTGAACTATGGATTCTCTAACTCATTCCAGTTCTTGCTTTTCATTCTAACATTCTTTCTGTCACTTTTCCCACTTATATAATTCCTCTCTCCTTCATTTCTGTTTTCCCGTGTATTTAATCATTTCTTTATTTCTTTTTCTCATCTTTTTCTTTCCTTCTTTCATTCTTTCTATTACGGTTCCTTTCTTTATATTTCATTTCCCGCCATACTGTTTCTTTTTTTCGTTTGGCATTCTCTTGTTCTCTTTTTTTTTATTTATTTGTCTTTCCCCTACCTTCTTACGCGTTTTTATACAGTTCTACTTGCTTTTTTTTTCACACTTGGTCTTATATTTCAGCTTCTTCTCTTTCCCCTTGTTCCCATCTTTCGTTAAACCGTTCCCCCTCTTTATTATCCCTTCTTTTTTTTTCCACTTTATTTCATCTCAATTCATTTCAATTTATATCATGCAATCCTAGCCATTCTCAACGTGCAGTATTCAGACCACTCAACTCCATTAACTTCATTTTGGGTATTTGGAAATAATGGCTTTTATGCATATTTCATGAAGGGTATCGAAATCCTAATCTCATGTTTGCAATAAACCGAACATTATTTTTTTTCATTGCGTTAAACATTGGCTTCAAAATTTCTTGAGATTTGCATTGGCATGAGTCCATTCAGAAAATAGATAAGTGTGCCGCTATGTGATGGCGTGCTGAAAGATGAAAAACTAGTTTCGTTCTTTTACCCTTCAAAGCACACTAATATATTCAATATTGTGTGTATATATATTCGGTATTTTATTATTACATTGATTTGCTAATTGAACCTTCTTAGCAGAAAAGCTTTGTTAACCGTTCTAAGTAGTTTCCCAATTGCTAATACACGTGTATACATTAATGTCTTACTTCCCATCACAGCAGTTCAGCATGTGTTCTTTTTTTTTAATTATGAAATAGGTCAATTCTATTGGCTGTAGGCAAATATCACGTGATATTAATGATAACAGCTTTAAACGATTCGTTAAGAAAATCTCTATCAACTGATTTTGTTTAATCTTGCAGAAAGTTTACGTTGCTGAGCTGATAAAAGTATTTAAACGCAAGTAAAACCATTGATACGACTGTGCCAAAGAAAAAGTACGTTTGATTTATATCGTTGTTGTTTAGCCCCAGGTCAGCTATGATCAAGCAGTTTAATGTATTTAAAACTACAACATGCAGTAAGTCTTGTAGTTTTTTAGACGAAGGATTGCTCTCGCCTAGTTTTATACCATCACTTGACCCATAGGTGCCTTTAGTGGGGTTTGCAAGTATCAAGTCCAAGACCACATGGTTCCAGATTCAGTCCCACGGCGTGGCACCTTGGGCAAGCGTCTTCTACTATAGCCTCGGGCCGACCAAAGCCTTGTGAGTGGATTTGGTAGACGGAAACTGAAAGAAGGACATAACTCAGCTCACCAGTCTCGAAGGCCCAGAAAAATGTCATTCCTTCAACAGATGAGTCAAATTATTTTTTTAAAAATTATGGTATAATGGGATTTGCTTTATCTTTGTGGTTTGGTTACTGCACAGATGCTACTTCGTTACTTGATAGAATGATTAAAATCTGTAAGCGGATGGTGAGTATTATTGAGTTAAAGCTGCTCTGCTGTTGACCTAAATATGTGTGAAAAGTCTGGAAAGAGTCTTTGATTTGACTGTTCTGACTTTAGAAAATGCATTTGTGATGCAAATTAGGCGAAGTCCGTTTTAGTTAGGAAATGCAATCATGTAACCATGATTTTTCTGATGATCTGATGAGCTAGCTTTCTCTATTTGCATTGATTTGTAAATATATAATTGTATTGTATAATACTGATTGGCAACTGTTTCTTACTCGCTCGTTGCATGAAATAAAATATAAACTAACTCCATCAAGGAGTAACTAAGCAGTTACTCACATTGTTAGAACTCTCGGTTAAATATACCCGAAAGCTAACTGTAGACTCTAAAAACAAAAACAAAAAATGGTATACCGAATTGGATGACAAATATCTAAATACACTATATATAAAATTAACAACCTTTGTTTCTAACATAGGTACAAGGCCAGAAATTTTGAAGGAGGGGACAATCGGTGAATACGACCATTAGTGCTTCATTGATCTCGGCAGGAATTGAAGTCAGAAAGTGAAGAAACGGAAACTATCAACAACAGCAACAGCAACAACAAAACCAGCAAGAACAACATATAGTCCAGGTCTTTAGTGTTTCATTCAAGTCATTTGGAGTTGAAACGTTGGTGTAACAATGATTTTCTGATGATCTGATGAACTAGCTTTCTTTATTTGCATTGATTTGTAAATATATGATCGCATTTATAATACTGAGCATGTAAGCATATTTCCTTCCACACTGAAATTGTTACAACATAAAGTAGATTGCAGAACAGCTACAATCCTAAGGTTATCACGTGGTTATATAAGTATATATTCACCTTTCTTGCCTCCTATATATGGTTCATATATTCCTCTTGAAATAATTTCATCGATCGGATTGGATCTTGTGGACTTTAGCTGCATGATACTTATATATATATATATATATATATATATATATATATATATATATTATATATATATATATATTTACATATATATATATATATATATATATATTTACATATTAATATATATATATATATATATATATTTACATATATATATATATATATATTATATATATATATATATATATATATATAATAGATATATATATATATATATATATATTTACATATATATATATATATATATATATATATATATATATAATATATTTTACATATATATTATATATAATATATATATATATACATATTATATATTTTATATATATATTATATATAATATATTACATATATATATATATATATATATATATATATATATATTTATATATATATATATATATATATATCACATATATATATATATACATATATAAGTATGTATGTGTGTATGTATCTGTGTTTGTGATAGTCCCCCCAATATCACTTGATAACCGATGTTGGTGCGTTTACGTCCCCGTAACTTAGCGATTCGGCCAAAGAAACCGATAGAACAAGTACTAGGTTTACAAAGAATAAGTCCTGGTATCCATTTGTTCGACTAAAGGCGGTACTCCAGCATGGCCGCAGTCAAATGACTGAAACAAGTAAAAGAATAAAAGAATAAAATAATAAATGAATGTGTGTGTGTGTGTGTGTGTGTGTGTGTGGTGTGTGTGTGTGTGGTGTGTGTGTGTGTGTGTTGTGTGTGAGTGTGTGTATTTATACTTGTTTCATTTACTGGACTGTGACTATGCTAAGGAATAATTTTGAAGAGTTTTGTTGATCAAACCGACCCCGGTAATTCTTTATAAGTTATGATCCATTTAATCTCTTCTCAACGAACGGCGGAGTTAGAGGGACATAAAAACAACACCTTTTCTCAAGCAGCAAGACATACAAACATAAAAATGCACACACACACACAAAACAGAATCGGTGGTAGTTTGCGGTCAGCAAGACTTGTGTGACCTGGGGAGTGGATGTTCCACTCACCCCGGTAAGTACACTGTACGCTATATATATTGCTTTTCCTTTATATCTGTCTATCTATCTATCATTCTATCTATCTATCTATCTATCTATCTATCTATCTATCTATCTATCTATCTATCTATCTATCTATCTATCTAGGAACCTCTCTCTCTGTATTCATGTTGTATGTATATATATATATATATGTGACCTCGTGAGTACCGCTGGCGATTTTTTTCCTCTGTCTTCCCTTCTCGGGATCTTTCCTTCTCCTATGTTTCCGACTAAGAGCTCCGCTCGAAACGTTAAACCCTCCTTCTTCCCTTCTTTCCTGAACGTCCAATAATACTTTATTTGTTCCACGTCCTCGCGTTGTTGTGTTTTTTTTTGGGTTTTTTTTTGTGTTTTCTTGTTTGGATTAACTATATATATATATATGACGAGCATCTGTACAGTTTCTGTCTATATAATTCTCTGACAAGCCATTGATTAGCCCGAGGTTATAGCTGAAGTCATTTACCCAAGTGTCGCTGAGTCGGACTAACTTGAAATCGTACTTTTATGAAATGATCTTAATCGCACAATCTTGACCTCTTATTCGGTCAAGACCGCGCCTCCAATCATCTATAAATTATTAATTAAAAACAATATTAGAGAACATGAATAAAAATTTATGACGGTAAAAGGCCAATAGTGTCACTGACGTGATTCGTGCTCTTCTATCGGGTACAAGACTATAGAGCACCTTCTACTTCCATAATTTAAATTATGTATTACAAACGTTTTCATCTTTTATTTCTGCATATATCTCTCTTGTACAAAAAATAGTTCGACAGCCGCATAGCTGTAGCAGAATAAGTTGTTTTACTAATGTTCAAAATAGCGGCGTAGCGTATATCAATTAGATGCTTATGACAAGAATACACGCAACAAACTTGAGAAAAATAATAAATCAATGTATAAAATATTAATATTAATGATATTTTCTATTGTTTATTACTTTATATTATCGAATATTATATATATATATAATATATATATATATATATATATATATATATATATATATATATATATATATATATATAATATATATATGCATATATATATACATATATATAGTCATATATACAGATATCTATACATACACACACACACACACACACACACACACACATATATATATATATATATATTATATATATATGTGTGTGGTATATATATATATATATATTACATACATATATTTGTGAGAAAAGATATGAAAGATATGTAGCTTTGCTTATAAAGAAAATGTTTTTACATATTCAAGCATACTTAAAACTTACACATTTAAATACATGCATACATTCATAAATATTTCTCTCTTTCCCTCTCTCTCTCTCTTCTAACGGACACACACACTTACGCACACAGACGCATATGTATGTATGTACGTATGTATATATATATATATATATATATATATATATATATATATATATATATATATATATATATATATAGATATATATATATATATATATAGATAGATAGATAGATAGATAGATAGATAGATGTATATATGTATGTATATATACGAGGTCTGGTCAATACGTATCCGGGATGTTGCCATAGTAAAGAAGCTAATGCAGTCAGTAAAGCCGTTTGGCAAAGATTGACCTCGAAGTCTGCTGTACTTGCGTACTAAGTTTTAACATTCTAGGCCACTTCCTCTGTTTACAGCAGTGCTTGGATGGAAGGTGTGTAGCATGTGATCGTCGCATTTAAAGTCGTCATGACAATACCTTCTCAGAGTCCTACGCAAAGTTGAAGAAAATGTATGGAGGGGAGCATATGAGCCGCAAACAAGTGTACGAGTGGTTCAGACGCTTCCGGGATAGCCGAAAAATGTCGATATTGATGAAAGTTCTGGGAGACCTACAACCTGTAGAACTGGGAATTACATCGGAGATGTGCGTGCAGTTGTAAGGGGAAATCGTCAAATCACCACCCGTGAGATATCAAAAGATGTGCAAACTAGTTACGGTTCAGTTCAATCCATTATCACTGAAAATTTGGATTGGAGACGCGTGTCTGCCAAGTTTGTGCCAAAACTGCTTTCAGCTGACCAAAAAGATGGCCGGGTTTCAGCGACACAATATCTCTTAGATTGTGTCGAGAGCGATGAAAACTTTTTGAAAATTTTGCGTAGGCCTCTGAGAATGTATCGCCAAGCTTTTGGCAAAATTTGATGCAGATTCCCTGCCCAACTTCTTTTGTCATGGTGAATGCGATGGTCACACGCTACACACTTTCCTTCTAAGCACTGCTGTAAACAGAGGAAGTAAACTAGAACGTTAAAACTTTGAGTTGAAGGTCAATCTGTGCCAATTGGCTTTACTCTGCGTACTTTAGCTTTATTACTATGGCAACAGTCCTGATACTTATTGATCAGACCACGTATATATATATATATATATATATATATATATATATTGAGAGAGAGAGAGAGAGAGAGAAAGAGAGAAAGAGTAAAGTCTATTTGTCAACGTAAAGTAGTAGTCCTAATTAAGACGGTGTTATTACCTTTTTTAGCCCAAGGAAAACATATTTTCCAGCTGGCTATCGACCTCTAACAAGGGAGCTAATGTTCCCGCTCAGGCTTAAGCGGTACCTGTGGACCGAAGGCTTCTGTGTTATTTTCCTTCATCGGCATAGGATAACCGTTGGCTAGAGGTGGAGGCTTTACTCTGTAGTATCTTTACTTTATAGTACTGTTACTACCATTTTCTCGCTCAGAGATTTAAAAGTATTTGTTTTTCTCCTTACGAGATCAGTGACAGTGTGTCACTTTAAACCTATATACCTCGAGCAAGGCCTAGTACTGCCATCTCTAGCCAACGGTTATCCTGTGCCGATGAAGATAAATAACCCAGAAACCATTGATCCGCAGATAGCATTTAATGCTGAATGGAGGCATTAACTCCCTTGTTCGAGGTATAAGGACGCGGCTGTGCGTCAATAACCAGCTGGAAAAGCTGTTTCTTGGGACTAAAAAAGGTAGTAACACCGTCCTAATCAGAAGTACCACTTTACATTGGCAAATAGACTTTACTCTGCAGTACTGTTACTACTTATTTTTTACTCAGAGATTTAGAACTAATGGTTTTTCTCTCACACACGCACGCACGCACGCACACACGCACGCACGCACGCAGACACACACACACACACACACACACACACACACACACACACAATACAGATGTGTGAAACTGAAAAATTATTTTACAGTGACTGTTATGTTGCAGACAGATAGAGCAAAGATTTCAGGTAGGAGTAACTGATGAGGTTATATGTCTATTGTTTAGCTAAGAATCCTTCCGTGTGACATAGCTTATCAATGAATTTATTTCTGTTCATTACATCACAATCTACATTGAACCCTTGCTTCATATGTTACACTGATTAGCAGACAAGTTACACTAATATTAGAGAAGCAGAAGGTGACGAGCTTGTAGAATCGTTAACACGCCGAAGAAAATGCTTAGTAGCATTTCTCCTGTTGTGAGTTAAAAGTTCGTGGAAGTCGACATTATCTTTCACAGTTTCGGGGTTGCTAAAATAAGTGCTAGTCCTCTCTCCACTACAAAAATAAATTCAAACCTTGTGCATATCGCAGAAAGAATGTTAGAGAGACCAAGAGAGAGTGAGAGAGAAAAAATTAAGGTTGAAAAGCCGAATCGACAGAGCGCCGGACAATGTATCTTGCAGTATTTAGTTGCTCTGCTCTACATTCTGAGTTTAAATCCATCGAATTCAGTTTTGCTTTTCATGTCTTCAGAATCAGTAAAATAAAGCGCTAATTAAGGTCTAGAGTCGTTGTAATCGACAGAACCCCTCACTCAGAAGCACCGATCTTATTCCTACAATAAGGGAGAGAGAGAGAGAGAAAGAGAGAGAGAGAGAGAGAGTGGGGCGGGGTAGAGAAATAGGAATAAAGAGATGGAGAGAGAGAGACTTGCGGTTGATAGAGTTACAAAGAGCATGCCAGTATCTAACAATATTTCGTTAGAAACCGAAATCTTATTAAAACCATCTTTACTTTATATACTTATAGGATCGATATAATAACTTACCACTCAGGTACTGGAGTTGATTTAATCGCCTATAAAACGCCAGGAAGATCTTTTGTAGAGCGAACTGTTTACCGAGTTCAAATCCGGCTGAAGTCAGTTTTATTTTATATCTTTTGGGGGCCAATATAATTACGTGGTGGTGAAGTACTGGAGATGATTTTAATCGACTATATCCTACCTCAAAAATCTCTCACGCCGCAACTTTTTCCATGAGAACACTGTGCGGAGAGTGAACATACACTAAATAATATTTACTGATTTGGGGAAACTAGTCTTTTGTGAACACACTCATTTAATTTTGTGTTTATTTTTTACTCCATGCTTGTGTACTCACAGTATGGCATACTTGTGTACTAATAGTATGGAGGGAAAAGCATGTCTTGTTAATGTATGGCAATGACTGACTATGACAGAAATCAATATCTACATCTATATTAAGGTGGTCAGCTGGCAGAAGAATCTGTACTGGCTTAGGGGCATTTCGCCTGACTTTACGTTCTGACTTCATATGCCACTAGGATCGACTTTGCTATTCATCGTTTCGGGGTCAATAAAATAAGTACCAGTTGAGCACTAGGATCGATGGAATCGATTTACCCCTCCTCCTAAATTGTTAGCCTTGTGCAAATATTTGAAACCATTATCTATATATGCACTAAGGCAGTAAGCTGGATGAATCGTTAGCATGCCGGACAAAATACTTAGTGGTATTTCGCCCATCATTACATGCTGAGTAGTGAAGACACATGGATCAGTGGTTAGTGCGTCGAACTCACGACCGTGAGGTTGTGAGTTCAAATTCCGGACCGGGCTGCGTGTTGTGTTCTTGAGCAAGACACTTTATTTCACGTTGCTCCAGTTTACTCAGCTGTAGAAATGAGTTGCGATGTCACTGGCATCAAGCTATATCGGCCTTTGCCCTTCCTTTGGATAACATCTGTGGCGTGGAGAGGGGAGGCTGGTATGCGTGGGCGACTGCTGGTCTTCCAAAAACAAACTTGCCTGGACTTGTGCCTCGGAGGGTAACTTTCTAGGTCCAATCCCATGGTCATTCGTGACCGAAGGGGGTTTTCGACACCGACATTCTAAGTTCAAATTTCACCGAGGTTGACTTTACCTTTCATTCTTTCGAGGTCGATAAAATGAAATTCAGTTGATCACTGGAGTCGAAGTAATCGACTTACTCTTCCCACTAAATTGCTGACCTTGTGCCAAAATTTGAAACCAAAATAATGAAGTACATCGCTCTGCTATTCAAAGACGGATTGTCTACGTTCAAATCTGCAGATTATTTGGCTCCCATTGAAAGTTTTAATTCACTTTGAGGACAATTAATTGACATAGAATGTCTCAAACAAGTATTCAATCAATGTTACGGTGTTCTTTTGTCATACAATTAAGATCAGGTTATAGATTAGAGTAGAGTGTTTTATTTATAAACGAATCATTAAAAACCATTTAAGGTGAAGTTAACTCTATGGTTAACCAGCAAAAAGTCAGTCTACTTTTTCCTTCCACTAAAACTCTCATCTATGATAAAAGGAAACAAATCTTGAAACATTGGACATGTAATCTTTATTAAGAAGATAACGTTGCCCAATATAGTCTTAACAGTGAAACGGGATAGTCAAATAGCGGGGTTCTTGTAATTGACTGTTCTCTCACTTTAAAATTCCTGGCCTTGAATCCATATAAAAAAATATTATTTTGTCTATATTAGATTTACCTTGGTTTTCACTTCCAGTCGTCATCATGTATCTTACTTTTGGACATGTACAAAGTACTAAACCGTACTCGAACAAGGAACATTCATTTCTAAACTAAATGTTGTAATAGGCGTTCTTGTATCAACGTATAACAGATTAGGAACGTTTAGGAAAATGGCAAAACTCAAACAAAACATGCAACAATAACAACAACAACAACAACAACAAAATTTGAATAATCCAGTCAAAAATGTTGAACATGAAAACTGACTATCCGGTTAAGAAGCAATATTATTGATTAAAGCATATGACAAATCGATTGGCATTTGTGGTGGTAAGACTAACCTGTTGACGAATCGACAATATTTAATGCAGTTAAATGCAGTTGTTCAACCTAAAAGCTCATGCTTTTTATGGGAAGAGATTATTGAAGATATCGAAAAAGATTATCAATGACATGCGTAAATTCGTCAGATATAAAAGATGTAGTGTGCAGTAAATGTATTATTGCTAGAGTTTAAAATTCCAGTATGATAAATTTCAGATTTCGTGTTTATGTGTTCCATAATGCGTTTTGATTGACCTATTTACAGATGGTCTTTTGATGTACAGTTCTTTTAACTGTACGTTTACCCATAAATACATGCACATGCGCATACTCACACTCACATATTTATACTAAAAATGCACTTAAACATTCATGCCTCAATATTAATACGCAATTATTATGCATTCGTGTGCATAGATATGCATACATGCACAAATGTGTACCGTCAACAATCATACAAGCGAATAGATACAGCTAAATAGCCATACACATAAATCTCCTGCCTGTATTTGGAATATGATTCCTTATAACAAACTTGGAGTTTTTACGTTGTTAACCACTATATATAGTTCTCCTAAAATTGTGTAAGAGATAATAATAAAAAAGTTAAGGAAAAAAATTGTTTCAAGTTTTGGCACGCGTACATCAATTTTAACGGAAAGAGGAATCGATTACATCATCCCAGTACTTGGCTGGTACTTTATTTTACCGACTCTGAAAAGATGAAAGATAAAGCTGATCTCAGCAGGATTTGAATGCCGAACGTTTAGAATCGAAATAATGCCACTAGGCAATTTGTCCGACGTTCTAACGACTCCACCTGCTCGTAGCTTTAATAATGGCTTCAAATTTTGGCACAAGGCAAGCAAATACGATGGAGGGGTCAAGTTGATTACATCGACACGTGTGTTCAATTGATACTTATTTTATCGACCCCAAAAGGATGAAAAGCAAAGTCGATCTCAACGGAATTTGAACTCAGAACGTGTAGATGGACGAAATGCTACTAAACATTTTTGTCAGATGTGCTAACGATTTTGCCAGCTCACCGCCTTTCCGTAGTTTTAATAATCCTTTCTACTATAGGTACCAGGCCTGAAATTTGGGGAGAGGATCCAGTCGATTAGATCGACTCCAGTACGCAGCTGGTACTAATTTTATAGACCTGAAAGGATAAAAAGAAAAGTTGACCTCGGCGGAATTTGAACTCAGGGCATCATCTTTGAAAGGGAGGGTGGGGGTGACCAATGTGTTTCTCGCATCGGTCATCATTTACCTCCTAGCCATCGCTCCTTGTTCAGATTCGTGGTTGAGCAAGATGGAGAGGCAAATATTTCACTTTTTGTGGAAGGGTTCCATTTCACTTGTAAGACGTTCTATTTGCTGTCAAAAACCGTTAAAAGGTAGGTTAGGGATGCCTTGGCTGCTAATGCGCAAGCATGCGCTGATATTGAGGCATCTTTGACTCTACCCGGATGGTGAACGGGTGTGGTCTCCGCTCGCTAAACAGATGTTCCGTAGCTTTACCAGTTTTGGTGGTAGAGAAACCTGGTTTCGTCGCAAATCGAGGTTGAGCATGTAGTATATGGAGTGCAGTAAGGCTTTCCTCCAGTTCTGCAGCTCGGGCAATGCCGGTGGTTTTGGTACCAACGTAGCTTTCTATAGTAGGTTGGTAGAGGCTGGAAATGACGATGCCCTGGAAGGGACCATAGATCTCGATAGTAATCAGTTAGACACTCTGTTCCAAAGGACATTCGGGCCGAGGACACTGGATGACTTCCAGAAATCCTTGGCCTAGCAATGTTACAGAGGAGCCTTGCCCGTTCGGGATAAGCTCACAAGACATGGTCACCACTGCTATCTCTAGTGAACAGGTATCTACCACCGAGGATTAGTACAAAGAGCTCAAACCGAACGGTCTGCTTGTCCTGTCACTGGAAGGCGGTAGGAGTTTGCTGCTTCCCTGCTTGCAATATACAGGGTACGGTGAATATATTCTAGTCTAAATTACGCAAACATGAAATAACATTGACATCTCATTTTAAGAGATATTATATTTAACAAAAACACATAAAAATATCTTGAAATATTAAAGAGTAAATTTATTCAATAAAATCGTCATTGACGTCAACCATGACTTCCAGACGACTTCGGCATCTCCTGCAACTCTTCTGGACGGTCTCCTTGTTTAAGTCGGTGAATGCTGCCATAATCCTTGCCTTCAGTTCATCTTTGGTGTTACAAGGAGTTTTGATGGTTCCTCGCTCAACTGCGCCCCCCACACAATAATCGAGGGGGCTTACACTCTGGCGAGTCAGGTGGCCAGATGTTAGGAGTAATGTGGTTGCAGAAATTGTCTGACAACCATGACTGAGTTCTCCTGCTTGTGTGGCATGCTGCAGAATCCTGTTGCAAGACATATGCTCTTTCAGTAGCCACTCTCTTGACCCAGTGAACCACTACCTCTTGAAACATGATATAAGCCTCCGTGTGGGAAGATGAATGGGGGCATAAGATACGCCATCCCTAGTCATCACACCAAACACCATGATGCTGATTGGATGTTTGATTTTTATCACTGTCGGTACATGCAGGCGAACGTTTGTTGTGTGTTCACCCTCTGATATTAGCAGAAAATTTCTTGTCAGAGAAAAACGAAAGCATGATCGGTTGGAGGAAATGCTTAAGTTTGTTCAAAAGCTTCGTAGCGCGGACTTTCCTCTTGTCCTTGATGGCTTGGGATAAAAGTTGGCCCTTTCTCACCTTGTATGAGGCATACCAAATGTCTTCATACACAACCTGACTGATAACAAACTCAGACCTTCCCATGTCTCTGGTGATGGACCTGATTGACTTGGAGGGAATGTTGTCAATCATAGCCTGGATCTCACCAACAAATTCAGTTCTTTTCTTATCATAATGAGTTTTCCGGGCTGCCGTACCTGCGTAATCACTATTAGACTCATCCAACTCTTTCCTAATCCTCTACACTGTCCTCAGTTTGACACCCAAACACTCTAAACTGATCGTATTGGAATATGGCGCGAATGCCAAGCAGTTCAGCATGTCGTTTACCTATTCCTGGTAGAGTGAATTGCATCATAGTGTTGTTTTTCTCACAGGTGGTTCCCAACTGACCTAACTATACTGTGTAGTCAACAAAATCAAAAACAAACAGTGCTCATGCACAAAATCAAAAATATAAAATGGCGACAATTTACCCATCGCATCCTGTATATCGAGTACAGATTGCATCGAATAACCGGCTGAAGGAGGCGTCATCCCGTAGAAAAAATCGTAGTAACTTCAGTTCGCACAGAACAGCCAATATAACAGTGTCGATAAACATTACTTCTCCGTATAGTTACTACTTGCATCTCTTAGAGAAATTATACATACCATACCGTACCATACCATACCATACCATACCATACCATACCATACCATAACATAACATAATATACCATACCATACCATACCATACCATACCATACCATAACATACCATACCTACCTACCTACCTACCTACCTACATACATACATACATACATACATACATACAAACATATATATATATATATAATATATATATATATATATATATATATATATATACATACATACATACATACATACATACATACATACATACATACATACATACATACAAACATATATATATATATATATATATATATATATATATATATATATATTATATATATATATTTGAGTAATTGAATGAATCATCATATTAAGGATAATTCGAAAGATAACCGATACCTGGGTAGCAAATTCACATCAGAAAGAACACCGTTGAAGCTACGACCCTAGGGCATAGACTACGTGTCTTCGTGCGGAAATTTGTATGTTTATTTTAAAATTATAAGTATATGAAAGAATGGAGTTGAACGACTAGTTAACAAAGGATATTTGTTAACTAGTCGTTCAACTCCATTCTTTCATATACTTATAATTTATATATATATATTATATATATATATATATATATATATTGATAAACTACTTTTACCAACATTATGATAGATTTCAGAGCCTCTAGGAACAGCTGTAGCACTTTTAATACCTTACCTTCTCTCTTTAATTTTCTTTGTTGTATTTTGTACAGTGTAGGTTTGCTCTATTAATATATCAAAATCTCTCTTAAATATTCATCGTTTGAAAATCACCAGTCTTTGATTTCTTTCTGTCCACATGTATACATGTATATATACTTTTTGTGTATCAAATATATGCTATTCTATTTAATTTATCAGCACAATTGCCTCCCCCATCTCACTGTCTCTCCCCCTCTCTCTATATATATGTGTGTGCACGCAAGTGTGTTTGAAGTATGCTCGTGACATGCTAATATTCAGCATATATATATATGTGTGTGTGTGTGTGTGTGTGTGAGAGAGAGAGAGAGAGAGAGAGAGACTTGACATGAACATATGCTTTCAGTGTATAACTGTGTATCTTTCTGTAGAAGCAAATAAATATAAAATGAAAGATATACATGTGTATAATTCTAAAGCTATATGCTGGTGCACGTATGTATTTATATACATATAGTTATTCAGCTATAGTTTTACTAGGTATATGAATTGATATGCGCAAATGTAGGATATCTATATCGAGGTGTATATATACATTCATGTACAGGTCCGTCCATTTATGTATGTACATGTATTGAAGTATTTTTAGTGCACTGCTGTACTTGTGTCTACAAGCTTCTACTGAGAGTTTAGTTGCAGCTAAACTACTATTTATATGTGTACGTCAGCGTGGCATCTAGTTTGTGATTGTGTTGTGGTGTATCGCAATTCTTGCTAGTGGCCTACTAATTAGTGTACCTGATTACAGGTTAAACTACCGTTAATAATCTTTAATTTTATATCATAGAATTTAATTATAGTTTGAACTCAAATATTTTAGCATGAACTTAGGCTAATATAAAAATATCCAAAAATGTCATCGCTGATTATATTCGTAAGACACCATAGAGTTTAGAAGTAAAACGTAAGTATTATATTATCCATAGCTTTCAACTATGAAGCACCTAGCTTGATAGCGACTGGCTGCATATCGGCTTTTCCCGGAGACTTGGTCTCCAGATCTGTGAGCTTCTTGAATGCAGCTGCGGATCCATTGCCGATTCTTTCAGTCTCTACCCACTGTCAAGCCGTCATAGTGTTGGCCGCATCCCATGTCATGCCACCCATAAGAAGATCATAAAGCATAGCCTATACACCGCAGAATTCCCGACCCAGCTCAAACCCTAGGGAATGGTGAAATGCCTGGTGTTATGACAATTTTCCCGGCCTTTGGCGGTAGGCCTCTCATCTGAGATGCCACATGCTGTGACACCTTATCGAGTGGCATCTTGGTGTGTTCAGCTACCTGTCCAGGATCCCCTGCTCATCAGGCTAAGAAAAACAAACTGTCAAAGTATCGGTCACTCTCTGACATGTTTATAGTCGAGCCCGTAACAATGGACACCACCTGCGCTCTCGGCCCCTAGACTATATCCCTGCTCACTGCTATCGAGACGGAGATGGTTATCCGCAAATGCGAGTTCCGTGAGCCAGAGAGACTATTCCAGCGCATCTCACGTCATCCTTCGAGGCAAAGCCTTTACCATTTTGTGTGCTGAGACATAAGGCAGTCCGAATTAAGGGAAATTGAGAGAATGTAAGAATTTTGTAGCTTTTCATTCAGTGGGTAGGGTGTTCTCTATAAAGCCACAGTTCTCAACTCATTCTTACTGATAGTTCTCCTGGCCATAACTACATTAAATATGTTAATAGTAGCTTAACTACTGTTTTTCGTATAATCAGGCTATTTTAATACAATTTGGGTAGGTTGGAAACGACAAAGCAACATAAAATCAAGGTAGGAGCGCTTTCGTGTCAAAACATACTATCTTTTCACTTTTCCTCTACCAACTGTTTGGTGTTGCACGATTTCCTAACACTCCAGACAAACCACACACACACACACACACACATTTATGTCTGGCTGTCTATATGTATGTATGTATGTATGTATGTATGTATGTATGTATGTACGTATGTATGTATGTATGTATGTATGTATGTATGTATGTATGTATAGCTATATGTGCACACACACAAGAATATGTGCGTGAGTGTGTGAGCTTGCATACATATGTATTTATACTGATACAGACAAACATCCCATACACACCTAAACGCACACTTATCTATAGCCACTTATACACACGTACGCATACACACAAGGCCAAACACATATACAGAAACACATATGTATATATATATATATATATATGTTTACATACATATATATGAGTGTCTGTATGTATGTACGTATGTATGTATGTATGTAAGTATGTATGCGTGTGTGTATACACACACACACGCACACACACACACACACACACAGACACACACACACACATATATATATAGCAAATTATTTGTGCGTCACGGGAAGAAAATATATTCATGACTTTATTTTCGTTCAGTCTCAGACTGAGAAGCCTTACGAAAGCTCAGCACTTATATCATTGATCTTTGTGTATGCAACAATGGTCAAATGGAAGTTTCTCAGAAAATATTTCAGAAAATTTGGTTTTCAATCTTAGTACTTTAACTGTTATAGAAGTGTGAAACTCACGCAACAACACACACACATGTATATTTATCTATTTATAGATTGTGATATATATATATATATATATATATATATATATATATATATATATATTATATATATATATATATATATATATATATATATATATATATATATATATGTATATAGATACAATATATACGTATGTATGTATGTATATATATGTATATGTATTTTTTTTATTCTTTTACTTTTCTCAGCCATGCAGCTCCGGTTATGCTGGAGCACAACCGTGGTCTTTTTGATTTCTTTAGTCTGGGGTATTTCAGATTATCACTCCTGTATGTGCCTTTGTCCCAGCATTTGGTGTATAAGGGAGTTTGATTCTGCTACCTTCGTCTGCATCGCATGTCAGGCTGTTTGTTCATCCGGTAGTGTGGAGAGGAGGATGTCTAGTTCCTTTTTGAAGTCATCTACTTCTATCTTATGCAGATTTCTTAAGTTTTGTGGTGGGGCATTGAAGAGCTGTGAGCCTTTGAACCCTAGTCTATCGCAGTACCATGTCCTGAATTTATCAGGTTGTCCCATAAATTCTGTCCGAATTTTGAATAAAGAAAACAAGTGATCAAATGTTATATTTAATTGAAATTTAATCCTCAATGCACTCTCCCTGATTATCTAGAACTTCCTTCCATCTATTTACATGCTTTTTAGCCCAATCAATGTAAAACTCTTTTGATTTCAAAGCGAAGAACTCTGAAATATCAGTTTCGATCTCCCCCTGGCTTGCGAAAGTTATATCCCCCAATGATTCTGTAAACTACGAAACAAATGGTAGTCTGAAGGAGCAAGGTCGGAAGAATAAGGTGGATGAGGAATTTTTTCCCAACCAAGCTCTTCGATCTTTTGTGATGTGATCTTTGC
>NC_042997.1:152572057-152614557 GCF_006345805.1 Octopus sinensis
CATCAAGGACAAGAGGAAAGACCACACTACAAATCTTTTGAACAAACTCAAGCATCCCCTCCAACTGAATATGCTTTCGTTTTTCTCAGACAAGAAACATTTCTGCCAGGATCAGATGCTGAACGCACAGAACAACCGTTGGCGTCCCGTGTTCCGAAAACATGTATGGAGAGCGATAAAAATCAAGCATCCAGTCAACATCATGGTGTTTGGTTTGCTCACTAGTGATGGTGACGTAATGACTCCATTCATCTTCCCATACAGCCTCACACCCAACACGGAGGCCTATATCAAGTGTCTGGAGAAGCTAGTGCGACCCAAGGTCATGAGGGTGGCTGCTGTAAGACCCTATGTCTAGCAACAGGGTTATTGCACCATGCCACACAAGCAGGATAACCCAGTCATGCCCGTCAGAGAAATTCTGCGACCACATCACCCCTAACGTCTGGTCACCTAAGTCGCCAGTCTGTAACCCCAACTCGATTATTAGGCGTGGGGCGCAGTTGAGGGAGCGACCAACAAAACTCCTTGTAACACCAAAGATGAACTGAAGGCAAGGATCATGGCAACATTCACCAACTTAAACAAGGAGACCGCCCAGAAGAGTGGCAGAAGATTTCGAAGTCGCCTGGCGATTTTATTGAATATATCAACTCTTTAGTATTTCAAGATACTTTTATGTCATTTTGTTAAATATACCTCTTAAAATGGGATGAATATTTTATTTTCATTTTTGCGTAATTTAGACGAAGTTTGACAATTGTGCTGCAACACCAGACGTGTTATAAAACACTGTTTGGAATGTCCTCAACTCATGAAACTAATAGTAGCACATTAAATCATATATTGTGTTTATTGAATAATATTTATCTCAAATCGGATGAACTACGTTTTTTTTATTTTACCATCACGCAACAGTACACTATATACACACATATATACATGTGTGTGTGTTGTGTATGTGTGTGTGTGCATGTGTGTGGTGAGTGTGTGTATATATGTTTATATGTATATGTGTGACTGTTTGGAAAGAATATTGCTTCCTTACCACATGGTTCCGAGTTCAGTGCCACTGTGGGCAACTGTTTTCTATTATAGCCTTCGGCCGACCAAAGCCTTCCGAGTGGATTTAGTAGTCGAATACTGTGAAAGAAGCCGAGCATATATATATATATATATATATATATATATATATATATATATATACATACATATATAAGTATGTATGTGTGTATGTATGTATCTGTGTTTCTGTTTGTCCACCCAACATTACTTGACAACTGATGTTGATGTGTTTACGTCCCTGTAACATAGCGGTTCGGCAAAAAGAGACGATAGAATAAGTTCTAGGCATACAAAGAATAATTCCTGGGGTCGATTTGTTCGACTAAACGCGGTGCTCCACCATGGCCGCAGTCATATGACTGAAACAAATAAAAGAATATAAATATATATATATATGTATATATATGTATATATATGTATATAAGAATGTGTGTGTGTAAGTGTGTGTGTGTATAAAAGATATTCAGATAATCGATATCTTGCTAATCACACTCAGAAATTTCCAGTCAAATACTGAGATTTATCTGCGGAAACAAAATCAAATTGAATGTGTTGATTAAGTAAGGCTGTATATAATAAATTATCTATCAAGTAGTTGTGAAACTCAAATATTAATTAAATGATATTATTAAATTTGTATTTATAAAACATATCAATATTCGTAAAAAAACCCAATTTATTGCTATATTTTTGTGAAAAAAGAATGAATAACGGATATAAATTAAGATCAAATTAAATTAGAAAGAAGAAATATTGTTATATGTAAACAAAAATATGATAAATTTAAGATAAGCGCTCACGCACACATAGGTATATTAATATATATATTTGTGTATGCAGACTTGAACACATCACAAACTCACTTACGCAAACACATGCATACAAATTTACCCTTAAATGAGAAAATGTCTAACAATTGGTAAATTCTTATTATCTCTGCGTGTGTGTGTAATTGTGCGTACGAGTGTGTGTTTGTGAGAGCCAAAGAGAGAGAGGGAGAGAAAAATTGAGCATGTGTGGGTTGGAATATGTTCGTGTATATATCTACGTGTTTAAATTATACATGCAAGAAAGGGTGGTGTATATATAATAACAATAATACGCGCGCGCGTGTGTGTATGTGTGTGTGCGTTTGTGTGTGTCTGTGTGTGTTTGTGTGTGTGTATCTGCATATATGCTTATACACATACACGCACGAGTGCGAAGTATACCGACTTGGAGAAAGAAGAAAAAAGAGCATATAATTGATGAGGTCGCCAATGGCAACGAAAAGACTAACAAACCAGCTGATTGATTTATTGAACGACTAATCATCTAATCAGTTAATTGCTTAGCAATTTGATTAATAATGGTAGTAATAACCTACCAATATAATCATTATATCCCACCTAACCTAGGTGCCTTGTTAGAACACCGAGTACTGCGTTATTAGCCTTGAGAAATCCTCACCTACAGGCGTTTGGTGCATCAAAGCACACCCATAGAACGTAGCAGACGAAATTCGTCTTCCGTGAACGCCGGAATTCCCATATTATGTGATATCGCTTTATTTGACCTTATGAATGGGAAGCACCGATCCCCGAACCCTTTGTGAGCGTATCTGAGTTTATCTTATCGTTTTCCACTTTCTTTTAAGATTGTAGAGTGTGCTTTGAGAGAGAATTTGCTGCTCTTACTAGCACGTTAAGAGACCACTTTGGATCATATACAGATATACCATACGAAGATAGCATAATTGCACGATCACGTCTACAGTCTTCTACTACGGCCCGAACCTATAGCAGAAGACACTTGCCCAAGGTGCCACGCAGTGGGACTGAATCCAGAACCATGTGATTGGTAAGCAAGTTACTTACCACACAGCCACTCCTGCGCCTATATATATGTATATATAATTTAAAACTCGCTAAGAAGGTTTTGAAACCACCTGAAGAATGTCTAAGATGTGCTGACACGAAACGATCGTAGTGGTTATTCATATGTTAAATTTTAATTTATATAAATTATTTTATGTATTGGCTTAAGTCTTTCTTTGTTTGATTTGCATAATAGTGGTTTTGTCTCTAATTTGATATAATATAATATTTTACTATAAAATTGGATTCAATCTTAAATCTGATTTTTCCATGTAAATTTGGATTTATTCCCTAATATTTATTATTATATATATATAGTATTTTGATTATAAACACATGTATAATACTTATGATATGTATAATATTTTGATATATGTATAGATATATAAATAACGTAATACGATATTCTTATGTTGTAAATCTATTATATAATATATCCAACACTAAATGACAGCTAATCAACTCTACGAAATTTGAAATAGGGCTGATCATTAAAATCTTACATTGTAAGTTTAAGTATAACATTAAGTGGCACTCCGTCGGTTATGACGACGCGAGTTCCAGTTAATCCGATCAACGGAACAGTTTGTTCGTGAAATGAACGAGTAAGTGACTGAGCACTCTATAGACACTTTCCTTCAACGTAGTGCTCAGGGAGATTCGGCGTAACGCAGAATGTGACACGCTGAATATATATATGTGTATCTATATGTGTATACACTTTACTCAAGTAGTGTGGAGCGACTGACCTCCCTTGTTCGAAGGTTATATGGATACAGTTTGTGTATCAAATAGCTAACTTAAGGCGATGGCCTCATGGAGCTAATAAGCGGACAGCTTTATTCTTGTTTTTATAAGAGTGCCATATTGGTATGGCGATAACTATTAATTTCCAGGAACGCTGCCGTGTTCTCTTTTAGAGAGACTTAGTAATTTTAATATTTCTATTATTGAAAACAAGTGGATGTATTCCACCGAAACTAGGTAAATAAAACCTTCGAACAGAGATAGTCGGAAGCGACACCTGCTGGTCTGACTGCACTGCATTGACAAGGGGCAATGCCCCGAAGCGCGTCTGTGGCTGTCGATCAAGTAGTGTGGAGCGACTGACCTCCCTTGTTCGAAGGTTATATGGATACAGTTTGTGTATCAAATAGCTAACTTAAGGCGATGGCCTCATGGAGCTAATAAACGGACAGCTTTATTCTTGTTTTTATAAGAGTGCCATATTGGTATGGCGATAACTATTAATTTCCAGGAACGCTGCCGTGTTCTCTTTTAGAGAGACTTAGTAATTTTAATATTTCTATTATTGAAAACAAGTGGATGTATTCCACCGAAACTAGGTAAATAAAACCTTCGAACAGAGATAGTCGGAAGCGACACCTGCTGGTCTGACTGCGCTGCATTGACAAGGGGCAATGCGCCGAAGCGCGTCTGTGGCTGTCGATCAAGTAGTGTGGAGCGACTGACCTCCCTTGTTCGAAGGTTATATGGATACAGTTTGTGTATCAAATAGCTAACTTAAGGCGATGGCCTCATGGAGCTAATAAGCGGACAACTTTATTCTTGTTTTTATAAGAGTGCCATATTGGTATGGCGATAACTATTAATTTCCAGGAACGCTGCCGTGTTCTCTTTTAGAGAGACTTAGTAATTTTAATGTTTCTATTATTGAAAACAAGTGGATGTATTCCACCGAAACTAGGTAAATAAAACCTTCGAACAGAGATAGTCGGAAGCGACACCTGCTGGTCTGACTGCGCTGCATTGACAAGGGGCAATGCGCCGAAGCGCGTCTGTGGCTGTCGATCAAGTAGTGTGGAGCGACTGACCTCCCTTGTTCGAAGGTTATATGGATACAGTTTGTGTATCAAATAGCTAACTTAAGGCGATGGCCTCATGGAGCTAATAAACGGACAGCTTTATTCTTGTTTTTATAAGAGTGCCATATTGGTATGGCGATAACTATTAATTTCCAGGAACGCTGCCGTGTTCTCTTTTAGAGAGACTTAGTAATTTTAATATTTCTATTATATATATATATTATATATATATATATATATATATACATACATACATACATATATATATATATTATATATATAATATATATATATACGTACATACATACATATATATATATATATAATATATATATATATATATATATATATATATATACATATATATATATATCATATGCTTATATTAACATCTGATTTCCACTTAGTACGCTCGTATACGTATATGTACGTAAATTACATTTACAAGTAGGTGCACGAACAAAGTAACGAGAACGGAATGCATCTAATAAAATAAATATATAATCGTTAAATCTTTTAACTTTTCCATTACTTTACGTTTCACGTCGGAGAGACATTCTTCAGCTGGAATATCACCAAAGAATGTTTTCCAAAAAGGAAATTTGTGCTGCTGGTCTGTTTTGTGATATCGCATATTATAAACTTAAAGTTAGCGGAATTAGTTTCTATTTCGGTGTTTTAATATACAAAGTAGACCACATCAAAGTAGTAGTGTTTCGACAATATCTTCTACATTTTGTTTTAAATTATGGCTTAATGATCACTGCCATGTGTTTCTAATTTCGATATCCCTACAGATCATCACTACGGGTCACCTTGGGTAGACGTATTCCACAACAGCTCCGGGTACTGATGATGTACAAGTATAATTTAGTAGAGGGAAACTGCGGAAACTTGTGCATGTTTTGGATTTCAAATTAAGTATTAGATGGTGCACAAGATTCATGAGACAGTATGATGGTATAGGATTCTGACAGAGAAAGAAGATTGCATAAAATCTATCTGGTAACCTTTATGATAACCTATTAGCGTTTCACAAATTTGTAAGCAGAAATCGGTAGAATAAAGGTTATAGGTTATCACATTTTTATAATCATGATCGAAAATCTTAAATTTGTCATGTCAGGGAAATAAACCGCGAACCAAATACGAGAGAAAACTGTAATGGAGGATATTAAGGGATAAGAGAAGATCAAGTTTACTTTAAATCTTTCTTGTATAGTAAAGGGTGTTAAATTAAAAGACATTTTAATGAGAAAAACAATGCTAAAGGTAGCATTTCCAAAAGCAGTTGCTGTACACATACAAACACAACCTTAGATGAATTAAAGTGTCTGTGAATAATGAAAGCTTGGAATATACAACATAGGTAACGACAAAAGAATAGTTTGTTCGCTGGTCTGGAATCAGTTTAAATTAAATCTGGTGAAGAGTATTGTTGAACATGTCCGATTACAAACCATTGAATTGTAGTAAATTCTGGCCAACGAAGTATTTTGCGAACATTACATATTGAAATCAATAATCGTTTCAGGACAAAGCGACAATAAATAGAGCAACTTGATGTAAGCATATGCGAAAGTGGAGGGGACGCAAGCTCCATTATTACATCTGGTCTGTGAACAGATAGTTAATTTATAGGAGGAAAGAAGAGGCAACATTATCAAATCATTCAAGAAATTTGAAAAGGAATTCATTGAATGTTGCAAAGGACGCATATATTTACATAGGATGATGATGATGATAGTGATTTTGTTGTTGTTTCTTCTCTTGTTGTTCTTGATGATGGTGGTTGTGGTGGTGGTGGTGTTGTTTGTGATGTACAACCCATAATTACGGGGAGAAAAAGTGAAGAATATCTGCACGACAATATCTTTCACCCTTACGATAATGAAAGTTTATGTAGTACTGAAGATGATGAACAAAGTGATTTTGGAGGATTTTAACGATCCTTTACGTTTGTAATGCTTCAGATTTCCTATATTATTGCAGTTTAAAACCACATTAATTTTCTATTTCAGTTTCCTATACATAAATATAACTTCCAAATTCATTTTCATTCTCCGTATTTATCATGGCCGTGGCCATAAGCTGCATTGAATCACCAAATTAGAAATAGTAGTTCACCATAGGTACACAGTGCTATGGTGAGTGTGGCTTCAAATAAAATAATCCATCAAAGAATTGCGATTGTAACAGCAATGATTATTCAGTATATACATAGAAATACACAACCTATTATATAAATAAGGCCTTGTAACATTTATGAATATTTACACCAAGCCTAAGTATTTAGAAGAGATACAGGGCTATATTTGCTGAGTAGGATATGCGTTTTGATACGTATACTGAATAATTATTTACATTTATTGCAATAATTCATTTTATTTCATTTCCATTAATCATTGAAAAGATTATTTGGGTTTCTGTACTGTATATATCCGTTGGTTTCTAATATGAATTTCAGCCCTTCAAAAATATTAACCTTATAAAAGCTGGTCTGCGAAATTTAGCCAAAATAGCTGTTATACAAGAGAAACGAGATTTATAAATGTATATATAGTCTATATATATATAGTTGGCTGTCAACTTGTGTATGAGAAGTTTAAGCAGTGACTGAAAGTAATCAACAATGTCTGTGGAGAATTTTAAGACTAAGTCTATGGAAAGAAACTTTAGATACTTGCCATCTTATTAGCAATACAAAGAACAAACCGAGACAAAAAAATTTCGTGCCAATAAAAAACGTATTCCCGGGAGTAAGAGAGATTCAGCTGAGAAAGAAGATGACCAAATGACTTACAAAATTCTCACTTCAACAAGGTTTATATCACAGAAAGACCTTACATTTACTTAGTGATATTGTTTAACAAAAGTTAGAAGATGGCTCACTGTCACTGGCTTTTCAAAGCACAGAAGCCAACCTAGAATTCCGAAACGCCGGCGCTGTTGCAAGATAGTCAATGCCCATAGGCTGCGTTCATGCTTCCTTTTCATATAAATGGGTCTAGTCCTCCTAGGGTCTTGCGATCCTCATGAGAGGGCTAACCTCATCGGTATAGTTATATGATCAAGTTACATGCAACAGGTTGTACTGGATTATTTGGATTACACGTAGGCTGGAGCTCTCACAGTCGACCTGATATACATCCATATATATGTGTGTGTGTGTGTGTGTGCTTGCACACAAGCATAGGAATATCCGGTTTCCCGGTTTCTCTGGCGCACATATTCCTGCCTGGAGGGGATGCCGGTCCGTGGCAAAATTACTCATTTTTACCAGCTGAGTGGACTGCAGCAACATGAAATGAAGTGTTTTGCTGAAGAACACAACGCATCGCCTTTTCCAGGAATCGAAACCACAATCTTACGATCATGAGTTCAACACCCTGACCAGTAAGCCATACAAGTGTATACACATATTTACACACACACACACACACAACACACACACACACACACATACACACACACACACACACACACATATATATATCGTGAGGTTGTGAGCTCGAATCCCGGACCGGGCTGCGTGTTGTGTTCTCGAGCAAGGCACTTTATTTCACGTTGCTCCAGTTCACTCAGCTGTAGAAATGAGTTACGACGTCACTGGAGCCAAGCTGTATCGACCTTTGTCTTTCTCTTGGATAAAACTGGTGGCGTGGAGAGGGGAGGCTGGTATGCATGGGCGACTGCTGGCCTTCCATAAACAACCTTGCCCGGACTTGTGTCTAGGAGGGTAACTTTCTAGGTGCAATCCCATGGTCATTCATGACCGAAGGGGGTCTTTATATATATATATATATATATATATACACATACACGCACGCACACACACAAATGTATACGTGTATGCCTGTTTGGGTGTGTATGTGTGTTTGTACGTATATATGTATGTATTTATGCATTTATGTACACAAAGGTTTGGAATTGGATTCCAAAATGACAGAGAGCTTATTGCTCATTTCCTTTGCTACAACTTTGAAGAAGCGAATTTAAAATCCTGACGCTGTGTTAATTTCTTCTGTCTAAATAAACCATAACAGGAACTATTTGGATAGATTAAAAGTTAGAATAATGACAAAATTAATTGATATTCCTTTATCTTGCAGTGTATTCATTAACGAGATTAGACAAATGAAATGCAAACCTCATTATACGTGCATCTTTCGCACATATCCATAATGAGGATACAAATAAGATAAATAGGAATATTGACCTACATTGAGATTATTTAGGTCACATTTAAAATGTCCTTGCACATACGGTTTAGGAGGAGTTAACGAACATAAAAATGTAACAGAGAAACATCACTCAAATTTATATTAAGTTATGCGTATATATATATATATATATATATACATATGTACATACACACACACATACACGCACACACACACACACACACACATATATATATAGGTGTGTATTTATATGTAGGTGCGTACATTCATTTACATACAGACATACATACATACATAGTTATATATGTATATGTGTGTGTATGTATGTATGTATGTATGGGTGGGTGTGTGTGTGTGTGTGTGTGTGTGTGTGTGTGTGTGTGTGTGTGTGTGTGCATATATATTCAGATACATTTTTGGTTATTTTTAGTTATTTAGGATTCATAACGAATCGAGTCATATCAACTTGTAGAGCGCCACCGATTGGTTAGACAGAATTACGTCACTTAGCGGTTCGGAAAAACAGACCAATAGAATAAGTACTGGGCTTACAAAGAATAAGTCCCGGGGTCGATTTGCTCTACTAAAGGCAGTGCTCCAGCATGGCCGCAGTCAAATGACTGAAACAAGTAAAAGAGTAAAGAGTAAAAGAGTAAAGTAGTGTGGAGCGACTGACCTCCCTTGTTCGAAGGTTATATGGATACAGTTTGTGTATCAAATAGCTAACTTAAGGCGATGGCCTCATGGAGCTAATAAGCGGACAGCTTTATTCTTGTTTTTATAAGAGTGCCATATTGGTATGGCGATAACTATATATATATATATATATATATATATATGCAGAAGCACTTGCCATTCCCTACATAGAAGACTACACGAAGACACGATGTACATGCATAAGTAATGTATATTTAAGAATATAGGCATTGATAAATTAATCATAATTCACACATACTTTCTTTTTTCTATTCTATTACATTATTCAATAATATTTCTTTCTTAGATACAAAACAAAAGTATTGTTGTCTATTTATTTACTGAAATCAATTTATAATTAATATATTGAAAATAAATGTAGTTTTGATAATAGGGATATCTCTGAATATAACATTTCCGTATATGAAGTAAATCAAATTCTTTTATTGTCTTAAACGTGGAGAAGTGGCTACTTTTCCTGATCAACAGCTGCAAAAGAGTTGCGTTGTGTGGCGAGTGACGTTTTATCTCAGGAGGAAATTGAAATGATTCGTTGAGTTGAGTAATTTTGTTCTAAACGTTCATCGTGTGATCTTCTATTATTTATCTATTCTGAATTAGCTAATTACAATTTCTACAGCATATTTTTTTTCAGCTAGATCAAACTAAATTTGCACATAAAAATATACAATTTTTAGATTTCTTGAATTAGAAACTAGCATAATTCTTCGATTGTAATTGAAATGAAGAAAGTTAATGAGGAAAAATCTTAATTATTACTTGAAATGAAATATTTGTGAATATGAGCCAAACCAGTTTAAAGGATCTGCACTAACAAATCAGGCAAGTTATAAAACTAATGAATATAAGGATTTTAAACTGAAGCCATCTATAATTTTATAATATTTTATGATGTTTTATATTTTCAGATGCGTTACTATAACATTATTGCGAATCTCTGTCAGAATGTGAAACATTAAATATATTGCTCAAGCGATAACACAGAAATACAATGAAAATTTGTTGTTTTCAACGTATATTAAATCAATAGCATGCTAGTTTGATGCAACCTGTTATCTTCAATCCTCTGATGAAGTGTAACTTTCCTGGTGTGAAACAGAATTACATAACATGTATAATAGTTCTACATGCAATGCCGGTATAAAATTTATTGTGTGAGCAGTTACAGAAAATTGAAGCATTAAATAACTGTTTCAAATTGTAACACAGGGCCAACATCAGGGTAGGAGTATAGTCGATTACATCGTTCACGGTGTTTGACTGGTACCTTATAATATCGGCTCCGAAGGGATAAAAGTTGACCTCAGCAGGGTTTGAACTGAGAACGTAAAGAGCTGGAAGAAATGCCGCTAAGTTAAAGTTAAATTGGAAGGGCAACACAACAGACTGGTCAGATTTCTGGCGTAAAGATCAGTATGTTAATGTCTATAGGAAAACGTGATTGTTAAATGAATCCGAAGTCTGCTCCGAAATTTTCAACCGAGAGAACTCCCTTAACGGCTGCTATGATAAAATGAGCAGTGCGTGACGTTTTCAAATGCATTTTAGTTTGTGTATAAAACACTTTACTTCTGTTAAAATATTTGTTTTTCGCTGAAAAGACAGCTTTGCCATTTTTTTCATCCATTATTTATTTCTTGCTTTATTACTATCTTTATATTATGTTTTCTACAAGACAAAAAGACCATTCGCGAAACATGGCTGTTTTAAAGCTGTAATACAAAAGAATATCTTCATCTGGTTGAAATGAAAGAGTTAACATTTGTTTGTAAAGATAACGTGTAAACATTATGAGGGTGGTTGGTCGACAGCAAATGTATTTCAGTTCATTCATTCTCATCGAGTAAACTTTAAATGTTGAATTATTCGTTTTATTTGGCTGTTTTATGAACGTTTTAATTCTCTGTATTTAGTTTGTTTTCATGTACAAGTATTATGAGAATATTTGTATTTTCAGGTGTCTTTCTGTCTTTCTTTGTCGTTATTTCTATTAAATATTTCTCTTATTCATAGCCAAATATTATGTTCGTTTTTTTTCTATTTTCAAGTCTGACAGCTGCTTGTTAGACAACAAAACAGCCAATTGCTGTCTTCATAGTATCTATGTATGTAAAAGCAGCTTGAGCAATTTCATATAACATAATCTGCTTTTAATGATATTTTTGTTACTGTTTCTTGATTTCTTCTACTTTTAGTAGATTAATTCTGCTTTGTCATTTTATATTGGGTTCACCTTGGCGTGGTAATAACAGAGTTATGCAAAAAGGGACTGACTTACATTGTGGCTTTTATGACTATTTCCACATGTCAGGCCTCATTCAACTAAAATAAGATCAAAGTTACTGTAACCGTGGCCAACCTGTTTCAGAAATTTTGTATCGAGAACTAGATAATTCTTTTGACCTTCTTTCATAAGAAGGAAGGCATAATTTGAAGCAGATTTGGTTGTTATTTCTAATAAGTACAGTGAGATCACAGATGCATCTTTATTAACACAAAATCTGCGGTGTATCACACAGAACAGGACTTAAGTTCAGCAAAAGAAACTATAATAACATTCGATATTTACATGGTGCTCTCTGCCACCAGTACCGCAGTACATCTATCTAAGGTTTCGATAGGTTGGTTAGTGATATACAAATATATGAATTTCAAGCTAACCTTTCTACAGTTGCATTGAAAGTCTAGTAATCCCTGTCTGGAGCTGTAGTTAACTTCCATCTAATTTGAAAAGCAACTTCTCTACAAGAAATAGTAAATTCCCTACATTTTATTATCAAATAAAAGAAGAGAAGCCCGGATCTAAATTTAAGAACCATTACCTCTAGCTTAGAAGCATCCCTGTAAAATAATTTAGTATTTTCTTTTTCAAATCCTAAAACCTATGCTCTGAACGTTTCCCGATAGCTCAGCAGTTCAAATGAGGTCATCAAATGGCTCTGCCAAATCGAACACGAAACCCTTCGACCTCGATGTTCTGTCTCTCTCAGCATCTCGGTACTTCCCCACCCAGTTGATGAATGACTATTCGACTGCATCGGATCCTCCTATCTGTACTCCCCCGGTTTCACCACATCTAATAATATATCAAGTCGTAGACATATATTTCATTTTTCTTAATCAAAACTTCAAACGAACGCCAGACTCATCCACGAGTTCTAGTCTGATACGTGTACAGGCCATCACTTATACACAGACCCGTTAGAACACCTACCACTCCTATACCTTCTTTAACAAAATTGTATTTGACCGCAGAAGATGTAATTCTGGACACCCCGAGACATTAGTTTCCTCTCTTTCTCTCGCTCTCCCCCTCTATCTCTCTTTCCTTTACTCTCAACTTAAAATCACCGAGGAAATGACTTCAACATTAAATTCTACTGGGAATTATGTTGCAAACATCTATTCGTCAACTACAGATCAACTTTTCTCATTAGTGCTAAAGCCTGGTGCCAAGAAAAGGCACAGAAGAAACGGCTCAGCGACAATCGACAACAGAAACATAACCACGCTAGTCAGTGACCCATCTACAACACAAACACGTGCCTATTTACTCACGTAATGTATCAGTCCCAGTGACTAAAACACACCGAATGTCACACCAACAGTACGATTTGGTCACTAGGTATCCTTATCAAAAGAGTATCTTAAGACAAGCGCATCACCTTTATTATCTCTTTTACTTGTTTCAGTCATTTGACTGCAGCCATGCTGGAGCACCGCCTTTAGTCGAGCAAATCGACCCCAGGACTTATTCTTTGTAAGCCTAGTACTTATTCTTTCGGTCTCTTTTGCCGAACCGCTAAGATACGAAGACGTAAAAACACCAGCATCGGCTGTCAAGCGATGTTGGGGAGGGGGGACAAACACAGACACACAAACATACACACAAACACACACACACACACACACACACACACACACACACACACACACACACACACACACATATATATATACATATATACGACGGGCTTCTTTCAGTTTCCGTCTACCAAATCCACTCACAAGGATTTGGTCGGCCCGAGTCTATAGTAGAAGACACTTGCCCAAGATGCCACGCAGTGGGACTGAACCCGGAACCATGTGGTTGGTAAACAAGCTACCTGCCACACAGTTACTCCTACGCCTATAAAAATAAAATCACAAACAACACAGAAAAATTAATAAAATTAGTGCAGTTTCCATTACAGCTACAGATCGTAATATTGGTAATCTGTGAGTATTGATATTACGGTATTCCGAATAAAAAAATAAAAAAATATCCAGTCACCAATAGTCTACAATTCATAAATAGTTTTTATGAATTACATGACTGAGAAAAGTTATTCCAATTCCTCTCGCTCACATTATTACAATCGGACACGGACGGTTAATAGAGTATAAATTCACACCCCTAAATTTCTACTTTTCAAACGTGGTAATTTTAATATGGATTCCATAGACCAACACTTAGATTCGATATGCCAACCAAATGAATAGGTAACGTCTCTCTCTCTCTCTCTCTCTCTCTCTCTCTCTCTCTCTCTCTCTCTCTCTCTCTCTCTCTCTCTCTCTCTCTCTCTCTCTATCGTTCCTAAAAGATGTTGTAACGGAGTTTTTAATTTGAAATATCAGGACGAATGAAATATTTCTATGATATAATTTCAATATTTTTGCTATTAATAGCTTTGATTTTTAACGTTTATTTCGCGTTGCTACTACCTTCTCCCTTACACTCCCACTTCTCTCTCTCGCTCTCCCTCTTACACACACATACACACACGCACACACAGAGGCACACACAAACACATATATATGGGGTGTGGTTGAGCTGTTCACTTAGCTGCAAAATAGCTTCGGGTTTTGATCTCGCTTCGAGCTTAAATGTGCAAGTTTTACAACAGTGTCACATGCTAACCAAAGTTTTGTGCGTGAACGCCGGTTATGTGTGTGTGTATGTGTGTATATATATGATGTGTGTGGAGAGTGTGTACATATATATATATGTGTGTGTGTGTGTATGTGTGTATGTGTGTGTGTGCGTGCGTGTATGTCTATATATGTGCATGCTTGTGTATATATGTGTGTGTACCTGTATGTGTATATATATGTGTGTGTGTGTGTGTGTGTGTGTGTACATGAATATAAATGTGTATATGTTTGTCTTTTGTTTATATTCACACCGGTTCTTAAAATACCATGTTTATGTTGTAACCTTCTGTGTCATCACTCTTAGAGATTCGACAGCGATGTATATCAAACCAGGCTGACATAACCACTTGAGATGATTAGATCAATGAAACCCTTGAAGCAGTGCTCCAGTATGGTCGACATGCAATATATTTAAACCTGAAAAAATAAGTAAGAATAAAGTTATGTGCACAAGACAACATTGTTTCAGTTGAGAAAAACATCATTAAATATGAATAATTAGATCTAACATTAATTAAAACTGATAGAAGACTTAAAATATTCATAGAGTCCGTTTATATAAAAAGACTAGAAATAAGAGCAAATTACTTCAAATTGCTTTGAACAATAGCAATTTTAACAAAATCCTGAAATAACTGTATTAGGTAAGTAATCGGATAAATATCTTAAGCCATATAATCTCTTCTATTTCTTATAATATAATTACACTGACGCTGTAACTAAGTTACGGTTAATACATTTAACAGAGTGAATCGAAACAAGTTAGCTGGAAATAACTACGTATCGAGGAAAAACTATTAATCGATGACTGATATTTTCATTTCTTTTGGCTAGTACGCGAGACAGTTCGATCACGTTTTAGTATTATTCTGCCCTCCGCGGCGAAGGTTATGCTTCACTGATGGGATGAAATAAATCATTAGGCTCAAACATAATCTTGTGTTTAAGACGATTGTTTCGTTAGTATATACATGGTCTGATCAATAAGTATCAAGACAGTTGTCATAGTAACGAAGCTAAAGGACGCAGAGTGAAGTCACTTGACACAGATTGACCTTGAAACCCTGCTGTGCATGCGCATAGTTTTAACGTTCTATCCAGCTTCCGCTGTTTACAGCAGTGCTTGGAAGGAACGTGTGTAGCGATTGATCGTCGCACTGGCCATGAATCTGCATCCAATTTAGCCAAAAGCTTGGCGATACCTGCTCAGCAGCCTACTCAAAGTTGCAGAAAGTATATGGAGTGTGTGAGCCGAAAACATGTCAATAGTGACGAACATTTTGGGAGGCCTGCAAGCAACAGAATTGAGGAAAACGTCGTAGATGTGCGAGCAGCTGTGAGGAGAAATCGTCGAATCACCATCCATGAGTTATTAGAGGATGTGCAGATTAGTTACGGTTCAGTTCAGTTCATTATCACTAAAAATTTTCGTATGAGACGTGTGTCTGTCAAGTTTGTGTCAAATCTGCTATCAGCTGTCATTGTACCCACCCATTCAGCGCAGCAGTTTTTGGCTAAATACAGCATTCCCTAGGTCCGACAGCCACCGTATTGCCCAGATCTCACCTCTTGCGACTTTTTCCTCTTACCAAAAATCAAATCCCGCTTGAAAGGAAGAAGGTTTTAGGACGTCGAGGAAATCAAAGTGATCGCAACGAGCCAGCTGCTGATTATCCCAGAAAACAAATTCCAGGAACGCTTCCATCAATGGAAACAGCGCTAGACTAAGTGTGTGGCTTCCGAAGGAGATTAAATGTCAGATTGGTACGTGCTGTAGTTTTGTTTTTATAGCACTAGACCGGATACTTATTGATCAGGTCTCGTAGTTTTCAGTTTTGTTTCACTTTGGGAGACCATTGACAAATGATTCCTTGAGTTGATTAATATCATGCGAGTAGTATTTCTTAGACGGAGACTATTAGGAAACTCAACATACATGTATTCACATACATTCGTACGTATATGATTTATTATCTTTTTATCTACTTCTTTCAGTCACTTGACTACAGCCATGCTATGACACCGCCTGGACGGGTTTTCGTCGAACAAATCGACCCCAGGATTTATTTGTTTATTTTTTAAAGTCTAGTGCTTATTCTATAGCTCTACTTTGCCGAACCACCAATTTACAAAGACGTAAACACTGCAACACCGGTTTGTTTCGCAGCCACGACCGGACATATATATGTGTGCTTCTTTTGAACTATCAGTCCCAGCAATGGTTATATAGATGTGTGTGTGTGTGTGTGTGAGTGTGGGTGTGTGTGTGTGTGTGTTTGTGTGTGTGTGTGTGTGTGTGTGTTTGGGGAAACTCTAAGCATATAAAGCTAGAAATAATAGCATGCACATATTGGATTAAAAACCGGTTTCGGGTTTCGATAGAAAAAGTCGGTGGTTGCCCGTGGGACGCGAACACGGGCTGTTTTTTCCCCCTTATTTCTGTCTAAAAAGAGTTTGCAAACCTAATATTTACATGCTATTATTTATAACTTTATATGTACTTCGAGATTCAATTCCAAAACAGAATTATTTCATATTCTCTCAAAAATTTATTAATAGTTATGGCGTTAAATTAGAGTTAAGATATCTAATGCAGGGATCATCATAAAGCTAACTTTATATAACTATGCCATGAGAAAAGAAAGCAATATTACTGAATCATTAATATTATTCTTTATATATCGGGTAGTACAGGAAACAATTCGGTTTTACCAAGAATTGCCAAACTAATAATATGACAACAACCTCTTTCATATATCACACAGTTTAATAACTATTCCTTAATCTCTAGGCCTATCTGCTTAAGCTGTATATATAATCTTTGACATGACTCCATCGATGTCAGTTATTTGTATTATTCAGTAGTGGTTTGGGCAAAATTTTCTTACTTGGAGATCGATACTACTTAGCCAAAAAGCGTATGATAACGCAGCGCGTTATATACGCTTGTGAGTATCTGTGCGCTCGTTCAACCTATTGAAAATATGTCAAACCACACAATATTGTCTTAAAACACAGAAAAAAATGGATAATGTACTTCTGGATAGACTATGCTTAAGAAAAAGCAAAAAAAACTGGTAGGGTTAAATGCTTTTGATCATATATATCTCTTGACCCGAAAACTGGCCATGAGTTAAACAGTAATAACAACACCAACAGCAATATTCCGAACCTGTGAAGCATGCCGTTAGTGAACGATAGTTAACTGGTCAACACGTATTTCATTTGTTTAGCTGTAATGTTTCAACAACGCACATAACTGAAATGTATTTTAATTCCACATGCATGCCCGTGCACGCATACATACTCACACACTCATAAACACGTACGCACATGTATTCGTCTAACATAAATGATACATAAATTTTACTAAGCAAGGCGGCAAGCTGGCAGAAACGTTAGCATGCCGGGCGAAATGCGTAGCCGTATTTCGCCTGCCGTTACGTTCTGAGTTCAAATTCTGCCGAGGTCGACTTTGCCTTTCATCCTTTCGGGGTCGATAAATTAAGTACCAGTTACGCACTGGGGTTGATGTAATCGACTTAATCCGTTTGTCTGTCCTTGTTTGTCCCCTCTATGTTTAGCCCCTTGTGGGTAATAAAGAAACAGATACATAAATATTACTAAGCTCACTCTTAATAATTATTCCAGTAAGCTACGCACACCACCTACAACTTATTAAAACAGTGCCATACAAAATCATTAGATGAGAGGACACTTCAGTGTATTCCTCATATTACGTTGTGAGTTACATTTAACCAAGAACAATAACCATGCTGGAAATTTGAGCTTAAGGTACACCGAATATTGCAATTCTTGCATGCTGGTTCTAAAACAATACAGTTAACATTCAAATTTACATAATCGTTTTCCAATTAAACATACTTTAAATTCTAAACCATATGAATAAGTTCACAGTATCAAGCTCCTTGAACTGCTTCGGTTATTTCTTTTTATTCCTCACACCTTGTAACTACAAATATATGACAAACTAGCTGAGGTATCCGGTAATAAATTACCATTAATAAGACGTCTGTTTATAGCCATGAAACATTTTTCGTTGAATTTCGACATTTTTCAAAATTTAAAATCTGTATTAATGGGTAGGACTATTTTGACGAAAAAAATGAGCAGAGTCTGGTAGCGAACTCGTGTCGTCGTCACTTTTGTGCATGTGCGTAAAATGGTGAAATTTTACGCTTTGGGGCAGATTTCCTCAAATTGATGTCACGACGGCTAGTGCGCAAAATGCCTAAATTGTGCTTGAGAAATAAAATGCTCATACCTAATCAAAACCTGCACCGCTGGGGAATTAAAACAACGAATTGAAATAAGTTTTAGCAAATCAAAACAATTTGCATGGGAACGAAGAATTAGCAATTGCTAAATAGATTACCATTAATAAGCTATCTGTTTAAACCCATGAAACATTTTTCGTCAAATTTCGGCATTTTTCGTCTAATTGATATCATGGTGGCTAGTGCAGAAAATGTTGAAATTTTACGATTTTGAAAAATTAATGCTGATTAAAAATCGATTTTTTTAAAGATTCCAAGTGCGTAAGTGACCGCATGGGTATTATCCCCCCCCCCACGTGTCCAATTTCATCAAGGTCTGTTGGATAGTGCTCGGAGGAGTTAAAGTAACAAATTCACAAACACACAAACTTGCCATTTATTATTAAAGATCATCATTCAATTCACCTCCAACCAACTACTCATCATCCTTCTATCTGTTACAGCCTTCAGTGAAATAGGGACAAAAATCACCTTCGCAAATTTCAAAATTCTCATGGGGAAACACTTTTGATGAAAGACAAAATTATAGTTCACAGAATTCAGTAGCAACAAAACCACAAACAAAAATACACTGCACATAATATATTTGTTCCACAGTCATGACGTCCTGAGTATGAGTTTACTCTGTTTCTTCTCAGGAAAGTATTTATCAACATTGCCTCGGGGCAGCCTCAACTTGTGAGTAAAATTCAGTTGACAGAAACTGCATAGAAGTCTGTTGGAGAAAGTGGACCTGTAATTCAAAGAGAATTACGTTAGGGTGCCTGTGAAATGTTCACCCACTTAGACGCTAATTCAACGAACTAGTAGTTTAATTCATTGACGGTGATCCATTTTTCAGTTAGCATATTCTTAAATAAAGCAACATATTTCGAATTTATGGAAGAATCAGAGGAAGTAGAGCGGTAACTTGTGGGCCCTTTTAAAAACTTCTAAGATTACTGGAAGAAAAGAAGAAAAAAATCACGGAACAAAATTCTCTTCAGATCAAGGACCTGATCTGCATACTTGTGATTACGTGGTATTTACTAAAGAAATCAAAACATTATTATTAGTCTCAAGCCGTGTGACGGGTGAGATATACCAAGTTTAAAAAGTGGAAACAATTCATTTGATGAAATTCAGAACAGTTTCCCTCTACCTCATACCACGCACAAAACACATGTAAAACCTAGGCTATGGTTGCAGATGGTTACTCATGGATTTTGCTGTGAGATCGAAACCGGAACCTCAAAATTGCATAAAGAACCTCTTGTCCAGACGGCAATCGTACTCTGTCCAGTTAAACTAAAATCACACATCACAACTGAAATAGCCAACGTAATGGAATCTGAGGACAGTATCAGACCAGACAATATGAGCGACGCACAATCAACATAAATAATCATCAACGTGATGCAGCAAATCAAAGAAAAGAATGAACTGATACATATTTGCTGTATCCAACCTAAATCACAATGCAAGCTTCAAAAACACCGCACAAAGTAATTCACTGAATGAATAACTCTAACTATAACCACACTACTTGACGTTAACTTATTTGTACACCGACTGTGTTCTGAAAGTTGGTTATTCTAAAATCACTCACCTACAAAACAATACAAAAAAAGCAGAAACAAAAAACTATATTTTTTCCATCCTGATTATGACACTGACCCTAATGTTCTATCAAATAACAAAACAAAAAAAAAGAAGAAAAAATGAAAATCCCAAATGCCAAAATTCTCCGGTTGCAATAAAACCGAAAAATATGCTTTGTGTGCTAAAATTCAACTTTACCATCTTAAAACAGCAATACTGTGGGCTAAGCCTACGCGCCTTTATTGGTCAGATAAAGTTGAGACAGTGTCACGTGACAACTTGCTGAGGCTGCCTGCTGGAGCCTACGGCAGGTATTTAAAGGAAAACAATTTGACAAGTCAGGCAGTCGCCAGCTGACACTCGTTGACGCTACATCGAAGAGGCCAGGGAATAGAAGAAAGAAGAAGACATGCACCCAACACCAGAGCTGAAGACACCTCCGAAAGTGGGGGCGCCACGTCAAAACGGTAGAGGAATAGGGGCCGAAACCGGACGTGGTTCCTCCTGATGATGTCTTGAGCTAACTGGATCCTATAAAGGAGCTGTTGTGGTAACAGACCACGAAACACGGTTGTAATTCCTTCCTTGGAAAGTGCAGTTTTAGACACGTTATGAAAATTGAAGAGATGTTCGTCGCTCAGACAGTGTTATCCTCGAATAAAACAACAGTTCTCATAATCTGGAGACTAAGTAAAGTAAGAGTAATTTCGAAAATCAAATGAAAACAGACTCAAACCACCTCCTCACCCTTCAGCACATATCGTAAAATATCTTAGGGAAAGTCATTGTTAACGCCATAACCTATTTATTCCTCTTTCTAGCTCGCAATATGAATTCAGCATATTACAGTCATTCATCACACTTCATAAATCTTACACAAATATAATATGGCTGTTTGGCTGTTTCAGTAGCAAACTCACTCTCATAATCTTCCTGAACAACATCAGCATCAGCAAAGCATTTGACTACATTGCAGCCCACTACACAAAGTATTCTTCACACTAATCCCAAACTCTCAAGTTACTACGAATATGCAGAATGCAATAATAGCAAATTAAGAATATGTGATTTCTCAAACTGTGTGCTCTAAGAATCTACTCACTCATCCGCTTTTAGCAATTTATGACTCAACAGTGAATATATACAGATGACATTGCAGTTACTGACTCTTACCATTTCTAACCATACAGTTGTACTTAGAAGCCTAATTACAAAAATATTAACTAAAAATGGCCATCTATCAAATCCGGACTTTCACATACTACCTGTAATGGAGACAAGCAATCAACAGATTCAGTAAAATAAACATGCCCCGCAAACACGTAATGCAAGAATACGAAGAATTACATCACGTTTATTACAAACGATGCAATGGCATACTTGGAACTAAATGTTCGCAAACACATTTGGTCAGAACAGAGAAGCAACAATATTAATATATGAACAGGTACTATATACATCATGGGCCACAAGATGGTACAATCGTCAGTGTGATGAGTAAAACGCTTAGCGGCCTTACTTCCGGTTCTTTACGTTCTGGTACAAATCCCACTGTGGTCGACTTTGCCTTTCATCCTTTTGAGGTCAATACAATATACTACCCATCAAGTTCTGGGGGTCGATGTAGACGACTAAGCCCACCCCCTTAAAACAGCTGTCCTTCTGCCAAAATTTAAAACCATTATGCCATGAATCAACCTGCCTATAGTGCCTATCTCACCACGAATTATAAAGGATACGCAATAAAATCCATCAAAATATTTTTTAATGTATCATGACGTGTAAAACAATTTTCTTTCACTGCATCACGTTTCAATTCTCAATCTAAGCTAATACATCTAAAGCCACCTACAACAGAGGATGTAAACTACGGCCCACATATGAAATTCAGGTCATAGCTTCATTTACCTACTTCGGGCTACCAAATTTAAAAACGTGATGTTGCATATAAACATTCTTTATTTCTATTTTCTTTATCTATCCATGTTGTCCAATAATTAAATTCAGTATCGAAACAATAAAATTCTTATTTTTCTGTGACTTCTTGTGAACCAATGTTTTATATTAATACAAAAGGAAACAAAAGAAGATAAAATTCTTTCACTTGGTAAAAACTGACAGTATCTTCAGGCGCAACAGTTTAAGCAGTAAAAGCTTTCATTTTCTTGCAAATGAATCCAACATAGCGACTAAACCTCTCATACGTTGTCGCAATATAGCTTACATGTCTAATCGATTCTAAGAAAAAGGACACGGTAAAAATATTTGAGGAAAGTGTGTTGGGCTGTATCACTTTCATCCCGAAGCCACACTCTCCCCTGTTCAGCCTAACTAAAGATGCTTTAAATTTTTTCTGCATTCAGAGACATAGATAGCATATATCTGCATTTTACATTAACTGAGTGGCAATTCATTTATTACAATAAATGACGTTTAAAAATAATAAGTTGTTTCTAAAAACTTCTGTAACCAGAGCTCTCTGACTTTGACCCACTATGCATAAAAATGCATTTCAAATTTGGCTAACTCCAAAAAGAAGACAAATCATGATACCTGATCAACAGCAACTATCTACACTTATTTTCCTAATATAACGCCGTTCTAAAAACATTTTATCAATGCAATCCAGAATAGCGGCAAGATCAAAAGCCTTATCTTTATTCTGTACGCACCATCATGCATACATATGTACACAACGTACATATATACGCACATAACATACATACATACATACATACATACATACATACATACATACATACATACATACATACATACATACATACATACATATATACACACGTACATACACACAAATACCTAAGTGACAATCTGGAAAAGCTGGGGTTTTCAGAAAAATTAATCAACCAGCAGATCACAAATACAATTTATGAGCCGAACAGTAGAAATATGCAAGACTTTTCTCAAGTTCTAAATGTAAATTTATTTATGTTATCTACATTCCAACGATGAAACTTTATGCCTTTGTTAGAAACCACCTTCTTCTTTACAGGAAGCTTTCAAATAATTTAAAACAGACGACATACACACGTACATACATATATACAATGATATATCAACTGTTGACAGACAGCGACTGTCCCCAACAAAACAAAGACGAAGTTATTGCATTCTACAAGTGAATAATATTGTTACTCCAAAATCGCCAAGTATCCCTGGTAATTTCTTTGATATATAGCAGAGATAAAATTGTATCACAAAGACTGTTTACTCTTCAGTGTCTGAAAATATCTTAGCATTGATACGCTAATTTTCGTGCATACTCCATAGAGTTCAACTGAGACCCACATACACATTCAGGACCGCATCCACAAAGAAATCCATTCGCCTAATTCACAAAAAAGTCTCATTCCAACATGCATCACAGACCCCCACAGACCCGTTGTTGTAGTGTTTCTCACGATTTCTGTGACTACAAAGCTTTCAGTTCGCCAGAAATAACTTGATGCTACCTTTACGAAGACTTCCTCAATACGCATCTTATCAGCTTTATTCTCTCACCTCCAGAACAAGCATAAACCATATTACACTTTCCTTCTCCCTAATACTGAAATTACATTTGCCTCCTCATAAATGTTAGCCTGCAGATATTGTTCAGTATTGAAGAGCCCTGCAAAGATAATGATCTCTGCTCTTTTCCTTATGAGTAACTTCCAAACTATTCGACAGCTTTTCCTTCAAACTCCATGATTAAGAATTTGCAAAGCTGGCGTCAGATTGAAAATAGAGAAAAATGCAATCTCATCTAATTTGATTCATTATTAATTACTCCCCAGTTAACTGGTATATGCATCTAAATAGCATATGAAATTGACTTAATGAGCAGAGTCATCCAGGCAAAGTTGACAGCAAAATTCTTTAGGCGTTGTTTAATTCTAATTACTGCAACCTGTCTATGATAATACAATGTCAATAATTACAAATAACCCCGCACAGTAGAAACTCAGGAATGCATATCTGAAAGATAGACGAACATAAATGTAATTGTGATTTATTCTCATTGGAAAATTTGCTTAGATATATCCACCAAATATGAAATAGTAATCACTAGGAAAGAAAGCAGTGTTTGGTGATGGGCTTACAGATAATTTATACTTTAATTAACAGAAAATTGGTAAATAATGCTCTTTCTGTGTTTTCTTATTTCGTTTTTAATATGATATATGCTATATACGGAATGCAGCATTTAGCACAAATTCGAATTATCATAACTATGACTGCTTATTTGGCAATCGGTTGCCATAATAACAAACAATTTTTACTTTGTTATCGCTTTTTTTTCTAAATACTGATAACCTCGATAGAATGTGACCGGTCTATTATATAGTAGTTAAAGCAATTATTCTTAACAGTAATTTTGATGTTTTGACGTGGGACCAAAAATAGGATTATTTTGGAATCAACACCAACAATTTACTTGTATTTACTTTTATCGAAGTTGGGAAAACGGAAGCTATTTAAACCTTGATAAGGACACTGAGAGATGAAAATAAACATTATAAAACACACGAGTACCAATTTCTAAATTCCAGTAGGGTCAGTGAGTTTCAGCAAGAATCTTATTTTAAAAAAATCATTCACAGGCCCACAACAGATACTGACATAAATACTAATAATAATCGTTTTAAAAATTGCCACAAGACCATGGACTTATGCAAGAGTAGAAATGCGACATGATGAGATGGTGTTTTTTTTTGTCATTTTCTAAAGGAATTTCTTTTCTTATTTCAGTCGTGAAAATTCGGCAATGCTGGGGCAACATCTTAAAGAATTTTAGTCAGACGAATCGACCCCAGTACTTGTTATTTTTTGTTAAAGCCTGGTACTTATTCTATTGATTTCTTTTGCCGAACTACTAAATTAGGGGACGTAAACACACTAACACTGGTTGTCAAGCGGTGGTGGGGGAAAATCAGACATAAGGGGACACACAGACACATATATACGACGGGCTTTCAGTCTACCAAATCCACTCACAAGGTTTTCGTCAGCCCGAAGCTATAGTAGAAGACTCTTGACTAAGGTATCACGCAGTGGGACTGAACCCGAAACTATGTGGCTGGCAAGCAGAATTGCTACCATACAGCCACGCGAGCGCATATAACAATTCAAATTATTAACAATTTTATCGAGTCTCGAGTACCGGGTCCTTTGGTTCACTTGAAGCCATATTCATAGCAAGCATATTTTTCAGCATCAAACATTTGTTTCTGTTGTTAAACGTCGTGGGCTAAAATCAGACAGTTTTGTCCGATCTAATGTACTGTATTCTTTGCAAACTATGAGATGTGACTTATTTAGGCGAGGTAGCTCGTAACTTTGCTGATATTTTCTAGGATCATCTTGTTGACTGTAATAATGCCTTTACTTTTCGCAAATTCGCAACCCGATATTTTAACTTACTCACTCCGCTGAGCATCTTTCAGTGTGTGTTGTTCTCTTATACTATGACTCAAATGAGTATTACAAGTAAGCATGAATGTGCATATTCCGACTCATATATATATATATATATATATATATATATATATATATATATATATAGATATACATACATATATACATACACACACACACACCACACACACACACACACATATATATATATATAATATATATATAGAGAGAGAGAGAGATAGATATATATATATATATGTATATACATACATATATACATATATATATATATATATATATACATATGCATATATATATATATGTATATACATACATATATATATATATATATATACATATATACATATATATATAAATATAAATAAATACACACACACACACCACACATATATATATAATATATATATATAATATATATATATATATGTATATATATATATATACAAAATTTAGAGGAATGACCACTAATTGTATTTCGTAAACCACAGACTACGCTGATGATCTTGCAGATGTTTACGTATCCATATACGTAAATATTAACAAGTGAAACTAATTAGTACGTAGGTAATGGTTTTTTTATTTCCGTATATTTTCATTTGTCTTATTTTTAAACTTTGGTTTTTGCTGAATTTCTTTTTGAGAACACATTCCTCGTGGTAAACGGCGAGTTTGACGTCTATATCTAGCATACAGGCTGTTCACTATTAGTGGTCATTCTTCTAAATTTTGTATGTATAAAATTTTTCATCTTCGGATTTTTAAAATAATATGCTAGGCCACTGGTTTTAATTGATTAATATCAATTTCTACCCTTATTTAATTTATATATATATATATATACTTTATTTAAAAGCACCAGAAATTCAACAAAAACTGTTACTCGGAGTTTCACGTCCCCGTTCGTCGGACAGTTTTTTCTTTTTCCTTCTTTTTTTACACATGCTGTTGTATTTACTTTTTGTATTCTTTTATTATTTTTTATATTAGTATTTATATATTTTGTGTTTTTATTTTCTATATTCTATTTTCATTTTTTATTTGTATACCTGTAAAAAAAAGATCTTTTGCTAAAGCAACGTTCTAAACCAGAGAATTTCAATTTAAAAACAGCTATTGAAAAGCTCGAAACTCATTAGAGTAACTGTAAACACGGTAAAAAAAGAAGAAAAAAGAAAAACGGAAACGAAAAAGGTGGAAAAGAAGGAAAAGAACACGAAGAAAGGCAAGAGGAAGGAAAGAGGAAGGTAAAGAGTAAGAGGAAGAAGACAAAAGGTAGTTGAAAATCGTACAGAGAAGACATTAGTCTATCAGGAATAAAAAATAATTTAGGAGTGGTCAAAAATGTTGAATTCTTGTCAAAAGATGACCTTTGTGAATCCTTCGATCTGAGGTCACCTTATTTATCTTCCACACACACACACACGCGCACGCACACACACACATACACGCGCACACACACATATGTGTGTATATATATGTGCGAGTATGTGTGTAGATATGTGTATATATATATGCATGCATATGTACATATGTGTATACATATGTGTGTGTATGTGTGTGAGTGCATATATATATATAGGCGCAGGAGTGGCTGTGTGGTAAGTAGCTTGCTAACCAACCACATGGTTCCGGGTTCAGTCCCACTGCGTGGCATCTTGGGCAAGTGTCTTCTGCTATAGCCCCGGGCCGACCAATGCCTTGCGAGTGGATTTGGTAGACGGAAACTGAAAGAAGCCTGTCGTATATATGTATATATATATATATATATATATATTATATATATATATATATATATATATATGTGTGTGTGTGTTTGTGTGTCTGTGTTTGTCCCCCTAGCATCGCTTGACAACCGATGCTGGTGTGTTTACGTCCCCATCACTTAGCGGTTCGGCAAAAAAGAGACCGATAGAATAAGTACTGGGCTTACAAAGAATAAGTCCCGGGGTCGAGTTGCTCGATTAAAGGCGGTGCTCCAGCATGGCCGCAGTCAAATGACTGAAACAAGTAAAAGAGAAAAAGAGCAAAAGAGAATATATGTGTATGCGCATGTACATAGGTACACATGGAGACATGTATGTATGTGAATGTGTGTGTATGTGAGTGTATGTGTAGATGTATGTGTATGTACGTGTGTACGTAGATGCAAGTGTGTGTGTGTGGATGTATGTATACCCGCATGTATGGATGTGTGAATGTATACCCGCATGTATGGATGTGTGATGTATGTATACCCGCATGTATGGATGTGTAGATGCAAGTGTGTGTGTGTGGATGTATGTATACCCGCATGTATGGATGTATGTATGTGTTTGGGTGTATGTGTGTATGTATGTATATATGTGATTAGGTAGAGACACACCGTGCCAGCCGTGAAGGATGAATTAGGTGACCTCAGATCGAATGATTCCCAAATGTCATCTTTTGAAAGAACTCAATGGAAAAAAGAAACCAACAGAAGAAAAAGCTAATGAAATCCAGCCACTAAAAGAATCGATGAAATCTATTAAAACAACAGTTACAGAGACTGAAACTCATCTGCCTCCTAAAGGAGACAATGAGTGGAATACTGTGACCAGGAAAGAAAAAAGCAGAAAGAGTAAGAGTTCCTACCCCATTCCCTCTGACACCAACGTGCCCATCACTACAAACAATATGCTCACCACTACAAACATTTTAATACTCATTCATCATCGATTTTTAATTACATGTATCTTCATGATTGTTGTTTCATTCTTTCCCCGATCCCTTGTGTGTCCTTCTTTCGTCCACTCTGTATCTTAACCGTAATGGTTAATAAGGAAAAGAGTTTGAAAATGGCCATTGAAAAGCTCGAAACTCATTAGAGTAACTGTAAACATTACCATTAAAATTAAAATTATCCCCACTAAAATCCATCTCTACTCATTGTTTCAAATATAATATACTGTACCAAGAAATGTTTTTGTTATTCTACTGTTATAATATATATATATATATATATATATAGATAAGAAAGTTTGTTTGGTAAAGCACGTGGGTGAATATATAAGAAAATAGTAAAGTGTGAAAAAACGACAGAAGGCTTAAATGTTAAAAAATATATATATTTGTGTCAAAATGTCTGGAGAATATTGGAAAATTTTTTTTCCTTTCCTTAAAATGACATAATTTTAAAATTTTTAAAGAAATTACCGGTTTCGCGTGTAGCTTTTCAAATTTCTTGTGACGTTATGTTTATATTGCATGGAATTATCGTTGTTTTTATTTCCAGGAGATTTCTAAATAAGGGGAGGTAGTGAGTGATTTTTTCCGGTGTAGGGGAGATAATCGCTTAAAAATTTTTTTTTCCCATTTCCTTGTTAATTTCTCTGTGTCAGTATGTTCGGATGGTTGAGTCTGGGTTTGTACTTTTCAATGAAGAATGTTTCCTTGTTCAGTCTCATTTGTGTTGATGATCCGAAAGCACATTGGTAAAATGGGAAGATTAAAAATTGTGGCAGTAGTTGCTTTGCGCATTTCTCAATGTGCTCACTAAAAGGTATCATTCTATATTCTGGGAATGCAATCTGTTGTCGATGCAGTGTGCATCTGCGCCTGAGTGATAGTCCCGTGGAACCCACGTAGTCTTGGTGGCAGCCCGAGCATTTAATAACATAAATTATGTTTTCAGAGGCACAAGTAAAGTTAGATTTGATCTTAAATTTCTGTCCCTCTTTAAAGAAGAATTCTGATCCTTCCAATAGGTTAGGACATGTTGCACAGTTCGATCTACCACATTTTTTTACTTTTGCATCCGTAATTTTAGAAGACAATTTTGCCTTTGTGAGAATCTTTTTAAGTGATTTAGGCTGTTTGTAGCTTTTAATGATTTGGTGTATGTTTAGAATTTCCTTTAATTTTGGGTTTTTATGAAGTATTGGTAAATTCTGGGTGATGATGGTGAAGGCTTCTTTGTTTCTGGGGTTGTATGTAGATATGTAAGGTAGTATTTTCGGGGAAGGTGTGTTGTTGTGTTGATTTCTGTTGCACGTCTGATCCCATCCTCTATGAGTTGAGCTGGGTAATGTCTGTCAATTAGGGTGTTTTTGAGTTCTTGCAGTCTAAAGTTCCTGGTATTTTGTTCTGACACTATTGTGCATATCCTTCTTGCAAGGTTGAAGGGGATGTTTGTTTTAGTGTGTCTTGGGTGGCATGAATTAAAAAGAAGGTATTGTTTGGCGTCTGTGGCTTTGTAAAAAATGTCTGTTTCTATTTTAAGGTTAATTTTTTTAATTAGTATATCCAAGAACGGGAGCTCCTTATACACAATGGAAAGAACTGATAGAACTCCAAAATGATGAAGATATAACCATTAAGGAAGCGGACAAGGGAAATGCAGTTGTAATAATGGATACATCATACTACAGAAATCTTGTAATTTCCTTGCTTGATGAAGACCTACATTATGAAAAATTACCAACTACACCCCACAAAAAATAATGAAAACTCTATCTTCACTAATTAAAACCCATGAAAAGGAACTGACAACCAAAGAGATTGATTTCCTAACAAACTTTAAATGCAAACCTAGCCTTTTCTATGGTCTGCCAAAAATTCATAAAAGTCAAATTATAAATGAAACCATTAAAAAATCACCAAAGACATACATACACACACCTAATCCGGGGGACCTAAAACTACGACCCATTGTAGCTGGCCCAACCTGTGAAACACACAGACTAAGTCTACTTATGGACATCCTCTTGAAACCCTTCCTTAAACATATCGATAGCCATATCAGAGATGACTTAGATATGTTAAACCACCTTCCAAAAAAACCAAGGAAGAAACAATCCTGGTTTCATTTGATGTAGTCAACTTGTATACCAGTATACCTCATAATTATGGACTGGAGGCAATACAATTCTGGTTAGACCAATTTCCGGAAGAAATACCAAAAAGGATCAGTAAGGAATTCATTACTAAATCAATTGAATTCATCCTACACAATAACCACTTCATGTTTGACAATACATTTTACCGTCAAAAATCCGGAATTGCTATGGGTACAAGGGCAGCACCAGTCATTGCGAACTTAACAATGGGATACATGGAAATAATCATTTACCAGGAATCTCTATCAATCTTTGGAAACTCCCTCTCTCAATACATAAAAGAGAATTGGAAACGATTCCTAGACGATTGTTTCATTCTCTGGAATGAAAACATAGATAAACTCCTAAAATTTAAAAACCTATTGAACAGCATAAACCCAAATATACAGTTCACAATGGAATACACCAAAAGGAGCTCCCGTTCTTGGATATACTAATTAAAAAAATTAACCTTAAAATAGAAACAGACATTTTTTACAAAGCCACAGACGCCAAACAATACCTTCTTTTTAATTCATGCCACCCAAGACACACTAAAACAAACATCCCCTTCAACCTTGCAAGAAGGATATGCACAATAGTGTCAGAACAAAATACCAGGAACTTTAGACTGCAAGAACTCAAAAACACCCTAATTGACAGACATTACCCAGCTCAACTCATAGAGGATGGGATCAGACGTGCAACAGAAATCAACACACAACACACCTTCCCCGAAAATACTACCTTACATATCTACATACAACCCCAGAAACAAAGAAGCCTTCACCATCATCACCCAGAATTTACCAATACTTCATAAAAACCCAAAATTAAAGGAAATTCTAAACATACACCAAATCATTAAAAGCTACAAACAGCCTAAATCACTTAAAAAGATTCTCACAAAGGCAAAATTGTCTTCTAAAATTACGGATGCAAAAGTAAAAAAATGTGGTAGATCGAACTGTGCAACTTGTCCTAACCTATTGGAAGGATCAGAATTCTTCTTTAAAGAGGGACAGAAATTTAAGATCAAATCTAACTTTACTTGTGCCTCTGAAAACATAATTTATGTTATTAAATGCTCGGGCTGCCACCAAGACTACGTGGGTTCCACGGGACTATCACTCAGGCGCAGATGCACACTGCATCGACAACAGATTGCATCCCCAGAATATAGAATGATACCTTTTAGTGAGCGCATTGAGAAATGCGCAAAGCAACTACTGCCACAATTTTTAATCTTCCCATTTTACCAATGTGCTTTCGGATCATCAACACAAATGAGACTGAACAAGGAAACATTCTTCATTGAAAAGTACAAACCCAGACTCAACCATCCGAACATACTGACACAGAGAAATTAACAAGGAAATGGGAAAAAAAATTTTTTAAGCGATTATCTCCCCTACACCGGAAAAAATCACTCACTACCTCCCCTTATTTAGAAATCTCCTGGAAATAAAAACAACGATAATTCCATGCAATATAAACATAACGTCACAAGAAATTTGAAAAGCTACACGCGAAACCGGTAATTTCTTTAAAATTTTAAAATTATGTCATTTTAAGGAAAGGAAAAAAATTTTTCCAATATTCTCCAGACATTTTGACACAAATAATATATTTTTTAACATTTAAGCCTTCTGTCGTTTTTTCACACTTTACTATTTTCTTATATATATATATATATATATATATATATATATATATATATATATATATATATATATAATATATATATATATATACGTTTAAATATTTGTTGTGCAAGATTGGCTAAACTGGCAATATGACCATTCCGAAATATAACATATATATATATATATATATATATATATATATATATATATTATATATATATATATATATATGATGAGCAAAGAGACCGTGTTTCTTTATATATTGGTATTAACAAATGCGCGCGCCAATGTATCCGTGAATGAAGTTATTTATTTTCAAATGGTCTGTATTACAGGCCAATATTCAAGTACTTCTACCTCAGAATAACTTGGATGCAGCAAAACCAGTAATACTCTTTCTGTCTTCCTCACTCTGAATGGGAGAGAGAGAGAGTTTGGAAATATTCATAAAACTAATCATATTTGACCTTAAATAGGCATTTCTTCGTCGTTATTTTAATCATCGTCGTCGTTCTCACCATCACCACAATCTTTCGTCATTTGGAAGGCTGTATGATGTAGACTCAAGGAAACAAAAGACGTCATAACTCTTTGAGGATATTTATGACTTTTAGACCAGGTGTTTTTCTACAGAATCTAATTACGTTTCTTCCAGTATATTTATATATACAGCAATATAAATGTAGTATGATAGGTTTTTAAAAAATAATAGAAATCTCATTATATCTTATGCATTTCTTGCTAGCCAATTTTCAAACTTGTTCTCAATTTCCTGAATATCTTATGGAATTTGAACTTTTCGAGTAATTGCAGGAATTCTACTAATAACAATCTTTAGCCGTTCCTGATTTCTTTGCTTAGAACTATTTAACTCTTAACATATATCTACAGATTTTTTATTATAAAATTTAGAGCTAGCACTAGAATTTAAAACGTTTCGAATGCAAATGCGTCTATTTAAATAATGCGATCGAATATAGAAAAATAGTTAAGAGATATATATGCATATTTCGGAAGTATTTGCTCCCTTTTCACATCCAACCCGTTAACTATCCACGAACACATTACTTAAATAAATAACCGCTCATTTTAGTGGTTATTTTAGTAGTTATTTTAGTGCTGAAGGAGCAATAACTCCTGGAATATGCATATACACCCATTATCTACTTTTCTATCTTTGATCGCATTGCTTACATGAGCGTATTTGTATACGAAACGTTTTGACTTTCAGTGCTGGCTCTAGGTTCTGTAGAAAATCTGTAGAGATAAACTTAAAAATGAAAGCATTGTACTCTGACACAAAAATAGGACGCAGTGTTGACTTATAAACCTTTTATATACTTGGTAGTATATTATGGTTGCAAAACGATATACAGTTTTGCTACTATTAATTAATAGAATTATTTAAAGACAGACTACAAAAGAAATATTATATTTTATTCTCTAGACTTAATTGACAATAATTAAAATGTGGTATTGCGAAACATAGTGATACAACAGAATGATACAAAACTGTACCGACATGATTTGAAAATCAAATATTAGAATGTTATAAACCAGCTTCCCTCTCAATCATATGAAATCAAGTTTAAGACATACTACCTCGAGTACGACCAAAATACGGGTGCTCCTTTGGCGTGTGATCTACAAGGGAGATTACTTTAGGTTACTTTTTAGTTTACTTTCCAATTTCTAGAATCTCATTATATGTTAGCTAAAGATTTTTGCAATGTGATCATCAACGAGACGAAGGCATTTTAACAAAAACCAAAAGGCAGTTGCGTTTTTACAAGAAACCAGCACTAAATTCACATCATTTCTTAAGGAAAAGAAACGTGCTACTTTGCTGACTGACCTACAATTTAAACAGAGATCACTTTAGGTTATTTTTTAGTTTACTTTGCGTTAGTGCTACTTTCCGTGTGATCTACGTGAGCAAATTTACTTTGGTGAGTGATTCACGCGCTTATTTTAATTATTAACTGGTTTTCTTATTATTAAAACAGTAAGAATTTAAAAGAAAATACATTTAGCATGTACAAAATAATTCTAAAAGTAACCTAAAGTAATCTCCCTTGTAGATCACACGCCGAAATATGCATGGTCAACTATATACATTGCAGTTAATCAGTGTTAAACTTACTTTGATATTACCTTGTCTAAAATGCTTCGAATAATATGGTGGCTATATTGATAAAAACTAGAATCATACAGGTCTATGTATACCTCAGTACACTGTCAAAAGTATTATTAAATTCTATACTGAATGACTGATTCCCGTTCCGTTCACTTTGTTTCACAGATTTCTGCCGAAATATCCCGACACCCTCTCACAAGGACATTCATAATTACTCCCTATATCTGTACATTACTTCTTCTATTCATACCTTCTTCTTTTGGAGTCAAAGAAGAAGGCTGCAATCTAGCAAATAATGAAGAGAAAAACATCCTTTTTCTTTCTCACGATTTGTCGAAAGAAAAATAATCCGAAACTTCAGATGCTTCGCTGCTAAAAAAAAAAAAGTCAAGCTTATCCAACTCTTCTGAACTCTCCTACGCTGGCTGTCATATTCCTGTGATAGATATTACCAGTTTTTTTCTGATACCGGATTTTACTCTACTCTTTCAAAATTTTCAGTGTCATTACAGTTAACCTTCGCAAAATCTAAGATTGCTCTTACGGAGTCTTGAAAACTACTCTTCACACACACACGCACAAACACGCAGACATACACACACACAGATATACACACGCAAACACACACACGCGCACACGCACGCGTGCACATGCGTACACGTATTGCTTTGTCCATTATCACGGGCAATGCAGGATACTATTAGCTGTATATAGTTAAAAAAACACACACACACATAATTATGTATGTATTCTATCTTTTTGTCTCTCTATCTTTATATATTGTTTTATTCTTTTATTTGATTCAGTCAATTGACTGCGGTCATGCTGGAAAAATCGAACCCAGAACTTATTCTTTGTAACCCAAGCACTTATTCTATCGGTTGTCAAGCGACGGTGGGGATGCAAACACAGACACACAAATACATACATACATACATACATACATACATACATATATATATATATAATATATATATATATATATATATATAATATATATATATATATATATATATATATATATATATATATATTACGGAGATGTACTCGCATAGCAAGTAATTTGATCTGAGATCGTGTGCTGAAACGAAAACAATTGCAGCGTGGAAGGTGTTTATAAGCCATTTAAGAAACACACAAAAGCCGTTCGATTCACTCCAAGATTTAAGTTTAATTTGTCAAAATATTTTCGTCGCTAAAATCCGCGACCTGTTCACTGACAAAATCCGTGCAGCACGGACTTTGTCAGTGAACAGGTCGCGGATTTTAGCGACGAAAATATTTTGACAAATTAAACTTAAATCTTGGAGTGAATCGAACGGCTTTTGTGTGTTTCTTAAATGGCTTATAAACACCTTCCACGCTGCAATTGTATATATATATATATATATATATACATCAATAAATGGTGGGGTTGTGTTGACCGCACGTGGAGAAATAATAAGAGAGGAAAAATTATAAGAAGGCAGAATGCTAAATTGAAAGTAAATTTTAATAAAAATGAGTGTATGGAAAATTAAAAAAGAAAAAATAATAAATCAAACCGGTTTTCATTGCAAAGCAAATTATCAATATTTGGCAGGAGAAATTGCTTAGTTTAAGCACCACTTTTAATCACATGGATCTTAATCCTCCAAAGTAAGTTTTCCAAGGACTATTATTGAACTCTAAAAGTATAAAGACCCTACAATGTATCGGTATACTTATTTATTAATTTTTGTATATGTTTATTATTATTTTTTTGAAAAAAACATTGTAAATTTCTTTTTTCCCCTTCCTCAGTTTAAAAAAAAATATTTTCCCCTTCCAAATCTTGATAATTTGCTTTGCGATGAAAACCGATTTGATTTATTATTTTTTTCTTTTTAATTTTCCATACTCCCATTTTTATTAACATTTAATTTCAATTTATATTTCTGCCTTCTTATAATTTTTCCTCTCCTATATATATATATATATATACGACAGTCTTCTTTCAGTTTCCGTCTACCAAATCCACTCACAAGGCTTTGGTCGGCCCGAGGTTATAGTAGAAGACACCTGCTCAAGGTGCCACGCAGTGGGACTGAACCCGGAACCATGTGTTTGGTAAGCAGGCCACTTACCACACATCCACGCCTGCACCTCTCTCTCTATATATATACACATCTTATGTATTACTCATACACACAGTGCGCAAGTACACACACACACACACACACACACACATATCCGTTTAGAAAGCTCGAAATAGCCTATTATTCAATCAAGCCACAAAATTGATCAGAATAAGAAAATATCTATTAAAGCCTACTTTTGATACGCATTTCGCAGCAGAATCCATATCAAAATCAGAGTACTTATTCAGCTTCTTCAGAATGAGTGGGATTATTCTAACAATGTCTCTAGTCATTCTTAGATCTGGTATTATATTTGGACAATACATCGCTCATGAGATCTAATAACACCGAACATGTGTAGTTGTCACCGTACGGCCAAATATCAACCTTCCTCTCCTCAGCTTTTCATATTTAATTAAGTTTATTAATTTAACTTGCCTTTCATTCTGTACTTGATTACAATCAGTCATTAAAGAAATAATTTTCCTTTCTCGTCTCTTACTATGGGTCTAATTTAAATGAATAAACATTTCTTGACTCACTACATCAAGAATGTTGGTACCTAATTTTCTATACAATACAGTAGAGTATGTTTCACTCGTTCCAGTCTTTGGACTACGGCTATACTGGGGCATGTTGAGTGGTAAATATATTTTACGGTCGACAAATCAAGGTGACGATAATAATCTCATTTAAATAGGGAAAATTCGTGATCTTTTCACTTAGACCGGCAGATTTAAAAAATTATTTTTGTAACTAAACACTTTTAAACTTCGTATACTAGTAGAATGTGTCACATAAATCATTTTTTCTCTTGGCCTTCTTGAGAAAATTCTGTAGTTTGTAAGCTATTTGTTGTTAAATTTCTCGTATTTCGGCAATTTCAACCAATCAATGACGTCTATTGAGGTGAGTACAATTACTGCTGTTGTTTGTCAACAACAACTTCCGGCGGTGTATATTTCGGTTGTCACTCTTATTTATAAGCCAGATATTCTTATTCTGGGCGCATCCACGTAGTCGTTTGACCGGCTAGACATAATAGCTACATTTCCCTAAATTGCAAGCTACTCTCTTAGTAAAGGAAGCGTATATTGAAAAATATAATTTCTCGTATACCAAACGATAAGTTTGTTACGGCTGAAAGATTTTTAAACCAAAGGTCTGTATGTTGGAAACTGATCAGGAGTTAAACAATAACAACAAAAACGACGGCGAAGATGACGATAATGACATTAATTGTAGTAGCAGTAACAACAGAACAGACCTCATGTAGATGTCAGTATTAACATATTGGTTTTAGATTTTGCGCAAGGACAACAATTTTTGGGGAGTGGATAAGTCGATTACATCGACCTCAGTACTCAACTGGTACTTATTTTGTCGAAATAAAAAGAATGAAAGGCAAAGTTGACCTCGGCGGAATTTGAACTCAGAACGTAGTAAACACGGATGAAATACTGCTAAGTTGTCCGACTAAACGATTCTGCAAGTAACGATTCTATAAGTTCGTCGCCTTAGTTAGTATTATTAACACATTAAAAAATAAACAACAAAAAACAAGGAAAATGAAGCAGCTAAGTTGAAAAACTTTGTAGTGAAGAAAAACAATATTACTAAATATAGGCGCAGGAGTGTTGGTGTGGTAAGTAGCTTGCTTAAGAACCACATGGTTCCGAGTTCACTCCCACTGCGTGGCACCTTGGGTAAGTGTCATCTACTATAGCCTCGAGTCGACCAAAGCCTTGTGAGTGGATTTGGTAGACGGAAACTGAAAGAAGCCCGTCGTATGTGTGTCTGTGTTTGTCATCGCTTGACAACTGACGCTGGTGTGTTTACGTATCCGTAACACTAGCGCTTCGGCAAAAGAGACCGATAGAATAAGTAGTAGGCTTCCAAAGAATAAGTCCTGGGAGCGATTTGCTCGACTAAAGGCGGTGCTCCAGCATGGCCACAGTCAAATTACTGAAACAAGTAAAAGAGTAAAAGAGTAAATGACTGATATAATTTCAATTAACGCTAGGCAATTTCGGAGATGTTTCGTTAGTATTACAACCCCATTAGTTGAAGATAGACAGAAACGTACAATTGTTTGGAAATATTCATAAAAATAATCATATTTTACCTGAATAGGCATTTCTTCGTCGTTATTGTAGTAAACGTCGTCGCTCTCACCATCAGCACAATCTTTCGTCATTTGGAAGGCTGTTTGATATAGACTCAAGGAAACAAAAGACGTCATTACACTTTGAGCATATTTATGACTTTCAGACCAGGTGTTTTTCTATAGAATTTAATTACGTTTCTTCCAGCATATTTATATATACAGCAATATAAATGTAGTATGGCAAAAAGGTTTTTAAAATTAATAGTAATCTCATTATATTTTATACATTTCTTGCTAGCTAATTTTTAAACTTGTTCTCAATTTCCTGCAAAAGCCATTTTGCTTAACTTGTATCCTTCATTATTTTGGAAAATCTTTGAACGGTACAGTTTATCACCAGGAAATGTGTTGAACTGCATAACTTACCCCTCCTGGAAAACAGTATTTTGCTCCGTTAAAGCAAACACACACATTTACACACACACACACACACACACACACACACACACACACACACACACACACACACACACACACACACACACAATCACTCATACACACACGCATTCACAAATACACACATAACAAAGAATCCTTACATGTCTAATGAACCAATTTATTTTTATACAATTGACGGTACCGTACTCGTTTGTTCTATATTTAAAGTTCTATACATTCTTAAACTTTAAAAAATAATCCTTAAGGTTCCTTACAACAATTTTTCCATTATTTTTTCCACTACATAGACTATAAATTTTTGTTGTAATTACTGTTGTTGTTGTTGTTGGCGTTAGTGGTGCTGTTGCAGTTTTTCCAGTGATGCTTTCATATAAGTTGGACAAACCTACAACATAAAAGTAGTTTTTTGGCGGTCCGTTTCCAGATTTCATCTTCTCTTTGGCGGCGCGCTGACAGAGTTGTTAGATCGTCGAAGAAAATGCCAAACCGTATTTTTTACCTTCTGATGCCAAATTCTGCCGCGGTCAACGTTGCCTTTCATTCTGTAGAGATCGATAAAATGAAACACAAATTAAATACCGCAGTCTACAGTACTCCCGCCCTTGTGCCTCAATAAGAAACCATCATCAAATGGCACACAAGACCGACAGCAACAACATAAACAGCTGCAACAATAAAACAAGATCCACTATAACAACAACAACAACAACAATAACCACTGATCTTGAATTGCATAAACGAATATATTGAGTTCATTCAGGATGTATTCGAATTAACCCCTCTCCCGAAATTGCTGACCTTGTGTCAAAATTTTTTTCTCGTTTAGGCGGCGAGCTGGCAAAATCGTTAGCACGCCGAGCGAAATGCTTAGCGGTATTTCGTCTGCCGTTACGTTGTGAGTTCAAATTCCGCCGAGGTCGACTTTGCCTTTCATCCTTTCGGGGTCGATAAATTAAGTACCAGTTATGCACTGGGGTCGATGTTATCGACTTAATACCTGTGTCTGTCCATGTTTTTCCCCTTTACGTTTAGCCCCTCGTGGGTAGTAAAGAAATAGGTATTTCGCCTGCCGCCACGTTCTGAGTTCAAATTCCGCCGAGGTCGACTTTGTCTTTCATCCTTTCGGGGTCGATAAATGAAGTACCAGTTATGCACTGGGGTCGATTTAATCGACTTAATAACTTTTTCTGTCCTTGTTTGTCCCCTCTATGTTTATCCCCCTGTGGGTAATAAAGAAATAAGAAACGTTAGCACGTCGAGCAAGATTATTATCGGTATTTCGGCTGCTTTTACGTTTTGAGTTCAAATTGCATTGAGTTTGCATTGCTTTGCATCATTTCAGAGTGGATAAAATAAGTACCAGTTGAGTACTGACGTCGGTTTAATCGACTTGGCCCGTCCCCTTGTCTCATGTGCCAAAAATTGAAAGCTTTTTTTATTATTATTGTTGTTGTTGCTTCTATTGATAAAGCGATGATAGAACCGTTACTACGCTGGACAAAATAAGCTGCATTTATTCTGACTTTAAATTCTGCATTCAATCTCACTCGATGTCGACTCTGCTTTTGATCCTTTCGAGGTCGATGAAATAAGTACTATTTGAGTACCGAGGTAATACCTATAGTAGAAATGATTGGGAAGTGGATGCTGCCAGTACGAGATAAACTGTATAGGCACGGATGTGTTGCCAGATGGTCTTGTCCGAGGTGTCTGTTTTGCACGGACTCGTTCAGTGTCCGGGCTTTATTGACTTGTGGGATTATGTCGAACTGCTACTGTCGCGTGTAAGTAGGATCTATCTATCGGCCGAGTCCATAGTGATGAACGCCCCACTGATTTTTTTTTAATCAGGTCGATAAAGCAGTTTTCCTTTGCCTGGTGGATGTGGCAAAAGAGGTTGAAAAATTGAAAGGACAAATACATTTTTCTTTGGTAGAGCCCTCATCAACTTTTTCAAGTTTCATTTGAAAAGGAAAGTGAGGGTGGAAAGGGAGGTGCTGCCCGCGATAGATTTTTTGAAAGATGGGTGAAAGTAGCGAAAAAGACAAGAGTGGATGGTACCACTCTATGTGTAGAACTGTGAGTCGAAGAAAAGGGAGATCTTGGATGGTGGGATTCCTCGATTACCCCTAGACGTTCTCCTGTAACAGGGGACCACATCACTAACATCCTATTTTTTACTGTTCTAAAGTATGCATGCTTCCCTTCTTTGTTTCATTGTATACCATGTATACTTTTCAATTTCTTGCTTTATTTCTTTTTATAATTTCATTCTATATAAACTCCAACATATTATGTCTATCTTTGAATTGCCTCCTTATCCTTCGCCCAGGTAGAAAATATAAGAAATTATTATTATTATTATTATTATTATTATTATTATTATTATTATTATCATCATCATCATTATTAAGGCGGCAAGCTGACAAGATCGTTAGCACACCGGTCAAATGCTTAGCGGCATTTCGTTCGTCCTTACGTTCTGAGTTCAAATTCCACCGAGGTTGATATTGCCGTTCATCCTTTTGGGGGTCGATAAATTAAGTACCAGTGAAACCCTAGGGTTATGTAATTGACTTATCCTTTCCCCACTTCAAATTTCAAGCCATGTGCCATTTAATAGAAAGGATTATTATTTTTATCATTAAGGTGATGAGCTGATAGAACCGTTAGCACGCCGGACAAAATGGTTAGCGGCATTTTGTCTGATCGTACGTTCTGAATTTATCACTGTTGTTGTTGCTTTGCTAAGACGAATAGTGGAGTATCATCCCTGCCTAAACAATAATGATTAGAACTCAAAACTATAAGTGAATAAAATATTTGTTAGTTATAGATTGCGACTACAAGTTATGGTCGCGTATAGTTCCACTCATTAGCACGTATTTGCAGTTTCTCGTATTGGACTATACAGATATTGTTTTCAGAAATCAGCATATGAAATCATATGGATTTTTTTCCACATCAACCTTTGTGTTTTAACAATATAAATTGCATGAAAAAATTGGATTTTGCGATCGATAATGTTTAACGTTCGTTCATTATCCTCACATGACGACAAGAAACCAAATTTGTTTTACTGGCCGGTGTTTTAAGTATTTTATTTTGTTTTTCATTTTTGTAACCATGATTTTGGAAAGAATGGAAGAGAATGGTTGCAGCAATAAAACTAAAGAATTTTGGAAATAATAATAAAAAAAAAACCCTGCTATTTTACGGTAAGATTCTGTATTGCAGAGAATAATACAATTACCGTGAGAAATTTTTACTTCGTAAAACGTATTTTTCAGTCAACATACTCATGCATATGGATGGAAGCACTCCGTCGGCTACGACG
>NC_042997.1:152617057-152622057 GCF_006345805.1 Octopus sinensis
CCGGAGTCTAGCAGGGGTGTCAACAGTGGTGCAAAGTGAGTCCAATTGAACGCAGCCATCCGCATCAGCTAGCATCCTATTTTCACCGAGCGATAAAATGCAGCGGATCCGCTGTCACCAATCAACTGCGCGCGCATGTTAGTTTGGAGGTGCAAGGGCCGCACATGTGCCCAAAGAGCTGACGACTTAAGGCACGCGCGCACGGCATCGGCACAGGTTCCTTTTGGAATAACAGGTAGAGTCTGCCTGAAGTCTCCTGAAAGAAGTAAAGTCAATCCTCCCATGGGGGCCGTAGAGTCTCTGATGTCTTGCAGGGACCTGTCCAGTGCCTCAAGGGCGCCTTTGTGTGCCATAGTGCACTCGTCCCATATGATGAGTTTGCATCTGCCTGTTCTGAGTTCTTGGCGACGCTGCAGATAGGTGACTCGGACTTTGCCAGATCGAGCGGGAGTCTGAAGGCAGAGTGGGCCGTTCTGCCACGCGGAAGCAACATGGCCGCGATAGCAGAGGAAGCTACAGCCAGGGCAATGTCCGTGTTGCGTCTGACCTCTGCCAGAATTAGTTTCGTGACGATGGTTTTGCCAGTGCCGCCAGGTGCGTCAAGGAAGTAAATCCCCCCACGTTGCTGTCTGACAGAGTCTACGATGGTGTTGTAGGCTATGCGCTGGTCTGGAAGCAGTCATGGTTCATTATCTTGGACGTACTGGTGCAGTTCCTCAATGCCGTAGGAAGTTTCGCGTAACAATTCAGCAGACATAACATTGGCGTGTTCACGTGTGGGTGGTGGAAGGCCGTACTCCGTTAAAGCAGAGCCACCCATATCGATGACAGCGTCTTCGAGTTGAATAAGCGCAAAATTGTAAATGAAGTTGGTGAACGTGATCTCGGCGGAAGAGCAGTGTTACTGAGCCGTACGTAAGAAGTCCTGCGACATGTCATCTCTGTATTTCATCCAGAGACTTAGTGGGTCACTAAGCTGATATTTTTGAAGAAGGATTGCAAAAAGATGTCGTAGGGCCGAAGGCGTTTGCAGTAAAGCGCCCTCTGCCATAGTGGCGTCCCACTGGGAGTCATCCTCTAGAAGGCCAAGTCTCATACATGCTTCCCTGAAGGTGTCGCACAGAACACCATTGACGGTACGTATATTGCCGAAACCTGTTGGACCAGTGACCTCATGTCGAAGGAGACGGAGGTAGAAGCATCCTTGCTGGTTTGGCGGGATGTTGTAAACTCGACCCAGGCATGAATATCTTCGACAGGAGAGGAAAGTAGGGGACAATGTAGCTGTTGTCCACTTGATGTCGCCCAACCGTAATCGTGTACAGCGGATACTCATCGCCGCCTGTTTGAGTCTCCAAAGTGAACCGTTTAGGGAATCCCTTTGAGCAGGCTAATCCGTTTTTGCAGCATGGTGTGTTGGCGTAATTTGGTCGAAAGGGCCCGTGTACCATGGTAGTGCGGACAATTTCGTACAGTTCGGGGTCCTCATCGGGGTCAGGAATCTCGGCGGAAATGAATTTGTCAATGTCATTAGTCTCGATTTTATTAGTTAGCCAAATTAAGATGTGAACATGTGGCAAGCCCTTCTTTTGCCACTCGACCGAAAGCATGTGGCACCTGATATGCCCGAAAATCTGACCCTTAACTATCAAATCCATCATTTTGCCCAAATTCAAACGGAAAACCCTAGCAACGATGTCGTGTCGATGGGTGTGAGACTGACCCGGGATGAGTTCGCGAGTGATTTCGTCGCAGTTGGGATTGCACGTGTAGGTGATAAAGAGGTCCGGCCGGCCGTAAATGCGCACGTAGGTCAAGGCGTCTTGGGTCCTTTCACGCATATATCGCGGTCCTCCCGTGAAGGTGGAGGGTAGAATGCATGGCTTGCCGATGTTGCGAGGGTTATTTTCTTATTGCAAGCCGTCACGGAGATGAATGTAGGAGTCGGAGCGAAGTTTGGTCTGATTAAGTTTAATGTATAGCAGCCTTTCCGATTCCATTTTGGCGGCCATGTCGACGGCGAACTGGTTGAATAGCTGACGACGACGGGGCAATAAGTTGAACTCACCCTCCCTGATCATGAACCGGTATGAGTAGAACGCCTTACAGGAAACCGTCTTTGATGCCGCAGTAGTTTGATTGGAGGGCTGCCGTAAAGGAATTCCGAAGTGGTAGCCGTCTTCCCCATAAGGGAAAAGCAATGGATACTGAAGCGCGTCATAAGATCTGTGAGTCTCGCTGATCCTGAGTAGGGTGTTACCACGGGAGGAGATGATTATGTCACGGCTGTTATGTTGCTCTCTGTGTATGACTGCGGCAATTTCGTTGCACGCATGTGCGTTGAAACGGCGTTCGTGCTCCCCGTGGGGTCATTTATCAGCATCAATGACAAAGGTGAAGTTTGGAGACGGAGCACTGTCCAAGGCATACCTGAAACTGCAGACGTAGCTGTTGATATCATGAAGCATGGTTGGGAGATGGAGAAGAACGTCTTTGCTGGGGACATAGCATGTACCCGGTATTATTCCAAGGCGTGCATCAACCTGCTGGTTGTAGTCGGCAATGAAGTAAATTTGGAGGAAAGAAGACTGCTGAATCTCGTCTGGCAGAAGTGACCTAATAAGATGGTAGACCTGTCTCTGCACTTTGAAAGTAGGCATCCAGCCTTCTCTAGGAGGAATTTTGGCCCCTAAAGAGGTCATTTGGAATGAGCAGTTGTACTTTCGAATGATTTCAAGGAATTGTGACGATTCGGGGGTTAAACCCGCCGCGAGATCCTTCAGTGGTTGAGGTGGTTCCCGTAGGGGTGGCAAGTCCACTTTGCCACCAGAGCAGCACAAACCAGGTGGCTCTCCGGGCCATTTCTTGGCTTTGCAAAACTGGCATACAATTGTCATTGACCCTATCTTGATGTCGTCACGCAAGGAGAAGTTAATTGTGGCGTCGTAGTTGAGTGCTAGTGACGACCAGAAAGCGGGGGCAGGGGTACGTACACCACGAATGATATCCCGACGTTGGTTGATACTCTCAAGTCGAGTGCGCCGTGCCTCAGCAGATTGCGATGCGCGTGCGACAGCGGTAGCAGTGGCATCCCTTGAAAGCCTTTCAGCTCTCGCCTCAGCATCCTCTGTAGCCCTAGCAGAAGCAGTGTTAATGGCATCTCTGGTTGTCCGAATAGTTCGTTGGTCTGGAGTTTCGGCAGATCGAGCCATGGCTGTGTTTGCGGCGTCAGCAGCTTGGCGAGCTCTCTTCTGTTGAGGTGTTTCGGCAGATCGGGCCATGGCTGTGTTTGTGGCGTCAGCAGCTTGGCGAGCTCTCTTCTGTTGAGGTGTTTCGGCAGATCGGGCCATGGCTGTGTTTGCGGCGTCAGCAGCTTGGCGAGTTCTCCTCTGCTGTGAGGTTTCGACAGATCGTGTCCTGGCGGTGCTAGCGGCGTTAGCCGCATTCTGAATGGCCCTTTGTTCGGGGTTCTCGCGCGCTCTGCGGATGGAATCACAGGAAGAAGCCCGCATGTTTTGACTGGACTGTTGCTCTTTCGTCAACCTCGAGCGGAGGGAAGATCTGTACGCTGCAGCCCTTGCAAGTCGGGTAGAACGGTCGCTAGTAGTTTCAGATGCCTGAGCAGCGGCAGAACGGGAAGCTTTTTGCGAGAGGCGCAAGGCGGTTTCCTCGTGGGTCTCGCATGCCCTTCTAGCCCTAGCAGCCGTTGCCTTGGCCATCCGAGGGCTGAGGAGGGTCCTTCTCTTCTTGGGTGGCATTTTGGTGGATAGCAATGTGTTTGGCAAAGGTGTAATAAAAAGGAACACGTGGGGTAAGTATTCCAAAATGTATAAAAATGTACAAAAACGGCAAAAAAGCGGGCAGCAATGTGAGTGACAACAACGAAAAAGCGAAAAGTGACCAAACTGAACAAACGAATAGAAAAGGTTTTTTGGTGCATACGACAAAAGCGGCTTATAATAAACCAAGAGTTTGCAAGTAGCGTCCGAGGACCCTTAGGGTACGTCAAAAATTTAAGGTAAAATATTTTGGGTGGTAGTTATAATGAAAGTTTAAACAAAAAAGTATTCGAATAACTTGCGGCTGCAGCAGCTATTAGCAGAAGAAGTGGCAGTGTTGGGGGTAAAGTGTCGAATGTAATTTCTTCCTGGTAGGAATTGGTTGGATTGAATTATCGATAGCTTTTTGATAGTTATTTCGGAGTTAAAAAGGTCGAGTTGCGTCCCCTAGACAGTCTGTTGTTTGTATTTAATACACAAATCAGTTTGCTATGTGTGCCACATATGATTTAATTAACCGATTTTTTTCCAGTAATAAAGTATCCTATTGGAATAAAAAAGGCCATACAGCTCCTTGGATCAGACATGATGCTCGCTGTGAATTTAAAAAAAAAATCCTGCCAATTTGTGAAAGATATTGTCGAAAATATGTCATCTTGAATTTGAACGCGATTTCCCAAAATGGCATGATTTTATCGATTTTTTGTGATGGTAAAGTATTGCATGGAAAACTAACGCCAGAATTAAGTTTCTTAGGGTAACATTAAGCTTCACCATGAGTTTGGTGAAAATCGATTGCAAGTTGCGAAAACTACAACAGAAAATGTGTTGCATATAAAAAGCTTAGATTCTCGACCCCATGTCGAATTTATCGATTTCTTTCAGAACTGGGGAAACTTTTCAAAATTTTTGCTGCGTTAGTTTTGAATTATGACATTGGGCTATGTGTGTGTCAAGTTTCATCAGAATCGGTTGAAAGCCGTGGTCAGGGTGAGGATACAACCTGACAGGCACACAGCCAGACACACAGACAGACAAACTGCCGTTTATATAGAGAGAGATATATTGAATGAGAGTCTGGTATATACGCAAATTGTGCAGAGGTCTGTCACATACATACATGCATGCCTACATACATACATACATACATACATACATACATACATGCATGCATGCATGCATACATACATACATACATACATAAATACATACATGCGTACA
>NC_042997.1:152624557-152627057 GCF_006345805.1 Octopus sinensis
AAACATGTCCCCCACAAAATATTATCTATACATAAAAGGCATCACTTGTTTCTTCTTATTTGGTTTCATATTCTTTTTGTCACACTATAGGAACGTAGCACGAGAAAATAGTGTCAGTTCTGGGAGAGGTGAAAGAGGAATACACACACGCACATGCACATGCGCACACACACAAACACACACACAGACAAAAAGTATTATAAAGTGAGCTGTATGAGTATATAAGTAGAAGATTCGGTGTCTTATTGGCTGAAATGGAAGAAAATGTGCGGGAAAGGAGAGAGCACGAGTACTAAAGGGAAAGAAGACAAAGGTCTGCAACAGAGAGGAGGGAATTAGAGAGGTAACGTGAATAAGGCATAGAGAGTGGGAGAACAATAAGGAGAATAACAGGTATAGACAGGAAGAGAAAAATGTTCATAATATTGATGTGTGTGTGTATGTGAGGGCAACATCTTCAGAAATCAAAAAGCAAAGTGAAAGTAGATTTTAAGGGGAAGGAAATGATAGGAAATATTTTAAATAAATAAAAAAGAAAAAAGAAACAAAGAATTGAATTGGTAGAAGTATAGTTTTTCTTGTTGTTTTGTACGTACATGTCGTGTATGTCATACTTCAACGTAAGAGATAAAAAGGTTGAAGGGAGAGGTATAAAGAAAAAGAGAAATAAAGATGTTAAGCAGAGGAGGTATACTTGAAGGGAGTGGTAATGCGAGGGAGAGGGGAGAGATGGAAGCAGCGGAAGTATAGTTGAAGTGAAAGGCAAAGCGACAAAGAGGAGGAAGTAAGGAGTGAGAGAGGGAGAGGGAGAGGGGAGATTGATAGCGCTCTCTCAGCAAATAGCTATAGATATTACTGTTACTTTTCTGTAGTTGAAGGTGGAGATAAAATGTTTATCAGTATTTTCAGAGTAGACTGATGCTTACATCGAAAGAAAAGTAGATACATAGATACACATATTGTTAAATTAAAAGCAGGAGAGAAGAGGGACACAGAGGAAGTTAGAGAGAAAGAGAGACAGTAGATACATAGATCAAAAGAAAAGTTGATACATAGACACATTGTTAAATCAAAGACATATAACTAGAGCAAATATTGGATGTCGTTTTCACTTTTCATTACCACACGAGGATAAAATTAACTCGCAAGTAGCTTAGCACTCCACAAACATGCATACCGTTAATGTATTCTCTCGTAGATTCAGCCTCACACAGAATATGACAAGGCTGGCCCCTTTCAATTACAGCTACAATTCATTTTGCCCAGTTGAGTGGACTGAAGCAAGATAAACCTTCAAACAGTAGGAAGAAAAGGAAAAAAAGATCATATATAATACAGGAAAATCTTTTTAGCCATTTGGGTCACTATGGGTGTTAATCCGGTCCTAACAGCGGCATTTGTGAGTCTCACAGATCTGGAGGCAAGGCCCCAGATAAACATCGATGCAGAGGCTTTTGTTATCAAACCGAGAGTGAGTCCGTGGTGAAGTCACTACTCGACGGAATAGCAATTATTTCGTCCTAACTTTCATTGCTTATACTAAACACATGACATTTTTGCCTTACGATATAGAACATTTCCTTTTCTTTCAATATTTAAAGAAAATGGCACTACATCGCTTACGACGACGAGGTTCCTGTTTACTCCAGAATGCATACCATAGCGTAGTTCTCTGGAAGATTCAGCCTCACACAGAATGTGACAAGGTTGGCACCTTTAATTACAGCTACAATTCATTTTTGCCAGCTGAGTGGACTGCAGCAAAGTGAAGTAGAGTACTTTGCTCAAGAACACAACGCACCGCCGGGAATCGTGCTTATAACTTTATGATCGTGGGCTGAATACCCCGAACCACTGAGCCACGCACATTCACTCTCTTAAAGGAACGAAGCGATAGAGACAGAGAAAGGACATTCGCAGTCATTTAAAATGACAATTAGACTGAAATACATTCGATCTTTTCTAGCTTCTTTACTTTTAATAATAAAACGGGAAAGACATTTATTAATGAATATAGGGAAAGTCTTTCAGGTGTTTACGTTTTCATTCTGGGAGTTCTCTCCACTTTCTCTGACTGCCAGTACTTATTCGCCTTCTTTTATAATTTTTCATATCTTTTAGCTGGGGGTGGGGGGTGGGGAGACCATGTTTCTTTTTCAGGCACGTTTAACGTTTCCTCTACAAATACAAACAAGCGCCCCTCTCTTCCTTCTTTTTTTTTTTACACAAAACCTAATTCAAATTTCGAACAGAATATACCTGTGTAAAGAGCACAGAAAAATGGGTAATACCCCCAACAAAATGGTTATGGGAGGAAAGTGGCTACACGAAATTCAACTCTATGCTTCAAAGAGTGTCTTCTACTATAGCCTCGGGCCGACCAAAGCCTCATGAGTGCATTTCATAGACGGAAACTGAAAGAAGCCCGTCATATATATATATAGGAGTGGCTGCGTGGTAAGTAGCTTGCTTACCAACCACATGATTCCGGGTTCATTCC
>NC_042997.1:152629557-152649557 GCF_006345805.1 Octopus sinensis
GTTTTAATCACTCAGTATCGGTGATTAGTTTCAAATTTTGGTACAAGGACAGTAAGTTTAACGGGTTGGGGTGGGTAGCTTGATTATATATTTTATGATTTAAGTTTGCATGTTATCGAAATAATTAAGGATTGAAGTTTCATATTCTATATTTGACAGGATTAATAAAATGCCGCTGACTAATCATTAGCCATTTTCATGCAAACTCCCTCAAAAATCCAACGAATTCTATAATTGTTTTCCCAGTACAGCATAGCGGGCGAGTTTACTAGTATGTGCACTACAAACACACACACACACACACACACACAAACACACACACTCATGTATGCGCGTTTATATGTACGTGTGCGTGTGCGTATATCTATGCATACTTTATAAGTTTATTGATATCTCTGTCTATATGAGAGGAAAGAGAATGAGAGAGAGAAAGAGAAGCGTCGATATATAGAGGTAGGGGGAGATAGTGAGGGAGATAGAACGATACGTAAGAAGACAGAGCGGGATTTCCGAAACAGAACGAGAGCTAATGAGCACGCACGATATTCATAAATTTTTGCTATTCTGTACGTACACTTTTCTACAAAACTGAATGAGTGTATGTGTACGTAGGTTTATCCACATGTACGTTTGTGTTCGTATCCATGCATGTCAGTGTATCTGCCCAATCTTATGTTTCAGTGTCTGTGTGTTATGTGACCACATGCATGTGTGCTAGTGCTTAAGAAATGTCTTTTTGGATGAGTGTTATTGGTATGCATATGTATCTAAGTGTGCACACATTTTCTTATGCGTATGCGCGTTCTTTGTGTGTGTGTGTGTGTGTGTGTGTGTTCACGTGCATTTATTTTGAAAAAGCATATTTTTCGTTCTTTGCGATTCATTCATTCATCGTTAGAAATAGCGACTTTTTTTGTAATATTTTGATATAATAACATGTAAAATTAAATAGAAAATCTTTACTCCTAAATCTCTGAACGATTGAAATTCTTGTTTTGAAGCTTCTAGGAATTAGATTCTCTCCAATTTTTTCTCAGATAGAAAGGCTTAAGTCTAAAAGTACCTCAGTCGAAACATTTTATCATGACAATGCGAAGTTTAGTCTAAAAGTAAGGAACACACAAACAGAATTTGAATTTTTCTTATATAGATTTGATTACAGCGCAAAATAAATATAAAATTACAAAACTTTTCTGAAGTAAAATATGAACATATTTACGGTAACTTCACACACACACACACACACACACACACACACACACACACACACACACACACACACACACACACACACACACACACACACACACACACACATACACTCACGCAAACATACACAGGCCCAAATACAAAAACACACATATACACTGACGGGAAGGATCACACTAGCTACAGTAAAAAAAAAGTACGAAAAAGGTGTGGCAGACCACGAAAATTGCCTCCTATACCTCCTTTAGACAACTATGTTCAAAGGTTTCAGTGAATATCAAACTGAATATGAAACCTCAATCATCTGCGTATAAATGTAAGAAAGTAGCTCACAGACTGTAGTTTTTACAAGCATTCTGAGTGTTAGGTATTCAGTAAATACGGGATCCATTTCTTCCATCTACAAATAGCAGTCTCCTTTCTCTTCTCTCAATTTATTTAGTAGTCCCGTTATCTTTGCATTTGTTTTGAGAAATGTGAACTTCATTTCGACATGGGAGGTGAGATTCTCCTCATACCTCTTCCTTATCTTTTTTGCAAATTCTTGTTGTCTTCTCTTTGCGCTATTCCCATTAGTCTGTCACCAATGCTTACTTTTCATCATGTCTTCAATATTACAAGAGCATAGCGCAGTTGTAGAAAGGGTTTCTTTAGCCTTCTCGTCAGATTCTGAACACGAGGACAAGGTGGTATCATTCAACACTTCCGGTACCATGTGCAGTAGCGCCTAGTAACGGCAAACTTCGCAGTTCACCGTTGATGTTGCAGCTTCTTTTCTTTTAGCTTTTCCAATTCTTCCAGGACAAAAACTTGTAAATCACCTTTATTCTCGTGTAGCAGATAAGTTTTCTGCCTTCAGCGATTTGTGAATTTTTTTTCATACGGTACCCTATACACAGCACAATTTGAGGCCATGAATACTTGTATGTCGATAGTGAACTTATCTGACTTGCCTTTCGTCATCCTTTGTAGATCTTACTACACATGTTAACCAACTCTACCTCTGCCTGCTCTTTCGAAGGATCAAGAAAAGAACCTTAATGACTTGGGAAATAAAAATAGGCTACTTACCTTCTTTCTCTCATTTGTTTAACAGCTTTGGTTATAAAATCATCTGTTTGCTTTTCACCTAATTCTGTCAAGTAGTCTTGCTTTCGTTTGAATAATGCACCACATTAGTTTAAATATCTGTCGTTACTTTTATTAACAAAGCCTTTTTGTGTGTACACGCATACGGTTGTTAGAAATAAAAAGAGAAGTAGGAAAGGGTGCACGCGCGCGCGTGTTGCTTTGTAGTTGATTTTCTAAGCATATCGTCAAGCCTGCCATCGTGAGTAGATGTCAATGTCGCCTCATAAATATCAATATTTTCTATCTCCAAGGTGCATTAGATTTGTTGCAAAATGTTTCCTCCAGTTATTTTGTTTAAACTCTTTGGAAATATGTTTACCGCTATGATTTTTGTTTCCGTGGGAAAGACTCCTCAGCATTTGATAAATGTATGTGGACACAAGGCTGCAAGCTAGCGGAATTGCTACTGCACTGGACAAAATGCTTAGCATTTCTTCAGGTTTACGTTATGAGTTTAAATTCCATCGTCCTCGACTTTGTCTTTCATCATTTCAGGTTCGATAAAATAGATATCAGTTGAACACTAGGTTTGATGTAATCGGCTATCTCCTTGCCCCCAAATTGTGGCTTATAATAGAAACTACAGGGCGGCGAGCTGGCAGAAACGTTAGCACGCCGGGCGAAATGCTTAGCCGTATCTCAACTGTCGTTACGTTCTGAGTTCCGCCGAGGTCGACTTTGCCGTTCATCCTTTCGGGGTCGATAAATAAAGTACCAGTTTCGCACTGGGTCGATGTAATCGAATTAATCCCTTTGTCTGTCCTTGTTTGTCCCCTCTATGTTTAGCCACTTGTGGGTAATAAAGAAATATATATAATAGAAACTACATGTCTATCGATAATATAGAAGTAAAAATTAAAAAAAAAGAATCCAATTTTACAGCAAAAGAAATCTTTTGTTTTCAACAGGACTGTGTATGGGTCTAGATTCAACCTTCGTTATCAAAATGAAATATATAAAAAACAAAAAATATTCTTTCACGCATTTTTAAATTGTTAGAATTCAGCGCCTTGAAGAACGATTTAAAAATGCGACTGATCACATCAGCAGTCAATGCTATGCGGGTGCTACTGATGATGATGATGATGATGATGTCTACTCGTGTACATGACTTAACTACATTAGTATTCATAATTCTCATTATACTCTGACATTTATCCCCCATACACTTTGAATTTTCAATAGCACTTATTTATTACTTAAATGAATACTGAATTCGTATTATATTTTATTGGTGCTTCATTTTATCCAAGGCTATTACATTTAATTCCCATATGGCTAAATTCACTTAGCAGTAAGTCAATTTTAAGAGTAGGAAAAGCCTACTCCACTTACTAACATCAGTAATGTTTAATCAAATGTTTAGCAGATCTACAATGACCCCATCAATTCTATCGATAAATATGTCTCGAATTATTTAAATAATGTCTCAACAACTCAGATATCCATGATAAGCATTAGTGAATCATTCATTTTATCATATCATCTGTCCAATACATTTGGCTTCATTCATTATGCTACAATGTTCATCTGTCTTTATTACAAGTGTATTTACGCCAATACGTAGTTTATAATAAAATGAATATACATTTTCCTTTAAAATTTTTAAAATTTTGGAATATTTGGTATTAAATGATGTAAAATGAAAAAAGAATTTTCGTTATATAGCCTGGTCAGTGATACAATTCTGCAACATCTCCGCAGAGTCATTGACTTGGCAGTAAAACGTACCACAAAATATTTATTTTGTAAATATTTTGTATTAGTGTATATTATTATTACTCCATAGTATAACAAGAATGAAAGTATACGTATGTTTAGAATCGCTATCGTAATTTTATTATGATGTGATTAATTCGGTTTACTGTATAATTTCAGATCAAGTCACTTGGAAGACTTCATTGTCTTACATATATTATTATGATTTGATTTTTTTTTACTTAGTGATATGTCAACGAGTCGGTTGCTTATGGTATTCATTACTATTGTCATGGATAATTATCTTCTCTTCATTTTGCCCTATGAACTGCTGTATACATCCAGCTGTGGCGCTATTCTTAATTTGAATAACATGTTGACTTTATAGAATTCGACTGAATTGAATTCTTTTCTTGTTATTTGCATTAGAGTGGAAAGTACATTAAAATTTAAGCGTTGATGGAATTTAAACTTTACATATGTGAAAGCGGATAGAAAATAGGAAATAGAAACAACGAAATAAAATATGTAAAAAGACATAACATAGCTACAAGATAAAATAGATGGAAAGCAGGAAATATATTCAAAAACAGAAAATAAAAAATTGATACACAAATATAGATTAGATAGAAATGCGAGCTTATAAGAGATTCTTTGCTTGGTTTCACGACCTGTAGATAAATTTCCCTCAAATCACACGCTACTGCATCATAGATAGAAGGATACATTACATTCTACAGACCTAGATGCATGAGTGTAGAAAATATTAGTGGAATGGTTACAGTTGGAATATTTACGTTCGTAAGTTTGCTAATATTTTGAAGTTAAACCGCAAAAACTATAATTTCTATTTGTTCATTGATCCCAGATGATAAAGAAATAAAACTTCGTACACAGGTTATGCTTTCAGAATAATATAATCAGAATTCAGAATAATATAACCGGAATACAATATAATATAATATAATACAATACACTATAATATAATATAATATAATATAATATAATATAATATAATATAATATAATATAATGTAATGTAATGTAATGTAATATAATGTAATATGATATAATATAATATAATATAATCAGAATACGTGAATGGCTAAATCTGTAGATCGCCTAACAAAATACGTTCCAGTATTTAGTTACACTTATTTGCACTCCGAGTTCTAATCCTTCCAAGGCCTATTTTGCCTTTTATCTTTTAGAAGCTATAAAATAATCCATAGTCTCATGTTGGAGTTAATAAATTCAATTATATTCCTTCCCAAAAATATGCTGCTTTATGTCTATCTTAGGAAACAATGTTATATTGTTGTGACTCGATTTTTGAACCATATCTCAGAGTGTTTCGCCCGTAGCTAGTATTCTGATTCTCGATATCAGTCAATATTAAATGACATTTTAATCCTTCTGGGGTCGACTTTGCATTTCATCTTTCGAGTTCGGTAAAAAAAAGTACCTGTTGAGATTTGGGCCGATGTAATCGACTTAGCCCTTACCCCAAAATTGCCGGTCTTGTTTCAAAATTTGAAACGAATATTAAATGAGATTTTAAACTCAGGTCGGCTATGGTTGAGCAGACCTACGACTAATGGCATTCCAAATATGGCAACCCCATCTTTTGTTTTCAGACAGAGTGCAATCTAATGATACTTGATGGAATTACACAGTATGACTTTATTTCCTTTAAGGCAGTTGCATGTGGCTTGAGGGAAATTTAATACTATTCTTGGCAGCTCAAACGACTATGGTGAGGCTCCACATTAACTAATATTAAAATAGTAATGCTCCTTGCTCCTGAGAAAGAAGCAAATTACATAAAATCTCATTTTCAACTCACGATAATATCTAGATAAGTGACTTAATATGAAATTATTATAATTTTGTCATAATTTATGAGCATCTTCGTCACATCCAAGAATGCCATTTAAAGCCATCTCTGTAAAGCATCTATGACAAAGCATTTCTAGGAGTACAGATTTAAATTCCATCAAGTTTAACCGATTACGAATAATGATGAGACCCAGCTGTTTTCAACTGGTCAATAGCGAAATAATAACACTTCAAGTCCATTCACAAAGAAAATATGATGAATGGTCTCGTATATGGAAGATGTGATTTTATAAGCCTGGCATTTATCGAACACGTATAAGAGTGGGTCCATCGAAGAAATAAAAGGATATTTCAGACAAGCTGTCACCTCTATGGTACATATCTTTCTCTTGCTTTCTCTTTCTAATATTCTAATATATCTATTTATCAATATATGTGCAAGTAAATGTAGAGTAGTGCACATGCTATATGCAAACAATATGCACACAGAATTACGTACATTTAAATATGAGAATATGTGCGCAATATAGAAGCACATAAAAGAGAAGGAGAGAGACGGAGAGAAAGATTACTCACAGATAAAAAGACAAACAGATAGATAGGTTAATCGATAGATTGCTAGACAGACCGACAAGCAAGTAGACAAAAATACAAAAGACAAAAAAGAATAATTAAAACGAAATAGATCAATTTATATACGTACATAGACACAAGAAACACGCACACACATGCATATATATATATATATATATATATATATATATATATATATATATACATACACAAGTACACACACATACTTATAGAGATAGATAGATAGATAGATACATACATACATACATACATACATACATACATACATACATACATAATACATACATACATACATAATTACATACATACATTAAGAGATATATAATAAGTGAAAGAATTCTCCCAAAAGGTAAATCAAAATGAATCTATATTTTGCACTAATTACCTTATGTAATGCAAAGGATACACAATATTGGAAATTGCTTTAAAGAACGCCTATACTTTCCGCAAACATGCAAAAGACGCTTGCACACGCATATACACACACACAGAGGAAACTGAAATATCAGAATATTAAAGTTAATAAAAAAAACATAATAAAACTAGGATTAAATATATTGAAAACTAGTTTCAGATTATCATTACCTGTAGAGCAGAAATAAAAAATGAGCCCTCTTCCCTAGTCATAAGTAAGTATGATTGGAAATTAGACTAACAATACATCCAAACTGCAATAAATCTATCTCATTTTCGCGAAATTGATTTACACACAAAAATACCAAAATTTCCTTAGATATCAAGTTGATATAGGAAATACTACTATCAAATTGGTGTAGGGCATAGCGTGGGGTTTCGTTATTCATATATAGTAGACGTATTGTTTACTGTTCGTCATCTTCCTCAAATTTCCAAATTTACATCTTATGGTAAAAAGCAACGAATTTTGAGAGGGTTCCCTCTAACCCGTGTTCGTTATACTTTTGTGTCCTGCAAGGTTTGACCTCCTACTGTAATTTATACCAAAACATTCAAATTCAAATGTTCCTAAGTTTCTCCATAATATTTCTGCACACAGGCGTCATCCATATAGAGTTTGAAATCTTACACCAAAAATAAAGAGAATCTATAAGCAGAGGCACTGATGGCATCTTTCAATGAAGACATGATGATTTAGTCTCATTCATAAACACATAAACTCAACTACATATGTAGCAAACGAACTTCATAAAATATGTATTCCACACCAACGTTTGTTTAACTTTGCTAACTAGCAAGGGATCTTCTACAAGTTTGTTAATTAAACTAGAAATAGCAACGGAATATTCCTTAAACCAACCCGTTCAACTGAAACAAAATTGCATTGGATGACTGTAGCCATGTATATACTAAGTAGAAGTTAAAATTATCAAGGCTGGAGCGCCTTTCAACATACGTTCGTCTACATGATCAGGGATGACCTTGGGTGAAAAAATCGCACCTGTAAAACAAAGGGCACATTGGATAGCGTAGTATAAGATATACTATATAAAAAAATAGCCACAGCTGGGATAGTATATTCTGTCTGAATAAGAAGGCTGGATGACCATGGCGGAAGCCTCTTTTATCATAGGTACGTATCCATGATAAGAGATGACCAGCGGTCGAACAAGCCACACAATAGGGATACATTGGATAATGTAATCCAAATACATTTCGTCTGTTAATGGCTACTATTTAAATGCATTTATTTCATAAATCTGTTGTATTATACTTGGAATGAGAATACAACAAAAACAATAAACTAGCGAAATTACTGGTGCTATCAATCTCTTATGAACGCGATCCAAACATTATAGAAAGCACAGAGACAGCAAAGGAAATTGTCTGAATTTAAAACATGTTTTGAATTACAGAATCTTGTATCGACTTTTAAATGGTTATCAACAGAGAAATAATGACGAAGTAGCATGTCATTCAAATTTTTGTAAGGAAGCATCATGGCTAAAGTACAATGAATTATCAGCAACTTGTAATTAACCTGCTATGCAAATTTGACTCCAGTAACTCATTATCAATGTTAGTGGAATTTGTTTTTGTTGTCAGATTGGCAGAAACAGTAGAGCATCAGAAGAAATGCTGTCAGAGACGTTTTAGTTTGTCTTTTGTTTTTCATTTCTTTACTTTGATTTTTGTCTTTAAGATTTCGGGATCGATAAAATATGTACCAGTGAAACACTGGGGTCGATGCAATCAACTAGTCCCCACTCCACAGATTTCAAGCCATGTGCCTTTAGTAGAAAGGATTATTATTATTATTTCTATAGTTGCCATCTTTTATGGCAGGCCTGTGTGTAATTATGCCACAGTTCTTGCTCGCAGCTCAGTGACACAATACTATCCTTATCACACGAATCATTCCAGACACCTCAATCATTTGTGCAATCACTCAGGTATTGCATTCAAATTCTTTGAAATTGCTCAGAGTGCGCTCTTAACAAAAGGGACAGTTATGACTTGCTTGATGTAGTTCCCATATGCGGATCGCCAAATCCTGAGATTCGTTTACATTCACTCTTTCAGAAATTTGAACATTTTAGTGAGCGAGACAGCGATGTCTATGTTGACCCATTCATGTATATATTTGTGCAAAATTAGGATATCGGGGCAAATATACTCTACAGGCCAGTCTGTAAAGATGGTCATGTCACACAGATCTTCATTTGCTCATTCTCAACCAATGCCTGTGGAATGTGATCATATCACTTATCTGTGCACGGAAAATCGTATTTCTTGTAAAGTTTCCACTACACCCTAAGAGCAACCTTCATATGTCGCCATCTGTACACTTTTTATGCTAATTGTGAGCAGCCATTGATAATGTGATATACACTTTCAGTGTCCTGCTCACATTTTCTCCACAATAGCTACTCTGACGTGTAGTTAATAGAGTACTTGACCTAAATATGTTCTCAAAGCCTGTTCTCAGGCTGCAAAGTTTATCTCTTTGGTCTCTTTCTTCAAATACCCATTCTGCAACCATCTCCATGATTCGGGTCCAGCCAGCTTCTGTGTTTCTTGTGAAAACACTCAGTATATTGGCTTCTATTTTCGTAACGCCACCTTCTCCTCACGCATCCATTTCTTAAATCACCCAAATATTCTGTCTCTGCTAGTACATTCTCATGCAGAGTTGCCTTTTAACTTCCACTTGTGACATGACTATAAATACGCATAATATGAAATGTATATATATCGTATACATTCCTCCAAAATCAACCCTCTTCTTCTTATTATTAAGGCGGTGAGCTGTTAGAATAGTTAGCACACCGGGTAAAATGTCTAGCGGTGTTTAGTCTGTCATTGCACGTTCTGAGTTTAAAGGTTGATTTCGCCTTTCATCCTTTCGTGGTCGATAGACGAAGTACCAGTTTTCAACTGGGGTCGACGTACTCGATTTACCTTTCCCTTCAAACTTGCTAGCATTGTATCAACATTTGAAATTATCATTATGATTATTAAGACGCCAAGCTCACAGAGTCGTTAGCACGCAGGACAAAGCATTTGACATCCATCCGTCTTTATATTCTAAGTTCTAATTCGATTTTGCCTTATTTGAAGCAAATGTTAATGTTCACTCTAATGTGAAGACCAAACACAGTAAAAGTATTCGTTAAATTCTTCTGAATCTAAGTTTAGTCCATTAGATGGGTATAACATGATCAGAACCTCAGCTCAATGAAGATCTAACTCTAAATGATAGTAGTGAAAATTATAAAAGCTTATTAACTTCTGCTCATAGTTGATTGATACATTTGACCTATAAGAAATTGTCATGGGAAAGTAATAGTTTTCGGATATTCGTTAGAAAGTTTAAAACGTTATCACTAATTTCAGTGAATGAACTACTGCACGTTAAAGCTTTTAAAAGTATACGTTTTGTAATGGGGAAATAAAACTCCACCATATTAAACTGAGTGAATTTACAATAATGTTTATCCCGTGAGCAATTGAACCATATGGCACCGAATTACCTTTGTTTCATAAAGGTAAGACGCTAACTTGTTGATATTTAAATCAAAATGGAACCTAAAGTACCACTGCTAATTTTATGTAATTCACTTTACGCAGGATTAATGATGACGCATGGAGTTAGATAAACAAATTACCCTATGTGGACTTTGAGAGTTATATAGCATTGACACTTTGGTAGACATTCAATTCTGATATCTATTTTAGGTTCTGGCAGAGCTTTTACGTTGATCTTGTGGTATGTGTTAAAATTTGCTTCATTTAGTAATTGCAAATAAATAAGCCAGTTTTGAAAATTTTTGAATCTAGCATTTAGCAGGGAAAATAGCAGGTTTAAATTATTATTTAGCATTTCTTCTTAGCATTTCTCCCTGATCATGACATTTCCACAATAGTTACCTTTTTCTTCTTTTTCCTCCTTTTCTACATTCATTAATGTATCTTATAACTAAATTTTAGTATTATCGATTATTGTTGAATTTTTCTTTCACTTTCTTGAAATTTCAAATGAAAGTTTATCAAGAGGAAGTTTAGCAAGTTATGAACTTTTCCAGCCCCTCCTCCGGCTTGGATACAGATTGGGGGGGGGGATGAGAAGATAACTCATATCAGCAATGCAAATATGTTGCAAAGAGTGAAATCATGGAAATTCGTCCTAAAATGCTTTATTCTGTAGTGATGAGTTTTTATCATAACAGATTGACTGATTTACCTTCAGTTTGACTGTTTTAAAATAGGCCTCCGTTTTTTCAGGCTTGTTTTGGATTATATATCTTGTATAGAAGTACGGGGGTGGCGTGGTCTTCCCCTTCATATTTCTACTTACTTTTTTTTTCAAGTATTGTAGTTATATTTGTAGTTTTACCATAGATATTAAATGTAAGATTGGAAGCAAAATGTGATGTTCCCTTGTTTATATCAGAACACAGCTTTAGGATTTCTGCATATTTTACGTTTCCTTTTATAAGTTGGCCACCTTGCATCCTGAATCAGTATTCTTCACTCCAAGAATTTGTAAGCAGCAAACATAAGACTTGTTAATGACGAATGAAAGAATCGTTAGCGGCAAAGTGATAAGTTGTGTTTTCAATTTTATATTTTTATCAATCATTCAATTTATTTTCTTGCTTCTAACTACATTATTATGAGCAGAGAAAAAATAAAGTTATATCAGAAAAAATTCCAAACGGAATGGTTTAAAATGCCAGGGTTTACTAAGTGGTCGTGCGATGTACCTAGTAACTAATCTAAAGCACATTGCAGATGTAGTAGATGTAATATGTTGGCAAAATATTCTCTTTTAGTAAGCCACTGTGAAGCAAAGAAACATAAGGCATCAACTCCACAGCAAATGATTCCTCTTACCAATTATATTAAAAACAAAAATTGATAAGGCATCTATGCTTGAAACAAATTTAGCAATGCTTATTTGTTGCCACTCATCATTTAACAAGCTGTGATCACTTAATAGAGATATGTAAGATTTAAATGTCTGATAGTGATATTATATCCAAAGTGAAGTTGCATCTTGCAAAATGTTCAAATAATGTGAGCTCCATATTTTGATGGATATTTGATTTCTGATATAGGAGATATAAAATTTAGCCTGTTATTAGATGAATCCAATGATATATCGATAAACAAGTTGTTAGGAATTGTGATCATATATTATAGTGACACTCACAAAAATGTGGTACATACATATCTCAGTATGGTATCTTTAGAAATATGCGATACAGATGGCATTGTAGATACCTTAAAAATTGAATTAGTGAAAAAGAAATTAGAAATAAAAAAATTACTGGCTATAGGAACCGACAATGCTAGAGAAATGATAGGAGTCAACGATGGTGTGTTCCAGAAATTAAAATAAGTTCCATCATTACTTCTATTTAGATGTGTATGTCGTTCTTTACCGTTGGCAACATCCCACACTTGTGCTGAATGCTTGCCCATAAATTTAGAATTTTTAGTATCCGAAACCGATAAATGGTTCCCTCATTCTTCAACAAGACAGAATGCCTACAAACAACTTTACCCTGCTGTGATAAAGCGCCTTTGAAGATCGGGAATTCTTGTACAACTAGGTGGCTGTCAATAGAACCAGCGGTAAATAGAATTTTAAGCCATAGATTTGAAAAGCAAACTCACTTCCAAACTACAACCACAAAAGAAAAATGCATTACAGCACAAACGTTACATGAAATGTTTTGTAATTCTAGGAATGAACTTTACCTTTTATTTTTGTATCCAATTTTAAAACATTTTCAGGTAGTGAATAAACTCTTTGAATCAAACACTGTCGACAAAAGAAAATTACTTGAAGAACGTACAAATTTGATCAAATTTGTTGCTAATATGATAGTGTTACCAGCATGTAGAATTGATCCTCTTGATCTGGATGGTTCTATTGAAAAAATTCTGGATCCTAAATCAAATTTAGGCTACAGGTTCGAGAGAAAGATAGCAGAAAAGATTACCAAGAAAACTGTAACAGCCACCAAAGGAAATAGTATTCGCAAATGAGCACGACAATTTTTACTCTGCTTTCATAAAGAGCTCAAGCACCGTTTGCCAGGAAATATTAATATACTGAGGAATATCAAATGTTTTTCAGTAGAGAATATTTTGCAGCATTTCAAAGAGCCAATTTTACCTGTCTTAGAAGCAAGGCATTTAAATGAAGAAAATATTGCTTCAATTGAAATTCGGTTTAATAGCCTTCATTTAGTTGTCTAATACTGAAGCATTCTGTCTGGAAGTCTTGGAATATAAAGGTGCTACTGGAGGAAATCCCTTTAGAGATGTTGCAAATTTTGCCATTAATCTATTGACAATGCCAAACTCAAATGCAGAAGTTGAACGGTTTCTCAGTAGTATGGGTGTAATCAAATCAAAATTAAAAAACGAAATGCATCTTCCTATGCTTAGATCAATACTGTCAATAAAATATGGCCTGAAAAGATATAGCAAATGTTGCAAGACTTCGATATTCTAAAATACATAATTAACAATACTGGGACCTTGAATATATACAGAAATCAAGACTTAGGCACTGCAGCTAAAAGTGATCAAATCAGTGAAATTTAAGAAATTATTTCTCAATGAAATATAATTAAAGAAAGTAAATAAAAAGGTAAATAAAAATCAAACTTTTTGATATAATTAGTATTTAGCAATTTTCTTTTTGCATATTTAGCACTTTTTAGCATTTTTTGGTAATTTTTCTACTGAAATTTAGCATAAAATTCTGATTTTGAGTTGGCAACACTTTAACTGATACATAAATATCTTATTAGACGCGTGCGCAATATAGTATATATATATATATATATATATCTATATATATAAATAATAAATATTAGGGAATAAATCCAAATTTACAGGGAAAAAATCAGATTTAGGATTAAATCCAATTTTATAGTAAAATATTATAAAATATTATTAGAGACAAAACCACTATTTTGCAAAACAAACAAGGAAAGACTTAATCAATACATAAAATTTTAATAAATAGTCAAAAAAACCGCCACTACAATTGTTTCTTGTCTTGATCGACAATCTTCAGGTGGACTTCCAATAAGTCAGTTTCAAATTATGAAGTCATAATTTGAAACTGACTTATTGGAAGTCCACCTGAAGATTGTCGATCAAGACAAGAAACAATTGTAGAGGCGGTTTTTTTGACTATTTATTAAAATTTTATGTATTGATTAAGTCTTTCCTTGTTTGTTTTGCAAAATAGTGGTTTTGTCTCTAATAATATTTTATATATATATATATATATATATATATATATATATATATATATATATATATATATATATATATATACATATATATATATATATATATATGTATATATATATATATATATACATATATATATATATATTATATATATATATATATACATATATGTATATGTATGTATATGTATATATATATATATATATATATATATATATATGTATGTATATATATATATATATATATATGTATATATATAATATATATATATATATATATATATATATATATATATATAATATATATATATATACATATATATATATATATATATATATAATATATATATATATACAAATATATATATGTATATATATATATATATACATATATGTATATGTATGTATATGTATTATATATATATATATATATATATATATATATATGTATGTATATATATATATATATATATGTATATATATATATATTATATATATATATATATATATATATTATATATATATATATATATATATATATATATATATATATATATATATATATATACATACATGCTCTTCCTCCTTCCCGTCATTTCAGCAATGTAACTACTCTTATAACGTTCGCGATTACTTTCCATTCTTTGGACTATTCCCTTTTTCATTTCACCAAACATCAAGCTAACATATTTCTTGTGCACGTCCTCGCATTTGTCACTGTTGAGTTTCCAGCGCGATGCTGGTCGTCAGCCATTTTGAATTTGAATGATAAAAGTTGATTGTTATTACTGTAAGGTGAGCTGCGATTGTTCAATGAAGGTTACGCGGTGTCGTGGTTTGATGTTGGTATATGAGTAACGCTTAGTTGGACAATACTACATGGCGAACATGAAATTGTGTTGTAGGGGTAGTAAGAAGGGGCGGCATGTGTAATATATGTATATATATATATAATTAATATATATATATATACACATATATATTTGTATACATATATAGACACACACATCGTATATATATATATATATATATATATATAAACATACATACATACATATATAAATATGTTGAAGGACACTAAAGTAAGCGTGGTATGTACAGGCACCAAATAGGGCACAGATAAAGCTGAAACTTAAACCAGTGCAGATAGTTCCGTTGTTATTATGTGGATTATAAGAACAATTTTTATTGCGCAGTTATGGAAATAAAAATATGTAGATAAACAAAAGTAGGCATAAGGTGTGTTTTTACATAGAAATGTGAGAATAGAAATATAAAATGAATGATGTAATCAGGTATTATCTTTACGCACAGTTATTGAATTACCAGTGACTGGTGACATAAACGTTTATATTATATAATAAAGTCCAATGATATTGTGAGCGTATGAATTAGAGATTTGTGATGAGAAATCGTGTTACTCGCATCTGAAACAGCTGCAAAGATAAATTTTTTATTACATCATTCATTTATTTGCATATATACATATATATCATACCTTTATCAAATAAGTGCATTATAGACCTTAAATTCACATTCTAAGAGAAGTCCTCCACTTACCGTTCAGTTGTGGATTGTACAATGACTTCTATCTAGCTTCTGCTATAGAAAGCTGGTCATCTAAACAACGATCCTTATATTAGTCACCACCACCACCATCCTCCTCCTCCTCCTCATCATCATAATCACCAATGTAATTTTGTTGCTGTTATCACTATCGTTGTTGCAGTTGTTATTGCCATTGTTATTCAACAGTCTCATTTTTATTGCGGCTTTTCGCTGCCCTAGCTAAACAGCTCTGTGAGCTTTAGATATGTAAAGTGTTTCCTTTGGCTACTTTTACAGTAACGAATATGCCTTATGAAATATATGTAGCACATAGTAGTGCTGTATTATGAATAGTAGTACTGTATTCTGCATGTAATTTTTTGAAATGAGAACCTGGTTATGTATTAGTATGTATATTGCTTTAGCATTCCTAGGGCACCCGTTGTTCTTTCCCTTGTAATATTTCCCAACAATATCTGACATTATAACACGATCTTTCTCAGTGTGTGTATATTTCAGAGCATGCCCGTATTATCGTTCTCGATAATGTTTTATCGTGAATTTTTTCTGCCGATATTATATAATGTTAGCATAGCCTACACTATAAGTCTCAACTTTGTCATGTCTCTGGTTTAATTATTATTTGATTAAGCCTGGGATCTCAGAGACAATGCAATTAATACTTTTTATCCAGCTCCGTATATTCTGCAGTCACTCACTGTTTTCTGCTTTGCGTCCTAATGATCATAACTGTACAGTCATTAGCCACGGGAGCTCACAAAAAAAAAAACCGATGTCATAACGACAAAACTGCAAGATCAAAGAGAGGGTTTTATGCGTAAACAAAATATAAATAAAAGATAGACTGACCACTCTACTCGTTACTTTGTCCCAGTTATTGCACACCAGAAGATCTGGATCAAACCAGACCCCGAGCAATTTAAACGATCCTCCTAGCACTCCATGACGCTGTTGGACGAAAGAGACCAGCCTCTCAAGGCGCCGAGCTACACGATCACCAACTTTTCTTAGTTAATTCCCACTACGTCACGATGTAACTTAGAGCGATGCTAACACTATTACGGGGATGTCATCTGCAATTTTCAATACAAATTTTCTGTATCCTGGTTTGCGTAGGATGATCTTCAATGTCTAATTTCTGCAGCAGCGGCTCAAGAATCAGTACATAAAAAAGCGACAAGAGAGGGCCACTTTGTCTGAAAAAGCAAGTGATACTGGATAGTTCCAGTAGGCAGCCATCTATCGAACACCAATTAGATATCACTGTACGCGCTGGCAATCTACCTATAGAAAATGGAATTGAAACAGGTTTATGAGGAGCTGTTATGAAGACAGATTCCATGTATCGGTGGTCAATCTTATTGAAAGCTTTCGATTGATACAAGTTGATTAGGTTCTTACTCGTGCCACGTCCTTCAATACGTAGTATCGCGTTAACTTATTTTAATTAACTTTCCACTAATAACAAATTCTAATTAACCTTTGACCAATAATATTTTAAAGTATTTTATTTTATTTTGTAAAATATTCTAGTTGATTTAATTATCATCCATCATTCACCAGTTACAATCAGCAGTATCAGTGACAGCTGCTACCGAATGAACAAGACGTACACAATGAGACAAACTACTACTACTACTACTACTACCACCACCACCACCACCACCACCACCACCACCACCACCACCACTACTACTACTACTACTACTACTACTACTACTACTACTACTACTACTACTACTACTGCTGCTGCTGCTGCTGCTGCTGCTGCTGCTTCTACTACTACTACTACTACTACTACTATGCATTGTTATTTGAGTGCAGAATTCACAATCTTTTACAGGTTTTCGTTTTCCTATGGGTCCAAATGAAGACTGTTGTGTAATTTCACAGGACTGTAAAAGTTTTAAATTGTTGACTTTCCATGGGCATTTGATCTCGTAAAAACTTAAGCCCTTCATGCATGGCAGTGTGCTGAAGAAGTTCGCTTTGCAATGATAATTACATTCTATACGTAGAGTGAATTAAAGTCTTCCAAGTGATGTATGGTAGACAGAAACTGTGCGGAAGATATGGTGAATGAGGTGTAAAGCGATCTTCTCTAATTCACAACCAGACTTCGGTTAGCAGTGCATGCATAAGGATATAAAAAAAATAATTAATCCACTGTGAATCAGCCTTCGATAAAATTAAGAAAATTTTGAGAATTAAATACGGTTTTTAATGAAAATTAAATTTTTATCACATTCAGTATTTTAAGAAAGAATAGGGGAAGCTAAATTATTTTATTTCGTTAACAACGGCAAAAAGTGGTCCATGTAATCTGATAACCTTCTCAGTATAGCGTCTAAAGTTTCATAAAAGTCATGTGGAGTTATTGATTAAACTAAATGTTATCCTTAAATGCCAGATTATTATAAAAGATAAACAGATTTGCTTTACAAAAAGGAACAGCAATGAAAATGCGCATAATTCGATTTCCATTAATATTTAAAATTTCTTGTTGCTTAATTTTCTTTTCTGCTAAAACAGTGATTATATTTTTGTGTCTATCAACATAGAAGTTTAAAACTATGAAACGTGGGTGTAAATTAAAGCATTCTAAAGTAAAATGTAGTTAGATATTGATGAAATATCTAATTCTCAGTATAAGTATTTGGATATTATGATATCGATAGTTAGTATTTATATTTCTGTAGAATGTTCTGTATTGAATACTCCTAAATTAAACACTAATATTAACAACAAACTTAATCACTATTCATACATAACAAAGTACAATATGTATCGGACATATATCGATTTTGTCTATATCGCAAAGATGAAGCATAATCACTTTGAATACTTGATGCTACCTTTGACCTCTTGAAAAGCTAGCTTTTCAAAGTAATTATTTTGCGAGTGATAGTATAGTCTTCCTTGTAAATAACACAATATCACTATTACTGAACATGGTTATTAAAATAAGTTGCAGCGTCTTCATCCGAAATTATCGGAGTTTATTTAATACACTTCATTAAGTGGTGAAGAAATTAGATATACGCATTGCCAAAATTACAGTAGGATCATTCTTGGCACAATCTTTCAGCGGTTGCATGACTTTATATAGTGTATTGTAATTAATGAAAATTAGAATACTAGCCATAATTCTACTTCTTGGAATATGAAAGACAAAGTACAAATTTCAAAGAATTGTCTTTTAATATCGATTTCTAGCATGGTCAGAAAGACTCAAATTTTGAGGAAATGTAGAGTTGGCAGACCCCGCTCAATGTAGGTAGACCCCACTCAAGCGCAGCAGGGGACCCCAACGGCGGACCCGGGGCAAACTGGCCGCGCATCAGGACTCCTACTTTCGGTGACCGCAGTCACCTACCCAGAACCTAATCCTAACGCTTAGCAACCTTATCCTGGTACTTAACTTGTACTTTACAGGGGAAAATGCTGGTAAAGTTGAGCTCGGGGTGAGGTCTGAACTGAGAACCAAAAGGACAGCGACTAAATACCACAAGACACTGTATTCGACGTGCGAACGATCCTGCAATTCATATGTAACGAAGTAATGAAGCAGTTACGTTTTACCATCAAGTATATCCGCATCATCAGTCGGTTTATCTGTGAGGTTTGCTACAGCATCCCATTCGTTTTTTGTTTTATTCATTAATTTAGGCTAATATGAATAAAGAAATATTGTTCAAGGAGTCTGAATGACACTTTAAGAGGAATGGAAAACTGATATTTTTCATCTCTCGAAAGTTTCAGCAAGAACAAAGACAGAAAATCTATTACATTTATATATATTTACTTATATAATATTATGTTATATTATATTTTATACTTTAACAAATGTATCATGTATCATTGGTATAAGATTTCCAACAATTGATTTAAAATTTATTAATGAAGAGAGTGGGGAGCGTCATTATATATCGAGCAAATCAAATGCGAAAAGGTGTTATATTTGAAGCAACCGATTTTCTTGGATTCGTTTCAAGCTTTCGCATATATATATATATATGTATGAGTGTGTGTATATGATTCACACATTTATATACTACATATATTTATACTATAGTTTATATTATATATGAATATATATATATATAATATATATATATATATATATATTACATACATATAAGAAGGATGACCATTAGTGGACATCCAATGTTAGATGTAGACCCCATATGGTCTGACCACTAGGAAGAGATTGTTCTCAAGAAAATTCAGCGTTTGGTGAATTTTCTTGAGAACAATCTTTTCT
>NC_042997.1:152654557-152717057 GCF_006345805.1 Octopus sinensis
TACAGGGACGTAAACACACCAACGCCAGTTGTCAAGCCCTGATACAGTGGGGACAAACAGGGACACAAAGGCACACATGCGTAGATATATACATACATAAATACATACATGCACACACAAATATATATATATATATATATATATATATATATCTCGTTTGTAGAACGATATATACACTCTAAGATGTAGCGCAGTAATATTTATATATATATATATATATATATATATATATATATATATATATACACATGACGGGCTTCTTCCAGTTTACGTCTGCCAAATCCACTCAGAAGGCTTTTGTCTGCCCGTGGCTATAGTTGAAGACACTTGCTCAAGCGGGACTGAACCCTTGCTCCCGAAAAATTCTACTTGTATGCTGAAAGATATTTGCGGCGGAGTGCAATATGACATGTTTTGACATAAATGAAGTTACTAAATATATTATAGGTAAATAAAGAGAAATGAGCTCAAACTGCAATCGAAATTTCATCGACGATTCCTATTACGATATATTGGGTCTTGTTCACCAACCTAGCACCAGTTTCTTAAGTCATTGATTATTTCCAGTTGACACAATACCAATATATTTTTGATTGATTTGTTTTCAATGTATTATTGCTATTTATTTTATACTTCAAATTTGGAAATTCGATCCCTGCCGTGATAATTTAATTCTCAACAAACGAAACTAAATACAGTAAACAATTTACTGCGGTGCTCTATCGATTCAACAGTACTGTAACGAGAGTATAAATTTGTAACATGTATTTGCTTTATATTTTTATCGATAGAATATAAAAACTACATTGATAAGTGTTAAGTAACATAGTGTGCAAAATCAGATTAGTTTTATTGAAATAGTAACCTCAAGATTCTTACACATAGAAAAGAAACCCCAGGTGACTAACACCACAACATTTGCTCACCAGTCAATTATTTTATTAGGATATTTTTTCAAAAACTGTAGGAGCGCAAAACGTAATATAAAAATAAATACATTAGCTATATTTCCGTAAAGATAAGCTATGTTGTAAATATTTTTCTGTTATGATATTGAAAATAAAATTTTGCTTCTACAAATTGTGTACGTATATGTATATCCTATAACAGATAAAATCACATACACACGCGTGCACACACACACATACATAGAGACAGACAAATAGATAGACATACAGATTGACATACAGACAGATAGATAGTTAGATAGATAGATAGATAGACAGACAGACAGACATACATACATACTTACATACATATGCATATACTTATATGTAGATTCAGTGTGCGTGTATATACACACGCACACATACACGTGTGTGTGTGTGTGTGCGTACGCATGTACATATGTGTACATATATATGCATTCAAGAATGTGAATATGTACACACATATATACATAAGAACACGCTCATATTATCACAAATATACACGCTGTACAAATATAAATATGTGTGAATATACTATATGATAATATAAAATTATATACATATACATTTATATATATTCACTTACACACACACACACACACACACACACACACAACACAGTACACACAACACACACTTATACATGAAGTAGATAATAATTACATGATTATGCAGGTAAGAAATACACCATGTTTTAAAATACGCATCGTAGCTCAAAACAAAATAGATGTCACTGATAGGGATTAATAAATAACAAATTTATTAGAGCTATTATCTGTGTGAAAGAGAAAGTGGAAAATGGGAAATCTCGAAGGACTATACATGTCTTCATACATAATTTCGTGTCTGTATGCTAATATTTGTGGAGGCGCGTGACTTAGTGGTTAGGGTGTCAGCATCATGATCGTAAGGTTGTGGTTTCGATTCCTGGACCGAGCGACGCGTTGTGTTCTTGAGCAAAACACATCATTTCACGTTGCTCCAGTTCACTCAGCTGGCAAAAATGAGTAACGCTGCGATGAACTGGCGTCCCGTCCAGCTGGGAAACACATACGCCATAGAAACCGGGAAACCGGTATCATGAGCCTGGCTAGACTTTAAAGGGGCGCATTTATTTTTTATTTATGTTAATATTTAGGATCTTTTCGGTTTGAACGGCAGATTTTAACATAATTTCTAGGTAACTAAAAAAATTTAGTATACTGGTAGAATGTGTTTATAAAACATCTTTTTCTCTTGGCTTTATTGAGAAAATTCTATAGTTTGTAAGACATTTGTTGTTTTTTTTCTTCAGTTTCTGCAGTTTCAACCAATCATTGACGTCTATTGAGGTAAAAAAAAACATTCTGTTCCGTATGAATATGTCCCTCGTTTAAGAAACAGATTGAGTTTATTTACATTTGTGAAGAAAAAATATACCCTTCCCCCTCCCCCTCCCCCTAACCCTAGCCCTAACTAACCCTAACCCTAAAACACATTGAAATGCAATAGATCGATACTAGGATCATAATTATGGGTGACAATTTCATATGACACCGCTAGAAAAAAACTGTCGTTCAAACCGAAAAGATCCATATTTATATATCAATATGCATAAACGCGCACACGATCATTAACACTCACGTGCGTAAACACATTCTTATGTCATATATGTACACCACACTGGCACTTCAGAACCTCTGACTTCTTGTCTCCTTTGATAAGTCCAGCGCCCTGATCCTTAACTGACCAATCTGCCGAATATTTAGAACATTCTTCCTGCGCATATCTTTCCCTAAATTTGTTGATCTGCAACGGTTTAAACAAAGCATTAATGGCTAACCGGCGTAGGTCCAGAAGTACTTCGTCTTCTTGCAGATTCAGCGAGTAAAAGATAAATATTTATATACTTATATACATATCTGCATACATACATACGTACACGCAAACATGCGCACACGCACGCATGTACATTACACACACACACACACACACACACACACACACACACTGACACCCCCACACACATATATATATATATACACATGATGTGAGGGTATTTGAACAAACATAATTATCAGTATTACCCTCTTCAAACTAATTACAATACAAACACAAAAAATGACATGACATTGAGTCATTGAAATCATGCCAGCTCTCAAAATGTTGAAAGACTCCTTCGTACACAAAGTTTGGATGGAACTGGAACCATCTAGCAGGAACTATCTAGCGAGAACAATCTAGCAGGAAACTTCTAGCGGGAACCATCTAGCGGAAAAAAATATTGTACACTTTAGGACACTATAATGGTATTACAATTCATCTAAACGGATTCAGAACATTAATAATGATGTTCCCGGAAAATCAATCAGGGCCATTGCCAAAGACCTTCAGGTGTGGGAGTGGACTATCAGATCTCTGGTGTGAGAGACGCCAATTCATATCTACGACGACACAGGAAAACCATTTAATCTGTGCCAAGCTATTACTTAAGAAGTTTTTTTAAAAAATCTAATGAACAAGTTTAAAAACCTCATGAACATGAAATGATTTGGTTCTCACTGATGAGAAAAAACGACATCCAAGCTCCAAGCTCCATGGTTATGTTCAGATTCTTTTGAGGCTCCAGAATGATGCCCAGTAAGATTCCCGCAAATATGATGGTTTTTAGGTGGGGTGAGTAACGAAGATCAGGATATAACATTTCATATCTTTCCAAAGAGTTGTAGAATTCATGCTACTGGATACGTTGTGATGCTTAAGAGAGGTTTTAAGCCCTTGATGGATAAATTGCACAATGCAAGGATACGTCTGTTTCAAAATGACTCATCAGGTTCTCAATAATCTTACGTAACCCAAGAATGGATATCAGACAAACTTCACGATCGTGTTACACCAAACATTCCAGATTTCAATCCCATGGCCTGCTGCGTTTGGAGCCTTAGAGAAAGCGGGTGGCTAATATACATTCTCACAATACTGTAGCTTCACTAAAGGCGGTCATGGTCCAGGTAATATCCGAAATGAATAAGCAGCCTTTTGTGCAGGCATGTAAAAGATCCCGGTCCCGCACTGAAACAGTCATCGAAGCAGAAAGGAGATTCATAGAATAATTTCATGAGAAAGCTTATCGAGAACATGTGCACAAGTTTTTATTAAAATACTTTAGGCTTTGACTTGATTAGACTTGGTTTATTAAATTACCAAATATGTACTCAAATGCTTTTCCCTCTGTGTATATATGTATGTATAGTTACACACATTTACACATATATCTATACACACACACACACACCACACACACACACACACACACACACATATATATATATATATATATATATATATATATATAATATATATATATATATATATAGCACATTTATTCCTACATATGTACATAAATGTTTTCAAGGGTTTTTTCCCCTTAAAGTCTTAAGAATAAATTTATTTAATTATTCCATTTTCTTTTTTATTTCATTCTTTATGTATTTGAAATTTTGATTTCTACTAATTAAATTTCTTTCACAATTTTCTATTCTGAAATTACAATTTACCTTTGTTATAGGGAATATTTGGCATGCTACGTTTAAATTTTTACTTTTATCCAAGAATTTCTTGCTCCAGTGCACTATTCAGGTTTTTCTTCTCTTTTTTAAAAACTATCGCTTTATATACCGTTGTGCGCTTCAAAATAACAATCACGTTTATGACTTTTCCAATACAGAAACAAACATATTCAACAAAGAAAAATCAATTTCAAAACATAAATATGCGTATAAAATTATTCGAAAGCAATTTCTGATTCGGATGGGTTGAGTGGGTGATTTTTAATTACAACTCCATCTTTAATTTCATTTCTATAAACTCTGAGCTCTGAACTTATGTCAGTTCAAGCGACCTTATGGTAATCTCATACCTCTGACTTTGAGGAGAAATATATTAAGTAATATGCATGGTCCTCCTTCAAACAAAAATTGTTTCATCTTGTATGTTTGACCTCACTGACTTTGTTAGTATGCACTTAGTTAAGTAATGATTAAAATACTAAATGTAGTGAACAAACAATTTTTTGAATAATTCAACTCTGTTAGAAAAAAATCATTAGATCAATTTAAATTTGATCAAAGCAAGTAGAAAAAGCATCTCTATAGGGGAACTAACAAAGCATCACAAGAGCTAATATTATCTTTAGTTCTTGCATTCTGCTGGGAGATTGCATTCGGGTCCAGGGCAACTGCCTGAAGTGCGAGGCGGTCGAGTTTTGGATAACTCTGACACTCCTACTTTTTTTGTGAGTGATATTTTCGTGTTTAAATTGCCAGAATATTTTTGATCTAACTTTCATGCTATATTAAGTATTTTTACCCTCCCTCTGTTTTATTGTATATTTTTGTTCCTAATCATATATAAAATTGTTTATGCGTACGAGCCATATTCATAGGATCTATGAAGAAATTATTAATTAAATCTGATCCTTGACAAGTATGTTGATAACTCCGTTCTTTCTTCCCATATAAATGTAGATTACTTTACATAGTACAAAAATTGATAAACCAAAATATATTTCTGGCGTTTTCGACCCGCAGTCTTAACCATTAAACCCACTTAATTCTTTAGTGCACTCCATAACATGCACATGATTTGTTCTTATTTCACTTTCCATATTAATTTGTGACTTAATGCCTATTAAGAAAAATCAATAAATTAAAAGTTACCACCGCTGTAAACCTTATCAAATTAGAAACATCCCGGTGCTTCACAGTTCATGGTAGCCTAATTCTGTTCCAGATGGCAAAGATCTAGAAAATAGGTGCTTTCATCAGTTGAAGCAGAATTAAAGGAATGCTGTTATGAGAGTTGTCCTGGAAGTAATGCAAATCATTTTTTTTATTAAATGACATATGCCATTTAAATTGTACATGCTGGTAGAATAACTTTTTATTTCCACGGAGACACTACTCAACATAATCTCCAAGTCTCCATCATATACAATGCATTTGCGCCATTGTTGAATCCAACTTTTAAATCCTCTTTGAGAAACTTCAGATATACATTGTTCACCCACTTTTTCTCAGTTTTCCTTCACCTCGACTGTGCCATCAAATCATTGTTTCCGAAAACTGTACTCTGTTGGACCGAACAGGTGAAAGTTGGAGCGCATCAGATCCAAGTTGCACGGTGGGTGGGAGATCACTGAACAACCAATTTACCGAATGTCTGATTTGTTGCCGATGATGCGTGGGGTCACGCAGTGTAATGCTGAATAGGAAAGATTTCAGACTTCTGTTTTGGTCATTTGCACCTAATGGCTCCTCCATGCTCTTGTAGTGTCTCAATGTACCACTCGTCGTTCACTGTAGAACCGTGGTCTAGACAATCAAGAAGAGTGACAACGAAACAGTCACTATGAAAATATGTGCTGATCACTGGCTCTTGAACGTCTTAGGCCTTAAAAATGAGGCGCGACGCCATTCAGGGGATTGAGTTTTCGTTTCTGGATCATAAGGAGATGCCCATTTCTCATCCCCTATCACCAGATTGGAAACAAAATTGTGTCTTCTTTGGTTTCAAACATTTCAAGCAGATTGAGCAAATTCTCCCCCTTCTTTCCTTCAGTCAGTTACCAAGTTATCGACTTTGCTTAAACTTTTCGGTATTCAAAGACATACTTCTTCATTGTAACTACAGTCAAGCTGTGTAGTAAACTCACAGATTGTGATTCGTTTGCTTGCGTAAATTAGTTTGTCCACTTGCTAGTGATTCGTGTCAGCATTTGCTGAAGCTGATATTCTCTCACGGGTTTTATGTTCAATGCTGGTTTCACCTTCTTTAAATTTCATCTTGTCAACAGTGTCAATCCCGCAAGAACGACATAACTTTACATGGATACCGAAGATATAGGAAAGCTTTCATCTCACCTTCGTTAAAAAAATCTCACTGGTGGCACGTTGTTTCTGTTTGGAACCTGTTATTTGCTGCAATGAAGAACAGGAAATACAGTTACTATATTCTAGCAATTTGTGCATTTTGAACTACCTGTAAATACAATAGTTATGCCCACTGCTGAATTACTTTAGGAACAGTTCTTGTATTATTGTCGTTTAGTTCCAAGCCAGCGTTGATCGAGCCCTTTAATATTTATGACTACAAGATCTAATGTATCATTTCTTTTTCCAATACATTAGGATGTGATTTAAGTGAGAATTAATTGCTGTTTCTTGCTGGTCGAATAGGTGTATAGAGCAATGTTTCTCAATCTGTCAGATGATTTGCCAAAATTAGGATATCCTTACGCAGATGAGGAATAATATGAAACGATCCCCCTACCTTATCAGTCTTCAAAGAGCTGAATCGATAGACACTTTATGTGTAAGTCAATTGGTTATGTATACCCGATAGAGGCATGACGATGCCTTGAATGTTGAACTTTAGTTCTGTTAACTATTGCGAACCACTAACAAAGTTGTTGTTTTCTGTTTACTTGAAAATTGTTTAAAGGCAATGAACTGGTGTGGAACTTTCTGTCTTCTGTGTGTGCTGATGGTAGACCAGGAATGAGTTGGTAAAACTTCAATTTTGCAATTTTGGTAAGAATTACAGTTGTATAATTCATTGACTTGCAACTATTGTGATGAATATATAATATAAATGTAAAGTCAGGGATATCGTGATGAAAATCTGTTGCTTCATTCAAGGCAAATTTATCAGATATAGGATTTTCTGCGAGGAATTTTAAAAGTAAATTTCAAGTTCTATTTTCTGTTTCTTTTCCTTGAAACACTTATACTTAAAACAGCTAAATGCATATTCTCAAATTACAAAGGTAACATTAGTATCAATTATTTCGTTTCCCACAATGTATCTTGCGATGGACGCATTTTCCTTAATGTCGCATATGAAAAATTACCAGGAACAGAATGAAACTGAGCCTCATTCATGACATGGGCTTAACATTCACTAATACAAAGATAAACTGGGGTGAAAATAAGCAATAACGTATTGTTCCATATTGTGCGTTAACCATCACGTGAACTAGGTGAAGATAATGATTTTCATTAAGTTGGTTCACTGTAAATGCTTCTGTACTAGTGGATTTTTCATATTTCTTAAAGTATTTTCATATAGAAATAAAATAGAACTTAAATTCACTTGCCTATATATTTATAGAATATAAGGAAGGGCATTAACCGATTCAGTTTGTCATCAAATGTTTACTGGACTAGCAAAATTTTGAAAAAAACAGATATAGTCTTAGAGGTGATTAAATTCAACTGTTGGAAGATAGACATCTTGGTGAGAAACACGATTCAGAATATAAAATGCAGACTCCTTGGTTGACGTATCTCAAAATCTAGTACCTCAGCAACTTTTCTTTTAAATGGAACTGAACTGTTAAAGTAAGTCCCAATAAAATTATTTTAACTGAGTAATCTATTCTAGTCCATAATATACTTAATTGAGATTCCGCTTTAGACCGTGTCTGTTTTCAAATCTGCTGTTTGAAAAGTCAATAGGTGGTATGTTGACTCATTTTGAGCAGTCTCTATGGCCACAAATACATATAACTCTAAGTATATATATTTATATTAGAGGACTACAAATGTCCACCAGCATTTAATCAGCAGAGATATGTACGTTTCTATAGTTTACAATATATCGCTTAAATGTTAAATAATTCGGTGACGATCTAAATCATGAGTGGATTACAAGGCATTACAAATATCACACATGCACACATAATATTATATGTATACACACACGCATGATCGCACACACATACACACAAAAAAACACACACGCACACACATGCACACGCACATACGCGCGCGCACATGGATCAACCTCGGCGGGAGAGTGTCTACGTGCTTACATGACCCAATAGCCACTCTCTTAAAATTGCCAGAGCAAATTAAATAATGTACGCCGTCTCTTCCTTTTGGCAAGTTTTTTTTATCACGGATTTTCTGAGTCGGGATTAATACAGGATTAACCATCAACAAGAACTATAACAAAGAAATAGCGAAAAGGAAACACATCGCTTTTATATATATATGTTTTAATAATTACATTATCACTATTACGATGATGACTAAAATGTGTATAAAACTCGATGGTGGTAAACTAAACATCTAAAGGAAATTGCAACAAAGAAATTTAGATGCAAATAATTGGAAAAATAAGTTTCAAATGAGACGTAAAATTGTGTTAAGATAAATGAAAATTCATTGCCATAATAAGTACTAACAACGAACAAAATTATGAAAATAAACTTTCTCTTGCATAAGTAATTGCTTCGAGATTATGTAACTCGGAAACATTATTCACATAATTATTACTTTAGTTAGTGTTAGTATATTTAACGCAAGAAACATTAAAACACTAAGTAGAAATAATTATCCTGTAGGGAATAAACAACACAAGTTAATGACTAACATTACTTAAACGACTTCCGTAAATACCAGAGGAAATTCCGGACATGTTTCACTCTTAATTTGATCTCATGAACGAAGTACAGGCGATAAATTTACACACACGCACACGCACACACACACAAACACACACACACACATACACACATACACACATAGATGTATACAAATATGAGTGTATGTGTGTGTAACATTAGAGTCGTCAAAACTAAGTTAGTATGATTTGATAGCGCGTACCATATGTTTGCTAATTGTTTAATTGTTTTTGGGACCCCTATAGCCGTTAGTACAGATATCGACACCCTTTGCACAACTACCATTTTTGTCTCAATAGAAGTTCTATGATGTCATTGTTTGGGGAAGAGAGGACTGCACTCCCAATGGGCTAAGGATCATTTCTGTTTGGTAGACTAAACGTGAAATGAAGTGCCTTGCGTAAGAGAACTACCCAGTCCAGGAATCGAGTATATGATCTTATAATCTTGAGCTGAACATCCATCCCACTAGTCCCTTCATACTACCTCAAGGTATGCAGAAACTAATTGTAGAGAAAGAATTTCTTTCGGATGATTTGGTAGCTCACTGTTTCATCAATGAACACACAGATAAAATCAGGCGCACACATACACACGAACACACGGACGATACCAACACTCCCACAACCCAATAATGCAAGTAAGCAGTATATTACTTCATATAAAATCAAAAAATCAAAATATTAAAATAAAAATAAAAAACAAGCTAAAAATGAATAAATTAGCATTTCTCTTTCTTACACACACTTATAATCCTTCAATGATATATAATATATGTTGCTCTCAAATGCTAAAATCAATTTGTGTATTTCCGGCCATGAAACTCTGTTGAATTTTTTTTTAAACGTAAATGGGAGTTTTCGTAACAAGAAATAAAGCAATACATCATCCAATTAGCTTAATGCACACGTACACAAACACGAGTACGTATATATGTTAGACACTGAAGCCTTCTTGTTTGGAGGTGGTGGTGGTTACAACGGGGATATACGTAGCATTATGCTTGCTTCTATCTCTCAAACAAACCGTATGTTTTCTTTTCTTCAATTTATCCGCTGCGGTATCGATATACTTGATTATTGTGTTGTCTGAATCAGGATTGTTGATCCTACATCACTTCCTTTTCAAGCCATTTGTTATCTAGAGAACAGTTTTCGGGTGAGCTGTTGTTACGTAGATATTGAAGATAATTTACTTAGAGTAATTTTTTGTATTAAATATTTGGGATCCTATATTTAGGATGAAAACGTAACTAGCATTAACAGTGTTTCAATTAAGTATTGATTGGTATTTATGTGAAGGTGGAAAGTGTATATCAATTAGTGTTGGAAGCGGCTAGAAGTATTTCTTACCACGTTCATACTATACAGTGGATTGAACCAGGATTTTTCTTAATGCATCTATGGGATGTAATGGGGAGGGTTGTCGTTGAAGTTTGAACTTGCTAATACATTGTTGTAATACACGTCATTTCTATAGAATTCGCTTCATCTGAAGAAAGGCGTGAGATGCACTTGCTATTATTATTCATGATCTACTTTATGATTATTTCGGATAATTTGGGAACTGCTACTGTAGGTGACTTCTGAAATTGTTTCACGGAAAGGCTGATATATATCTGTTCTAAGAATCATGTTAAAAAATTCAAATAATATATTTCGAGGTTGGTATTAACTGTAAACATTAGGCTACGATGCGTTAATATTGAAATTTACTTATTCCTAATAGTATCCATATTGTCGCGTCTATTTTTGTAACGTACCACCCCCAATACATCCCTGTATAATCCTCTACATTGGCTTCCTTTATTTCACTGTTTAGTCTATATGGAATAAATAGGTCAATCAAATCCGAAATTTTAGTTTCATTGTAGTTTCTATTTCGACATCAACGAATTCATCATCGTGATTTTTTTAACACAATAGGAATTTTCGTATCAAGAAAGTTATGATTTTCTGGCATTCATCATTATAATAAGTGAGATTCGAAGACTGTAGTGTATAACGTTTCGGACTCGAGGGCCTGGAGCAGAAGGACTTTTGAGATTGACGAGCAAAATCCCAAAATGTCAAACTGTATTAGGTTCGATATGTGTTTATAATTTATAAACTTAAACCAATCAATGATTCCACCGAACATATCCATTATTTGAGTCAGCTCTAATATTTATGATAATTCTATATAATATCGATTTGCTAATGATTGATTTTTCACTTTTAGTGTGATGAATTTGTCGATAATTGAGATTATGGTTAAGATTCACAGTCACAAAGAGTTTCTATCTCTTGTGATTCATCGGTGAAACCGCATGATTTTAACACTCCAGTCTCTTTCAGGTGTTTCTCTGTCATAACTAGTGCTGTTGCGCGTTTGTACACATATTTTAAATGTTATATACACCAGGAATTTCATCTAAAGTGTTTTCATTTTCGCACGTTGGTTTAATTCTAGCCTGATTTACTTTCCCTCAAATCAGTAAATGTTTTACATAAAGATTTAGGTGATTACAGGCAATCAGTATTACACCTAAATAAACGAATAATGAATATCCTAGCAACAATCATCGTTATAAAGTATTGAGTTCACAAGTTTAAAAATGGAAAGTAACTGAAATTTAGAAAAATTAAATTGTTCAAATTTAAGCCAGCCTTACATAAAAGTATTTGTAAAGTCAATTGTGTTCAGGTGTTTTGAAAATATGCATAAAATATGTGAATTGAAGTTTTACTTTTATTATCAGACTGATAATAGTTGCTAATATCGCTGCTGTGAAAAAGGAGAATACAATAATCGCACATTTTATAGGAAAATGGCAGAGTATTAGAACTTCATGGTTATCAACTTAGTGAAATATGCCTCCTATAGCTGAAAAAAGGCTCCGGTTGAATAGAAGCAAATCTTGTTTAGTTCCTGGAATACAGATAATCTGACTGGAGTACTGTATTTGGTACTTTGTATGTAACTTGTAAAAGAAACAGAAGCTGCAAAGGTTTGAGGGTTTAACGATGTTGCATTAAGCACTGTGCATAATGATTTGTCTATGAACATACGGCTTTTGAAAGCTAATGAAGCGGCTATGGCTTGTGACAATAAAGCTTTGCTTGCGGCAGATAGTTTGACTTGCTACCTCTGGGTAACTAAGCCTTGCAGTACTCACTCTATTATAGCATGATTCGCTGTAAATGTCAGTCAATATAGTAGCAATTATTGGCATAATAAACCGTCGGAGGTATGCGTAATATATAATCGCTTCAAATGTTTGTAGCATAAACATGTTACATCTGACAAAATATATTTAAGTTTGGGTAAAACTCTTTTTAGTATATTCTATTTTGTGATAGTGACACCCGGTTGCTATTCTTGCGAGGCGAATACTGAAACCCTTTCACTGAAGTGAGTGGTTTTGCTTTTCTGTCGAGGGACGTGCTGCTGCTATTCTAACAAGTACCACAATTATTCTACCCAGAGAAGAGACATCGAGGCGGCACATTTTAAAACGTGAAATATCCAGGTAAGAGCTGAACAGTTAGGAATATTTTTTTAAAATTCTATAACGACGATAATAACATAATTAATTTATGTACCACACAGCCTGTTATTAGATCAATTCATTTATTGAGTAATCACTTAATAACACCAATTCGCCTCTCCAATCTAAATCATGACACTTAACGGCATACAATTTTTCTAGGAATGTTGTAATTGCTATTATTACTCAGTGACGCAGCCACTCACACCTGCTCTCTCTCTCCTCTCTTTCTCCTCTATCTCTTTCCTTCCCCCTCTCTTTCTCTCTCATATTATGTTATCATTATTAATAATTAGAGCAGTGAGTTCGCAGTATCGTTATTACGTCGAGCTCAATACTTCGCGGCATTTCATCTGAGTTCGTTTTCCACAAAAGTCAACTTTGCTTTTCCACCTTTCTCGGTCGATAAAATAAAATACCAGTCAAGTGTTGGAAGTTGATATAATCGAAGAACCGAAGCACCTAAAATTGCTGGCTCTGTGCTAAAATTTGAAACCACTATTAGTCTCTTCTAATCTAGGTACAAGGCCAGAAATTTTGGGGTAGGGACCCAATCGATTAGCTCGATCCAGTACGTAACTGTTACTTAATTTATCAACCCCGAAAGTCGACCTCAGCGAAATTTGAACTCAGAATGTAAAGACGGACGAAATACCTATTTTTTTACTACCCGCAAGGGGCTAAACATAGAGAGGACAAACAAGGACAGACAAACGGATTAAGTCGATTATATCGATCCCAGTGCGTAACTGGCACTTATTTAATCGACCCCGAAAGGATGAAAGGCAAAGTCGACCTCGGCGGAATTTGAACTCGGAACGTAACGGCAGACGAAGTACGGCTACGCATTTAGCCCGGCGTGCTAACGTTTCTGCCAGCTCGCCGCCTTTACAACCATTATTATTATTTTGATATATATGCGCATGTCTGTGCCGTTATTATGGGGATGATTACATGGAAGTAGCTTCGTGTGGATCTCTGCAATTACTTGTTTATTCACATATGAAAATTTATACTTTTTTTCTGAAGCTATTTTCACTTGGGTAGTTAAGAGAGTTTCACACACTGATGGAAACTTGGTCGGTTGTAGACTCATACTTTTTTACTTTATAGAAAACACTCATGTTCTGTGTACTGATTCATAACAGCCGTTGTCAGCTATATTCCTATTCATAAATATAATATTCATCATACAAGAAGTTTCTAAGAAAAATGAACTTATTTTTTTCTTTTCAAGCAAAAGTTGAAATCGATGATATTAATATTTGTTTGAGAATTAGAAGTGCGTAGTCGCCTGATTCAATTATTGAATCCTTTAGAAATTGTGACTGTTAGTATCAAAGATTATGCTTGAATAAATTCACATATTATAGTTTAAAAAATTAATGGTAGAAAAAATATGGTGAGTCGCCTTTCAAAGCCTTGGTTTTTCTATTAGTTTCATTTTTAACGTATCATGCGATTGTGTAGGAAATTACCTAGGTTACATATCATCTAATGCATAACTTTCCTCTGGCTACGATATTATCTTGACATTTTCAGAAAATTTTACTACCACTTCATTTTGTTTATTCAGTAGATTTGCTTCGTAAACTTCTCAGCTCATATGTCTTTTTGACTATTTCATATTTTTTTAATATTATTAATGTTTACAGATTTCAGATATTATGTTAGATGCAAAAGAAAAGAGAAGTAAGGAAAAGAAATGAAGAGAGAAAGTAATTCTTAATATTAAATCCAAATACAATTTCCGTTTACTCAAAATATTTCTACAACTTTGTAAAATCATATTTACATTTGAAAACACATAAATAAACTCACAATCAGAGTATTTCGTAAAATGTATAACATAATGCAACTTATCTTAATGTACTAATGTACTGTCATATTTATCGAATTTGTATGAATTTGTATAACTCAATTTTATGAAATAAAAAAAATTACAATAAACAATTTCATTAAATTATTCATCATAAGTCTTTATTATTTCCACTGTCTTCTGTAGCTTAATGCGTGGACTTATTATTTTTGTATGTAATATATGTATTATGCATTTAATATTAAATATCTAATATAGTTTAAAATATATGTTCATTTATATTCTTTTCTACTCTAGGAACAAGGCCCGAAAATTTGGGGGAGGCGGGCCCAGTCGATTAGATCGACTCCAGTACGCAACTGGATCCCGAAAGGATGATAGGCAAAATCGACCTCGGCGGAATTTGAACTCAGAACGTAAAAACAGACGAAATACCTATTTCTTTATTACCCACAAGGGGCTAAACATAGAGTAGACAAACAAGGACAGACATAGGTATTAAGTCGATTACATCGACCCAGTGCGTAACTGGTACTTAATTTATCGACCCCGAAAGGATGAAAGGCAAAGTCGACCTCGGCGGAATTTGAAATCAGAACGTAAATACAGACGAAATACCGCTAAACATTTCGCTCGACGTGCTAACGTTTCTGCCACCTCGCTGTCTTCGATGTCTATTTATATTGATTTAAAAAATTCCTTTTTCATTTTATTTTGGATCCATTTCTATAACTAAGAGAAATAATCTCTTATAAATTGAGAAATGTCTTTAAATCGGAATGAAATCATTGGTCTTACTCTCTGGCTCCGTTCGTCCTATCAAATAAGGCGGTTAAATAACATAGCAATCAACAAAAACATTAGCTCAATACTAATTTGTATATCTCAAATAGACAGCAAACAATTTCTTAAATCATTGAACTAATATATCAAAAACTAAGATAAAACATTGTTTAGAAATCAGTGCAGATTCTTGTCTTTTAAAGCAGCTTAGCTATAAAATCCGCACAACTTAATATATATTAGATCTGAAATTATATTTTCGTAATGTACTGCAAAAGAAAAAAATCCGCAGAAGGGTTAAATTGAGTTTTTAGGCTAAGCACGTTCTAGGCTTGTTTGAAATCTTGACTACAGGATTTAATGAATAATGATTTACGAAGGCATAAATATTCATTTACAAATTTTGAGAGTTTTATTTTCTATCAACGGATGGTGTTGAAACAGCTAAGAAATTTCAACACCAAACTCGCTATCTTTCAAGGTATACACAGATAATGAGTTTTTCTTAGTAATGAGAGTTAAGTAAAGAAACCTCAGTTATATAGTGGTTCCATTACTTTTAATGGAGAAATGCACCATCAAAGACAACACGATTTTATTAAGATGATGGAATACCTGAGATGGTAGCGTGCTAGTGGGGAATAAATGAAAAAGAATCTAATTTCCTGCTCAATATTATTCTTTCACATTTCTTCAAAGTCAATTTGTGTCATTAATTAGACAATCGATAAAATAAATGTCAAATACCAACCTTTTATTCCAATCAATTAAATTAACTATAATCACTAACCAAATATTTTTGACGTTATGCAACTGTAAGAAATGACTAACTCAAAAAGAGTACGTAGAAAGTCAAAATATTCCCGCTGTGGGGAATCGAATCATATGACTGAATCTTGCTCTTCAATAGAGAGTTAAAGAAGATGAAGAGCAAGATCCCGAAACGTTAGTTTTCAGTCTTCACGATAGTTGCATGAACTCCATTCCATAAACTCTTCTTTTGTGCTAATCATTTCACAAGTTGACGCTGACTACTTTCTTCGAATTTCAGATCTATTTTCAGATAGAAAATGTTCTGTAGTCATAGACACAACAGGAGATAATTCAGTTGGATATTAATATAGCAGAATATTTTTGTTCAAATGAACCGATTCTAACTACACGCTGGTTTTCTATGTATGCGTGTATGTGTGTATATGCATATAACAAGCTTACTCACAGTTTTTAACTCTTAGTTTTACACATGTGTATTTGTCAACCCAGGGCTATGGTATAGAACATATGCTCAAAGTGTCATGCAATGAGATCAAGAAGGGAACTAGAGTAATTGTATGCGTTAGCGTCGATGGTGGCACTTTTATTCATCCCCTGTAAGTCTGGGGATTAGAATAGTGCTTAAATAAAAAAATAATAAATGTGCCCTTTTAAAGCCTAGCCAGACACATGGGCCCGGTTTCCCGGTTACAATGGCGTATGTGTTCCCCAGCTGGGTGGGAGGCCAGTCCATCGCAACGTTACTCATTTTTGCCAGCTGAGTGGACTGGAGCAACGTGAAATAAAGTGTTTTGCTCAAGAACACAACACGCCGCCTGGTCCAGGAATCGAAACCACAATCTTACGATCATGATGCTGACACCCTAGCCAATAAGCCACGCGCCTCCACAGTGCTCAAATACTTCCTTGTTAAATACTTTGTAGTGTGAATATATGTTTATAAATGCTGCATGTATCTTAGAAGAATTCTTACAGAGAAGAATAAATTTAGGAACTATATATTTATTATATAAAATATATTTTATTTACTGGTTGTCGATGAAACATAATCAAAATGTAGGAACTAACTGAATGAAATAATCTATGTAAAAAAGTTAAAAAATGTAGAAATAACAGCTAAATAGTGGTTTTTAGTAATGTGGCATAGAGAAATAGATAGACATAGCAACAACGTGAATGGCTCCGAGTCTAATCGACAAAGAAGCAAAGATCAGGACAAGAAAACTGTTTGTATTAATGGAACGCTAGACATTCTAGAAACTTGCAAGAGAAACGCGAGGCTTCTTGAATAATTAAGAATTACTTCTCAGGAAAAAAATCTTCCGAGAAACTTACTAAAGGGAGTTTACTCTATGACATTTCTTGCAAGATTATATCATTCAACTAGTTTAGCTACAGACGACAAACTACTACGACTTCCTTATTCTCGATAAAATAATAATTGCAGAAAGAATGGACGTTTAATAAGGGTTAATTTAATGAAGATATATATTACAGTACATTAATGTTGCGGAATTACTTTATTTTATGATCCAATAATTACCATTTTATATAGTACGATTCACTTACATAGAAGGCTTTTTTTCCCAAAAGCAGAAATTATTATGAGAAAAATATTTATGTTACATTTATCTTTATTAAACTTTCTTCCTAACATCTGAGAAGAGTGAATCGAAAAACAGAAAGATGATATGGGTTTATGTCGTGTACGTAGACAAAGTAATTAACATTGAAAAATTCCGTATGAAGCATAATACGCTGTTAAGTCAATACTCTGTCCACTAAGAATATTGTACAATATAGACTGATCGATGAACTAGATATTTCACCAGCAAGTGTAATATATAAGATATTTACCTACTCAATACTTCAGCTTTTACATCTGCCATTTTTTCTTCATATGATATTAGTTTAAAAATCAAGAGGTGGATTGGCCATTATAGCAACTGACACAATGACTTGCGATAATTATTCAGTCTCGTACATTCTGAATTCACATTCCTCCGAGGTTAAATCTGCTTGTACCTTTCACCAAAATGTAGCCATCAAGTTTGGAGTTCGATATCATCGACTTCTAAATTGTTCCGAAATGCCACGAACTATCACGTTACAGCTGGACTCATGTTCTTACACGACTATGAGACATCGACGACTGACGACTTGTTAGAAAACGCTACTGTTTCATCACTATTATTTATCTATAAGACAGCACACACATCTTGTCTTTACACTAAAAAATGTGAACAAGGATATTAATAAGCTAACTTTTCCCCCTATTAAATTCTAATAACAATTATAAAAATAATGTGTTTAGAATCAATACTACGAAGAAAACAAGAATCACAAATAAACAAAGAAATGCTACATTTTCAGCGCAAAGATTTACCTCAGTCGTATATAAAATAGAAAATGCTTTGTGGCAATGAATAGCAGGGCTGTTAGCTCATGGGGTACTTACTTCATTCTATTTCATATTTTTTCCCCTCAAGCGTAACATTTTAATCTCTATTTTATTGAAGGTTATCTACAGCGACCGACGCGAAAAGGAATCTGTACATCAAAATGAACTAAAGTCATAAAGTTTAGAACAGTTTAACAATTGTTCTCAAGATACTTTATTTATTTGCTTTGAGTAACTAACATCGTGATATCGGCTTTACAACAGAGCTGGTTCATTGCACAGTAACAAGATGTTACATATACTTTCTCAATTGAATAGTTTCTTCAGTACTTGAATGATTTATTTTCCTAACTAGCGATCATCATAGTCTCTCTCATGGGTAGTGATGACGTCATAGATTTCTTTACTGACGGAAAGACGTCCATTGTGATTATCTTATCGTTCGCTGTTCAAATATAATAGCAACAATATAACAAAATTCAAATGCTAGTAATATTTAGCTTCAGATTCAGCTCTGAATAAGCAGGTATTTGTTGATCAAAGTCCTTCCAATCGTGACCATTTAACATTGACATTTAACACGATAGGGAGGGTGTCTTAGCGACATTTGGGTGCGGTGTCTAGAGGTTAAGCAAACGTAATGTCTGCAGCAAGAGAATTCTGAGTTCTAGTAACAAACCTTTTCTTTACTACCCACAAGGGGCTAAACATACAGAGGACAAACAAGGACAGACAAACGGATTAAGTCGATTACGTCGACCCCAGTGCGTAACTGGTACTTAATTTATCGACTCCGAAAGGACGAAAGGCAAAGTCGACCTCGGTGGAATTTGAACTCAGAACGTAACGGCAGACGAAATACAGCTACGCATTTCGCCCGGCGTGCTTACGGTTCTGCCAGCTCGCCGCCATAGTTCTAGTAACAAACTCCATAGAAAAAGTGTTAAGCTTGTAATCTTCTGGTAAGCAAAACCTCTAACTTGGTTTTAATACACTACCGAAGTAATTTAATTCACGTTACTAATATCATCGATTTATGTATGAAGATCAAAGGTGGCGATCTGGCAGAATCGCTAGCACAGAGGTCAAAATGCTTACCGGCGTTTCATCTATCGTTACATTGTAAATTCTAATTCTACCGAGGTTGTTTTCGAAATTATTGGGCTTATACCACAACTTGAAACCGATATATGTATGAAAATCACATCATCCAGTATCCCCTCTATGTGTCCAATGAAAATGCATCAACATTAATTTAGGGTATAGACACAAGAAGACAAATTTTGAGATGGGGCGATCCCAGAATGATGATAGTCCAAGTTTAACTCGATAGGATTTGTAACGAGGCATATATAATTAGAAATCGAATGATTCCACCAATTCACTGCGCAAAAATGTAGCAAATAGTGATAGCGAGTTAATTTATTGTGTTTGTATGGAACTAAAAGATTGGATTACCATATGATGAATATATCTGCTAAAAATAGCTGCAAAAATATCACTCATATTACAGTCTACACCTCATAAAGTGAAGGACACATTAAATAATCTACTCCGCATCCTGTTGATCATTGTTTTCCTCGTTCGGTACCGACTTGTGGTTAAATGACAATAACAAAAACAACAACTCCCCCTCCTTCTACGATACATATTTTGGTTATTTCGTCTCATCAATAGAATTGTATGCTGTATACACACGCACATAGTTTATCGATCTTTGTGATATGAAAGTCAAAATCAAACTCAATAGCGTAGACGAACGAAATTAAACTGTATGATATTTACTTCTCTACTCAAATATTTCTGCCAACTAGGTTGAACTAACAAAGAATTATTAAATTTTCAGATTGGCAGGAGGTCACGGATTTGGTGAGGAAGAAAGACAAGGTATAGTCGACTAAATCGAATCCAGAGCATGCTATCATATAATAATTCCGAACACAGATAAACGCACAGAATAGATTATTGAATAAAAAGATATTTGTTTAACCAGGGACAGCGGATTGACAGAATCTTTTGGTACATAATTCTTGGCAGCATTTGTTCCAGCGCAATGCGTTCTGAGTTCAAATCCCTCAGAGATAAACTTTGCCTTTCGTCTTTTTTTCCTGGTTGATAAATAAGGTATCAGTTGAGTACTGAGACGGTCCTTATTCCTTTGTATTTTAATTACATCTCTAATTAAAAGTGCGAAGTTCTTTTACTGTGTCACGCTAATTAGGCTGGGAATTCTGTAAAGAATACATATGACCGAGGAATATGTTAATTTCAACATTAGGATTTTCATCGGATAAGTGTGTATAAAATATATTCGCCGGGCATAAGCGGTGTGTGCGTGTATATATATGTTTATACGTGTGTCTAAACTGTATTGGGCAATACTTGTACGTACAAGTATACTTAGATGTACAGGTATACATAGAAAGGAATAGATATGCAGGTGACGTGTGCACATATACAACTGATAGGTAAGTAGATACGAGTTCTGATCAATAAGTATCCGGACTATTGCCATAGTAACGACGCTAAAGCACGAAGAGTTAAGCCGTTTCGCACACATTGACCTTGAACTGTATTGTGCGTACGCACAAAGTTTTAACGTTCTACTGTTTACAGCAGTGCTTGGAAGGAAGATATGTAGAGTGTGATCGTCGCATTAACCATGACAGAGAAAGTAGTCACAGCGATTCCAGCTTAGAGTCGTATGCAAAGTTTCAGAGTGTCTATGGAGAGGAGTGTATGCCGTACACAAGTGTACGAGTGGTTTAGACGTTTCGAAGATGGCCCCAAATATGTCGATATTGACGAAGGTTATGGGAGACTCGCAACCAGCAGAACTAAAAGCAACACCGCAGATGTCCGTACAGCGGTGAGGGAAAATCGACGAATCACCATTCGTGAATTATCAGAGAATATGCAGATTAGTTACGGTTCAGTTTAGTCCATTATCACTGAAGTTTGGGTATGAGATGCATGTCGGCCAAGTTTGTGCAAAAGCTCTTTCAGCTGACCAAAAGAACACTCGGGTTTCAGTTGCACAAGATCTTGATCGTGTCGAGAACAATGAAAACTATTTGAAAACTTTGCGTGGCCTCTGAGTAGTTATCGCCGAACTTTTGGTAAAATTTGATGCAGATTCTCTGTTCAACTGTCTGCCATAGTTATTGCGACGAACACACGCCACACACGTTCCACCCAGCGAGAGTGAGGTAGAACGTTGAAACAAATTGTGCATGCACAGCAGTATTTAGGGTCAATTTGTGCGAAGCTGCTTTAATCTGCGTGCTTAGGATTCGTTACTATGGCAACAGTTTGGATACTTATTGATCAGACCACGTAACTAGGTAAAAATAACCGATCACAAGAGCAAAAGAAAAATATAGCAAAATATGGTATATATATATATATATATATATATATATATTATATATATATATATATATATACATATACATACACACACACACACACACACACACATATATATATATATAATATATATATATATATATATATATGTATATATCATGAGGTAAGGAAAATGCACCCAGATTACATAGTTTTAATATATTTTCTAATGTATTGTATAAGTGAAAGAGTATTGCGTTTGTCGACCGGTTTCGCTTTCGCTAATCATAACATTGAAATTATTGTAATTTCATATTTTCATAAGAAGATTTTCATCCGACTTGTGTGTAGAGAAGTTTGTGGTTGAATCACTCAACAAGTTAAAAAAATCTAAGGGGAGTTAACTGGTGATCGTTATTATTGCAAACAAGGGAGGTAATTGCTATCTTTCAGGGAGGGGATAAATATATATACAGAACTTCAAAAGCTAAAGTAGTAAGATGAAATATGTGATCATGAATTAAAAAATGTACTGAGATCAAAGTTGGTTGTGCATTCATATTCAGACATGATGAAGAAATTTTCTTTAACTGTTCTTGTACAGAAATTGATTCTTTGAACTGGTAGATGGGGAAAACTGTAATGGTTGGTTGGATATTACTTACACATAGTTGTTCACACACAAACAAACACGCGCGCACACACTGACAAACATACACATATAAATATAAAACAAGTTACAAATAATGGTCATTATATATTTGAACAAGTTTGGCTTGCAGCTGTTTGCAGTAGTCATTGTAGGTATATTACTGATATGTTCACTCAAATGGTCTATTGATCAATTCAGGGAAATGGCATGACCTAACAAAATCAATGGTACTTTCATCAGAGCTATTTCTGGATATTTTTAACTTGATTCTTATATACCACTCTGTGTACATACCAGTTTATCTGAAGCACATCCACAGATTTATAATATACAATTGTGATGATCCATAACCGGGGACGTTACCAAAAGATTAACTGGGGTTCTTCACTAATCTCAGTAACATTGTTAGTCTCGTGTGCCAAAGGAGAGCTACTGAAATATTTTGCCCGGATTGATAATCCCGCACTATTTGTTCTATATACTTAAAAAACAGTCCGTTAAAAGCGAAAAGTTCTGTAGGCGAAGAGAAAAAGAACTACACGCAAAACGGCAGAGACTGTAAAAGATCCCATTTTTTACTCTCTTTTCTCTGCTTTCTCTCTCTTGTCCACATATTCTATAACAACTCAATATGACCGAACTTTTAGTAATCCACATTTTTTAATATTCTTCGCCGATCATTTTTGATATTATCTACCCCTGTCATTGAGTTTTACGAACATTTAATCATTTAAACATGTTTCTACTTTATAATTTTAGATTCTGATAAAATCCCATTGTTTTATATACATTTATACCAATGACAAATGAAAAAATTATTGAAACTAGTTTAGCCTTTATATATATATTCATATATATATAATTTGTCGGGATTGGACCGCTGAACTCTACAAGTTTTTTTCATTCTCTCTCTGTTTATTTTCTCTTATTTCTTTCTGTTGAAGAGCAAAGACTCGGAACGTAAAAGACTTTCATTTTTCCCGAGCGTCAAACTAATACACTTGCTTGTTATTCATACACCTGCCTTCGTCTTTTGTTTCTCTATAAATTTCAACTATATATATATATATATATATATATATGTGTGTGTGTGTGTGTTGTGTGTGTGTGTGTGTGTGTGTGTATGTATGTTTGTGTGTATGTATATGTATATATATGTGTGTGCGTGTGTGTCCGTGTATGTGTATATATATATATAGATGTATGTGTGTGTGTATATGTATATATATATATAGATGTATGTGTGTGTGTATATGTATATATATATATATATTATATATATATATATATGTGTGTGTGTGTGTGTGTGTGTGTGTGTGTGTATGTATGTTTGTGTGTATGCATATGTATATATATGTGTGTGCGTGTGTGTCCGTGTATGTGTATATATATATATAGATGTATGTGTGTGTGTATATGTATATGTGTATATGTGTATGTATGTGTGTGTATGTATATGTATATATATATATATATATATATGTGTGTGTGTGTGTGTGTGTGTGTGTGTGTGTGTGTGTGTGTGTATACATACATAAATATACATATGTATGTTTTCATGTTTGTGTACAATATAAAAATGTGATCCGGCTATCAGGGTCACAAATGTAGTTAAATGCCGACGTAATTTGATTGGATGAATCAACCGAAAATCCAGGATATATAAGCTTCAAAGTTTCCATTGATGAGCATATAAGCAAAAAACAAGAGATTTGAGGAAAAGAGCTTAAAAATTTCCTTAAGTGTTAACAGCTGTTATTTCTCTAAAAAACGTGTGTGTGTATTCGTGTACATGCGCATGCGCGTGTTTGCTATAATTCGCTGTCATACTCATTAAATACTTTAATAAGTTTTATCAGAAATACTCCGAGATTCTGATGGTATTTTGCCAAACGCTGATATAAACACACACCCACGGACATAAATACGTACATAAATACGTACATAAATATATATTATACAGACATATACGTATACAAGAATATATTGGTTTCATGTTTTGGTACAAGGCCTTCATTTTCTAAGCTAGGGGTAAGTCGTTCACATAGATCCCAGTGCTAAGCCGATACTTATTTTATCGACCCCGAAAGGATGAAAAGCAAAGTTGACCTCGGCGGGATTTGAACTCAGAATGTGATAGACGGATATGATGCCGCTAAGCATTTTGCCTGGTGGCGTAATGACGTTTCTGGGAGGTCACCATCTTTCTATATAGATATATTGAAATGCATTATATACTAGGAACACCTCGCGTTTCACGTACCTGGATATAGATTAAACAGAGCCCAAGAAGAAAAAAAATTGCCATTCGGTGATATTTCAATGTTTTGCAAATGAATATTAGCTAGTTCATTTCCAAATTATCTTATTTGTTTTTTGACTCCTAAAAAGGTTCTGCATGTATTAATATAATACAAAGATCCAGTTGCCAGAAAAATTATCATGTTCCCGATATGTAATTAATTCTTCAAATATATGCGCATGCCTTGAACTGTCCTTCATTTAGTTTTTTATATCATTAAGAGTGTGTGTGTATGTGAGCCTGTGGGCGTTTGTGTGTGTATGTGTGTATATCTGACTGTGTGTGTTAAGTAATTATAAACAATAACTACCATTCATTTACTAATGACGAAACTCAGCACTAAAAGCCGTTTCCTTTTCCTTTTTCATTTAGAGCCAATTTTGACCGGCCACCTTCTTAGTAGCCATAATCGTTTCTTCTCTAGGCACATGGCCCGAAATTTTGGGACAAGGGACCAGTTGATTAGATCGACTTTAGTACGCAACTGGTACTTTATTTGTCGACCCCGAAAGGATGAAAGGCAAAGTCGATCTCGGCGGAATTTGAACTCAGAAAGTAAAGACAGATAAAATACCTATTTCTTTACTGCCCACAAGGAGCAACACACAGAGAGGACAAACAAGGACAGACAAACGGATTAAGTCTATTATATCGACCCCAGTGCGTAACTGGTAATTAACTTATCAACACCGAAAGGATGAAAGACAAAGTCGACCTCGGCGGAATTTGAACTCAGAACGTAATGGCAGACGAAATACCTATTTCTTTATTACCCACAAGGGGCTAAACATAGAAGGGAAAAACAAGGACATACATAGATATTAAGTCTATTACATCGACCCTAGTGCATAATTGGTATTTAATTTATCGACTCCGAAAGGATGAAAAGCAAAGTCGACCTCGGCGGAATTTGAACTCACAACAACGACAGACGAAATACGGCTGCGCATTTTGCCCGGCGTGCTAACGTTTCTGCCAGCTCGCCGCCCTTTCTTAGTAGCCATATTGTGAAAATTGCGTTTTGTTCTGTTGCCTGTCGTTTAAATGTTAAAGTCTTGTAGATCTTTATTGTCCCAGGTATTGTGATAATTTTTAGTGTATGAATTATGGAGTAGCGTTGTCTCTCCAAGAACACAAGTTCAGCCATTCTTTGCTCTATATATGTATGTAAGCATGTATGTATGTATGTATATATGTATGTATGTATGTATGTATGTATGTATGTATGTAGGTTGGTGCGTTTATGTATGTATGTATGTATGTATGTAGGTTGGTGCGTTTATGTATGTATGTATGTATGTATGTAGGTTGGTGCGCTTATGTATGTATGTATGATCTCTGTCTGAAACAACATTCTCCTTTCTCTCTCTCTCTCACTCGTTTTCTAGTAATTAGGTTTTAAGCACACTGTCACACAGAGCAATTAATTGCTTATCAATTTGAAATTCGGAAATGGAAATATTTAGAAAGTGTTCAAATGCCACTAATAATCAGGTGCAGGAAGATCGCGTCGTCGACGACGCTGTTCACCTTAATATATTATTGTCAATGTAGATGAGAAACAATGAATATAGTTAACAACTGATTAACAGTAATACTCCCACGATGAAGATTAAAACAAAACAATGACGTCTTTATGTTCAAATTTCGTAGGAGAAAACAGGATATCGTAAATCATTTCGTTCTACTTTCAGTTTGTTTTTAAATTGCTAATCTGTCAGTAATGTTATAAAATCATTTACTGAAACTTTAAATTAGATTACTTAAGTTTTTCTCTAGATCCAATAAAAGACAATTATTTTCAAAATGATCAAATGACTGCGAATACGACCTTAATCGATATCAATATATTTGATATGTTAAATGGCAGAAGGGCTGTCATTTATTGCTTCTTCATTGCACGTGAAATTAATATTAAAATGTGGAAAATGGGATAAAAAATTCATCGTTTTTGTTTTCAACTCTTTTAATCTCTCTTCTGTTATACTATATTATTTATATCGAGGAATTTTCATTTCTCTTCCTATTGACAATCTTAATGTATGTACACGTCCTTCCTCTTCCACCACCACCTACTAGCTCTCATTAAATAATTTCATGCCGCTCACAACTTGAAACATTAATTTATTAACATTTAATACGGTTTAAATCTCAAATTCTTCACAACAGATTTTGGTAATTTGATTAATTCTATTTAGCAAGCTTTAGTACCTGTCAGATTTTTGCTGGAAAAAAAAAATCAGTATAATATAAGATTGCAACACAAATAATATATATATGAAAAAGAAAGCATGAAAAATATTTACTAAAAGTATAAAGATTAAACGCAAGTAGTAATTCATTTATTGTTGTTTGTTTATGAGATTAATTTTCATATTATTGGCATGTGCTATGTGAGTGGCCAATGGGTGAAATTGAAGTAGATGTGATATAAAATTTTTATAATGTTCTAATTTATACTTTGAGATAATTTTATTAATCTTGACATCTGTGGTCAACAGTATTCAGCACCCTTGTTAGATGCTGTATTTACGCAAAATATACAAAGACTGGTTCCTACTGTTTGTCTGTGTGTTAATTGATCCACAGTTAATAGGTTCGCAACTAATGGGTATCTGGTCTATTTCTCAGGGATTGATAGCATCTTCTGGTTAAAGGCCTTCTAAATAATCTTTCGCATAAATAAGAAAATTGAGTGTACGACTATTTATAATAAAATTAAGCTGATTTCCAACATTTTAAACTTACCCAACACTAAGACGAAAACGAAGGATTAAATGCATGCAAACATTACTTCGTATTCTTATTTATAAGAAGTAGGGGTTGTCATAAAACATTCAGTATTTGAGTGGGAATATATTCTTGTGTTAGAGCCTCTAAACTAAGGAAAGCTAAACCGAGGACTAGAAGCTAAATTGAAGATAATATAAAGAATTTGAAGCTTTCACAATGAACTGCACCAAATCACTTGAAGCTAGAAGGCGCATGTAAATGTCTTAGGATTTACTGGGAGATAAGACGCAAAGAGAAAAATTTTAATTAACTTTAATATAGTCCATAATATATGTATTATTTTGGGCAACATTATTCTGTGTCCTGCCGTTTTAAAAACACTTTTGTGTAATTGATGGAGATATAATTCCTCCTTTTGACAAGTGGTGGAGATCAAATACGCTGTTTCCGCTTCTGCCATGGTCAGGTACAAAGTAAAACTAGAACTGAACTTTGCAAAATAACGAATCATATGTTGTAGTGCTCACAATTGTTTGAGGGTAAACCTCTAGAAAGGACATATTTTCAATTGAAGGAGTTTTGGTGGCACACTCCAAGCGGTGATAAATTTGACCAAATAAAATTCCTTGTTCTAACTGGGTTCGAGTTTTACATGGGGAAACAGTATATCTGTCAGCTGCTTGAACGAAGCACGGACTAGTTCCTGATATTTTAGAAATCCAAATCGGAGACATAAATGCTACTGAACATCAACCTTATTAGTTCTAGCGTTGTTGAAAGGCTATGAAGGCCACGAACGTACACTTCTCCTAAGCGATACGTATATAAGATATAAAAGTTCAGCAAAGATATATAAGAGAAACATTGGAGAAGGAGATGTAGCATAAATAATGTGTAAATTGATTGAATCTAAAACTAATAATATCGCCATTACTAAATGTGTCAACGTAAACTTTTATCATGAATCTACTTGTAATAAGTATTTAATATTTTTACTACTTCTTAGAAAATTTAAAGAAGGATTAAAGATATCTTCAAATCGCAACGAATCTATATTCGTATATTTCTAATCAGATTTAGAAAAGTAGATTCGACAAAATACTTTGGTATTTAATGATAAATAGTATTTGATCATTATTTATTTAAATCTTTTAGGTTGCCTTTAATTATTGAATTGCAGTCATACTGGGCATTTCCTCCTAGGGTTTCTCTCAATTATACTGACTCTGCTATTAGTCTGGCGCTAATTTTATCGATTTCCGGATCCCTGTTTATTGAGTGGCTGAATTGACCAAAAGGTTGGTTTCGTTCATTTGTTTGGTAGTTGCTACAAGAAAATATCGATTTATGTCGATATACACAAACACTGATACACTCTCATACAAACACACATACATGCATGCATGCATACATACATACATACATACATACATACATACATACATACATACATACATACATACATACCCACATACATTACAAATTTCTGCATAGTTTCCTCTCGACCAATTTTACACAGGAAATATTTGTCAAATTGTGGTTATTGTAGAAGACAGTAACAGTGTAAGGCATCAGGCAGGCGGATCAGACCGGGAACATATAAATACAGCGAAATTCTTAATCACACAGCCATGCATGTACTCAGTTATAGAACAATACGAATAAATTCATTTTGCTTTAAATAAGTTTACATAGACAGGAATGGAAGTGTGCGTTCTGGATAAATCTTCGTATAACGAAGCATTTCGTAATGCAAAACCTTTTTGTTGATTTCCATGTCATAAATTGAGATGCATTCCAGTGGATGATTTAGGAGAAAAAGAAAAAAAAAACGAAAACAATAAATCCAGCATGAAAATATTTTTTAAAACACACACGGTACAGTAAGTATACATAAAAAATTTATTTGAAGAGAAATATATCAGGGAATAAATAAGAATACGAGAATATGGCCACTTCACAAAGGAAGGTGACTATCGTGTGATAAGAAGACGTGCAGTAGAAGTTACTAGAAAGGAAATGAACATTTTACTCTACTCTGAAGATAACCATTGTCATTAGCATCTACTTTAGTGGTGAAGAACTTTTCTTAGGTTATTTGATATTTAAGATGCGCAGTCTCTTTTGTACAGCTCAGTGCCGGAACTGAGATCAATGTGGGCTCTTTTAATTCTTATTGCACGTTCACAATCAGAATCCTTAACAGCGAAGCCTTGTAGGTCTCTCTCTATAAGTGGCATAATTTTAGCCATAGTCTTTACAGTCAACTGAAGGGGAGTAGATGGAGCCTTTATATGCCTTACTTGCACTGTCTACCCACTTATTCTTATTATATCATTACCTCATTAGATCAATTTTCGCTGCGAAACTTCAGCTTCTAAAAACATCATCTTGCGAACTCTTCAAATTCTGCGTCTTCTTCCAGTGTTGAAATATCTTCTCAACTTCATGCAGAAAACTGCTAAAGCTACAGAAATATTCTAGCCATATGTTTCGTCAAATACCATTTATAGTTGAAGTTTCCATTTCATCCCAAGACTCAGCCACATTATCCACAATATCCATAATGTTGAAATTTTCCCCAAGTTCTCAGACAACATGCCTTGAATCTAATTCTCGTACAGCTGAAGGGAAAAAATATGAAACTTTTCTCGTAACGCCGCAAAATCAATCAAGTCACCGGATTGCTTTATATCTTACCTAAAAGGAGCAATGCTTTGTTGGTAATATTAAGCTTCTTATTGAAACGGCGAGCTTGTTGCCCAAAGAAATGGTCAGTAGCATTTTGTCCATCATTATGTTCTGAGTTCAAATTGCGCCAAAATCGACTTTGCTTTTCATCTCTTGGGAGTCAATAAAATTGATACCAGCTAAGTACTGGGATGGATATAATCAACTTGCCCTTTCCTCGAAATTGCTGGACTAGCGCCAACATTTGAAACAAATATTATGCATATATATATATATATATATATATATATATATATATATCCCCGTGATTTAAGTTTCTAAAATTCTCAAAATTTAACCTTGTTTCTGTAAGCAGAATTACAAGCCATGTACCGAAATTAGTATTTATACTTTACGGATTGCGTAAGAGACAATTCCAAACTCTATTATCCAAAATGTTCTGTAATATGACTTCATCATGACGCAATTGTTTAAATTTCGACAAACAACATGGCTTGTTTAAAACTTTCTACATACACTTTGCCTGTTCATCTTTATTGCCGATGGAATCATATGTACTTCACACCAGAGAATCAGCTTCCAATGATAAGCTTAATTTGCAAGAAATTGCAGCTTAATTCCATCCAATTACACTCTACTAATTTTAAAAAGGGCGGTAATATCATATAATGTGGTCTTATATCTTTCATTTTTTGCTGATGCACCGCCTTGAAGGGTTTTAGTTGAACAAATCAACCCCAGCACTTATTTTATTAAGCCTAGTACTTATTGTATCGGTGTCATTGGACGAACTGCTAAGTTACAGGTATGTAAGTACACAAACGTCGGTTGACAAGCGGTGGGATGGGGAAAAGCATAGACACAAAGAGTCACACACTCATCGATATATGCATATACATATGTACGACGGCCTTATTTTCGTCAACCAAATCTACTCACAAGGCTTTGGTCGGCCCGAGGTTATAGTAGAAGACACTTATCAAAAGTGCCACACATTAGGACTGAACCTGGGACCATATGAGTTTTTAAAGCCTCGTACTTATTTTATAGGCCTCTTTTATCGAACCGGTAGGTTACAGGGATGAAAGTACACCAACACAAGTTGTCAGGCGGTGGGAGTAGACAAACACAGATACAAAGAGACACACACATATGTAGATACTTACATGCATATATATATATATATATATATATATATATATATATATATATATATACATGCATCTATATATATATATATATACATGCACACACATACACACACACACACACATATATATATATATTTATATAATACAAATAAGAAAATGGAGGAACAGATTCATTCCAATCATCCACTTACAGATATTACTAATTCATATTATTTATTTATTAACTACATAAATAGGAACATCCAAATCCAACAAAACAAAACAATATACAGCAATATGTAAGATAATAATACCATAAAAATAATATACATAAAATGCACATGTATGTATATGCATATGAATGTGTTTCTTACCTGTGTATATATATATGTATGCAAAATAAGACTGAAGTTTCGATTTTGACTGTATGATATATGAATATAATGACATTATTTGTTGAATTAATGTGCTTGTATCTTTCATAAGCATCTGTCTATATATTATGTTATACTATATTATACATGTGATATATAATATATTATATTATATTATATTATACTATATTATATTATATTATATTATATTTTATGTGGTATTTTCCATCTGCTATGTATTGTGAATAGCAGAATGCACATAATCTAATATTGGTATTATTATTAATAATAATAATATTAATAGTTTTCGTAATGTAATTAACTTTGTATATGTACACATTGATGTGGATGTATATGTACACTCCAGTATATATATTTGATTATCTATAACCTTATGTGTATATATATTATTATATATATACTTATATATATGTATATACACCTATGTATATATATATAATATATATATATATATATATAATATATATATATATATATATATATATATATATTCTTGTGTATGTGTATTTTGTTTCATATTTATATTTGCATTTTTATAATTGTACTTTATAATCTCTGACGAGGCCTTGAGAAATATATATATATATATATATATATATTTTAAAAATATAAATATATGAAAGAATGGAGCTGAACGACGAATTAACAAAATTCCTTTATTTTCGACATATGTTTCGAAGGCTGCATATTCCTAATTGCGAAGGAATAAGGAGTACATTATGCCGCTTTCTCATCACGAAAAGCAAGGAACTTATGTCAACATCAAAATGCACAAAAAACTTTTAGCTCCGTGTGAGTAACTCATTTTTAACTGCATATTACCTCAATACATCTGACTAATATAGGCAGAATGAGATACCTTTATCTAAAGGCTGAATCAGCTGTAAGATCCATTTTATGTATATTATTCTTATGGTATTATTATCTTACGTATTGCTGTATACTGTTTTGTTTTGTTGGATTTGGATGTTCCTATTTATATAGTTAATAAATAAATAATATGAATTGGTAATATCTGTAAGTCGATGATTGGAATGAATCTGTTCCTCCATTTTCTTATATATATTATGAATTTGAGGTAAAATATGTTACCTTCGCCCATCTAATACAATAAATGAATTAACTGCATTGCAATTATAAGCATTTATGTATTTGGCATTTGGGTGCTTCACTAGCAGTATATTGGATAACTGATATCCCATAGTGGGTTACACTCATAACCCCAATCTCACTTTGAACTATATATATTTATATATATATTCTACGGGCTTCTTTCAGTTTTCGCAAGCTTTTGGTCGGCCTGAGGCAATAGTAGAAGGCACTTTCCTAAAGTACAACGTAGAGGGGCTGGACCCCGTAACTATGTGGTTGGTAAACTTCTTACCACACATCCACACCTGCACCTATATACAGGAAGGTGGAATTGTTATGGCTGGGATACTTTCATAATAAATCTGTTTATTGAGAGTCTACTTGGAGAGAAAAATGAACAATAACAAGAAAGTCCAAAACGTTCTTCAGTTGTTACATCACAGAAATACGGCCTAGAAATCCACATTTTTCATCTTACATAGCATTTATAATATTTGGGAAAAATTTAATTCAGTTTTTTTATTTCACCTAAAAGCCTAACAAAGATAATATTAAAGCGATTACAATAGTAAACGTAACGAATATTTTTTAAAGCAGAGGTTAGATACACATTCAATTCTTTTCCTATTCAATCACTTGTGTAAATGTTGCTGTTGCTGTTGCTGACGCTATTAAAGATGAACAGAAGTTGTGATGAAAACAATCAAACATCGTGTCGTCGTCGTAGCCATCATCATCATCATCATTATCAACATCATCATAACCATCATCACTATCATCATTATATTATCAAAGTTAGAAATCAAATTAAATTTGAGAATAGTTTATTGTTTTTTAGAACTTAAAATCTGGATAAGATTCTAATTTTCCTTCCAAATACATTAGTAACGTTAAATCTTTTCCAAACACTTTCAATTTAATTAAAGTTATTTTAATAACAAACCTTGGTTTATCTACAAAAGACTGATTATTTTGTTTATTTTACTATACTGACTTCTTTAATATAAGGCAATTTAGCGGAGACTGTTGGAAAGGTTTTTGTTTTTTAAATATGGTTTTCTCTAAGTCGGCCTTGTGAAGCTCGTTTCTGTAAGCTAGCGATTCGCAAACACTGCGTCACAGCGCCTAGGTGGTCTCTAGGTGCACCAGCAGGTTTGAAAAATATTTTGTCAGGTTTTAGAAAATCTATATTGATACTAGACCATCTAGGAACAAATGTGCTAGTAATAATTTTGTTACATACATGAATAATTATTAAAAAAGTAGTAAACAATAGTTAAGAAATATTTTTCCAAATTTTAAAACTTTAAAACAGTTTCTTTTCAATTTAAAGTGCACTCTTCATTTGATTTAGTGAGTACCACGAACTCAAAACACTGAGAACCATTCATCTAAGTTATGCCTTATATACGGTTTTGTATTCGATTTTACAAAGCAATAAAACACTTCTCGGTTATATAGCATTTTTCTGTGTTCAGAATTGAGCTTTACACCAGCATGATGTATAGATATGATTAGGTAAATTGGGGATGTCTTAGTAATAGTCAGATTACAGTCTTAATAAAATTATATATATCCTCAATCCATTAACTAATGGCAAGTCATTCTATTTATTCTGCTAGGTTTCTCTGCCGTTATTTCTCTAGTGTGACTAACGGAACAAACGATTGTAATTTTTCGGACACACTTTTTGGAATAAAACGTTTCTTATTTTATTAGCTAAAAGTGTTTTTCAAGTATGATATTAATAAAATCATTTATACTCCCAGTAAAATCTGAGGCTTTCTAGCAATGACAAAGATTTATATTTATATCTACATTACGTTTCGATCGTCACTAGTAATAAAACACCTGATAAAAACCTGAGACAAAAGCAATCGAAATTTAATGTACATATAAATATTGGGTTTTAACATTTGCTCAAGGGTAAAAAGTGAAGTTAACATGGACGTCATTTGAATTTAAAACTAAGAGGAACGTAACTAAATACCGCGAGTCATTTTGCCTGATAAGTGAACGATCTCACAACATTAGAATTTTGGTTGAATGATGAGTGAGTTATCTCTACCTCGATACTTGATTGGTTCTTATTAAAAAGTGTATCACTATAGATGGAGTCGAAGTCTGAAAAATCTATAAACTTATTAATAACAACATTTCTTATATCTAAGAAAGATGTCTCTTAAAAAGGAATGTAACTTATTATAATATAAAAATACATTTCGATAAAATGTATGTTTTTAAATGATAGGATTGAAATTTTGTTAATAAAAAATAAAAAAAAGCAAAGTATGATAAAATATTTTGTACATCACAATGTGATGTTTTCAAGTGACAACACACTTTAAAAAGAACCATTTGCATTGCATTAATGCTAATTACAATCATTGAATATTTTTTAAAGAAACAAACGGAAAAAATAAATAAATGTCCAATTTAGTTGTAACATTCCTATTTACAGAGTTAATATAAAAGACCTGATGATGGTGTAGTACTGACAGATATCTGGCCCGGGTCAGTATTGATCGATTAGATCTATCATCGAAAGTGATCTATTAAGACCAGCAGGTCTGTTTATTTTTAGATATTATATATCAAATGTGGGTACAGTATGATCAAATGTCTAAGAAGTTCACTTCGTAATCACGCGTTCCCAGATTCGATCTCATTTACACAGTGGGCATCTTGGACAAGTGTCACTTTCCAAAGCCATGTTGGAGCCATTCGACAAATGGAAACTGTAAAGACGCCTGTCGGTTGGATTGGACGTGTTATTTAACAGGCGCAAAATTTGTCACATTGTGTCACGCTTATTTCGTCTATGAATCATATTAAGGTTATACACATAACTGTGGAATACTCAGTCGCTCATTCGCTAGTTCATTAAGCTCAGTTGATTGAACAACTGAAAACTCATGGTTTGTAATTGTAACTGCGATGAATATATCTAATTCTACATGATCTGATGTAATTTTAGCAACAATTTGTTTAAGACTGTAGGGCACGATTTAAGTGAAATTAACTGCTACAGTTAGCAAATCCAGCGGTCGAGGCACCCTTGTTTATTCATTGTAATATTGATATAAGGTCAGCAATTTAGAGAGGCGGTAGAAGCCTATTACATCAATACCAGTACTGAACTGGTACTTATTTTATAGATCCGGAATTGATGTAAAACAAAATCAACCTTGGATTCATAAGAACGTAAAAAACTGGTAGAAATGCCAAGAATTTTGTCCGACGCGCTAACAAGTCTGCTAGTTCACTGCCTCCAGTCACAATGTGCTATTAAAAGAATATCATGAAATATATCGATTTATTTTCTATACCTCTTCCAATAATTTAACTAGCCATTCAATAATTAATCTGATATTAGTCCAGTAGCTCTGCAATACTGCACACTATATTTTTACTTTTGCATATAGAAATCCTTTCAATGTTATCAATACCAAATATCTTGTGATTGCCTAAGCTGCGATATTGATTATTGAATTTTAAAATGTCATTCAAGGTTTTTTTTATTATATAAAGGATAAACGTGGATGTTGTTCGACATCGAGAATAGCAACAAAAATCAACACTCTACACATTTCACCCCCAAAACATTTAAAGAAGTGTGAATACATTGGGTCCAAAACAATAAGAAAATCACAACAGGAACATCACTGAACACAAGTCTGCCCATGCAGGGCGAAGCCAATGGGGACTGAGCAACAAACACATTGTGTATTTCTAGTCAGCCTTAACCTAACTGTACGAGACACCTAATTGGTTGTCGACAAAGATAGGTTAACTCCGTACTCCAAACACGTCTGTCCATGAGACTTTAGCGAGTAAACATTTGTCTGCTGCTGTGTTCCAAACAATTGTTTTGTTTCTCTGTGAATGAAACAAAAGGTTAATTATTTCACCGCATTTCTTCAAATTTTCGATTATCTTGAAAATTAATTTTAGCACATAGACAGTCTCTTCATGAATGAAATAAACAGCTCCTCAGAAACCTCCCTGGTGATTAGTACGATAGCAAATAATTAAAAAGATTCAAAGTGTGACTGATTTGTGAATCATTTCGAAGTCGTAGCATTTCAATAAGTTCCACAAAACTTTAATATATTATTAAGATTTCTATCGAATATTTACAAACACACGTATTAATAGATATACACACTGCACCAGAAATAATTACACATGCATAAGCTTAGACGGAGTCTTATTAGCACTTAATTCATTTACGGTATTCATCAAAGTTACTAAATTCAATATAATTCACCTTACTCCAAAATAATAGAGATTAATTTGAAAAGGAAAAGTGCAACATTCGTATATGTATAAGATTCCCCTGAGGGCACGAACGAGAACAGACACTCTCTCTCTCTCTTTCTCTCTCCCTCTCCCTCTCTCTTTCTCCCTCTCTCCCCCTCTGTCTCACACACACACAAAATACACACACGCACACACACGAATACATAAATACATACATAACGATTGCTCCAACTTCACAGAGGATTACCGCCTCTTTGTGCTCCCTCATTGTCAATGGAATTTCTGACTTTCCGTCCATGCAGATCTGCATGGTTTGACGCATATATATCATACAAAAATTGCAACATCTCCACCGTAGTTGGTCCCTGTCACGGGAAAACACAACAACGTTAGGATAAGATCCATGCCGACTTTGTACAGATTTGTAACTGTGCACTAAAAACATAGATGCACATGTCACCTCTCTTCCATCGCCATAGGGCTTTCATTAGGTGGAATGAGAAATGAGACCACCAATAATGAGACATCTGTACTCATCGGATTATAGTGATATACGTTTGAACATCACCAGTTTCACTCTCTGAGTTTTTGTCATTGGTACCTAGTGACAAGCCGAAGCGATATGACCAGTAATCACACGAAACAGCAGATTTCACATCACAGTGTCCTTCTCCTAGAAGAATGCTGTGACAACATCTCCTAGAAGAATACAGGGAGGACATCACTCACTCATTGTAACTTTAGTAGTTGAGTGGCCATTGACTCAACAATGTTCAATGACCCTTTGACATACTTTGCTTTTGTTACTGCAGAGTGTCCAGTCCAATAAAAGCACTCTATTTACAAGCAAAATTGGTAGGGATGCTGGTTTAGTCAACAGCCTGACCATGCGACAGGTTGTGCTGGGTTACTCGGTACCAGTATGAATGTATACATACCTACCATACATACATACTACATATATTATATTATATTATATATATATATAATATATATATATATATATATATATATATATATATATATATATATGTGCGTGCTCACATGCATATTTATTTGTACATATGTGTGAATGTATAACCTTTTATCGTAGATTCATAGAGATGATAGAAAGGCAACAGAAGAGAAACAGTTCAGACACAAAAGAAGGTATTTTGTTTTCTCACATGCTACACGCAGATCTCATGCTTAGACAACGCGCACAACAAAATAAAAACACTAAGAGAGCAACACAGCATGCATTGTGCAGAGCTTGTTATTGCAGTAAACTCTAATCCCTATAGTCTTCTCCAATTCATGCCGAATGATACTACAGCATCCAGAACAATAATTCAACAATATTTTAAAAGCATTATGCTTCTTAATCCAGATCAACATAGAATTCTCGTAAACATGATTACAGCCGCAAAACAATCCAGCCAGGGAATTCGACATGATCACTTGATCTACTAGCAATAGCGGCGAAAACTTCCTCAATTCATTCAGTACAGCCTTAATAACAGAGAAATAAAAAATTATTAAAATGAATGCTAAAATCATTGCCACAACTGAAACGCTTTCAAACACGGTTCAGTCAAACATGGGCGGGAGAAATAACATCACCAACATCACCAACAGCATTATTAGTATCATTTACTCTAAGTATTATCGAATCATTCTGATAGAATAGTATCTGTCGCTCTCTCACTGAGTGCAACTTGCCCGCATCTATTGTGGCATCATCATATTTTACAGGTTTACAACTGTGATTATGTTGAAGTCCCTATGTGTTCATTTGACCTACGATAATCAACAGCCAAATTTCTCACAAATTCTACAGTCTGTCATGTTAAATGAAAGAAGAATGTAGCAGGTAATGTAACTTATAGACAAACTATGCATGATAACTTTCACAGCCAGTCATCTCAAATTGATGCAAGGATCTAAATTGTTTCAGCCTGAGCAGACATCCCTCTAAGATATTAATTAAATGTGTGTTCTAGATGGATATGCAGGGCTCTGTACGGCTTGTAAGATCCAAGAGAGAATAAGCCCATATTTTCGGAAAAAGTGACAATATTCAAATAACTCTAGTGTTTGAGATGATATATTTAGTGATTCACAACCTTTTACGATTCAGCATCTCCTTTTCACACAAATGCCACCCTTCTCATTTTTACAAAAAAATTAAAGAAGTAGATTATTGTAATCAAACAGAAGGTAATTTAACGCCGTGATTTGTTATCAATAATTATAGTATCTTTAGATATTTACAGCTAGTATTTTTAGATGTTTATATAGTGTCCTTTATGGCGATTACCAAACAAGGGCAAGGTTTTATGCAACTAAATGATGTTGGGCTTTGGCGTGTCAACTCATGTCTTTATTCACGATATCACAGTGTCCTTCTTAATCCCTTTTTAATCCAAAGATGATTTTGCAAATGTGCTTATAGTAAAGGTATTTACATGGTTTAAAAGATTTTCTACCATTTAGCATCCCAGCACCCGCAAGATCTAAGCATCCTAAGAGGTGCTACTACACTCGTTAAAAACCACTGGTCTAAACAGAACATATTTAGGGCCATTTACTTGCAAATAAAGTTAAGTACAAATATTTACACTTATTTTATCTGAGTGGGGTACTGCGTTTAAAATATCAGCGTAAACCATTAAAAAATGAAATGGAGAAAAATTCAAAACGTCTGCTAACGAAAAATTAATCAAATATTAATATCAAGCGACGTTATATGAATTATAAAAACCTCACACACATATCAAAATTTAACGAACGCAAAGATTAAATTCATTATTTAGTCTTATAAATTGTGGAGTTTCAGTTGCTAGGAAATATTTCAATCTGCACAAATCATAATATTTATCATTTGTGCAGATTGGCAGTTGCACAAACACACATAACTTAGTTTTCCTTTCTTATACTTGTGCAATTAATATTTTTGTATTGGCATAACGTTTATTTTACTTCTATTTTTTAGAACTGTACTTGCATAAGTTTTGGAAAAACATGTGAACAGCTATTTGTAATCAGCATTTGTCAAAATATTGTACAGTTTCTTGTAACCTTAGAACTTTCAGATACGCGTTGTCTTGTACTAGTTCTGTGTTTCCAGTTTGTGAAATCCAAGAAAGTACACTTCTATTTCCAAATCATTCTGCATCCTACTGTTTCCTTAATGGTTCCAGGTAAAGTGCTCAGCTATGAATAATGAGCTGATAAATATCTAACACCTCGTTTCCAGTCAGTTTCTAGGTTAAAATGCTTTCAATGGGGTTAAATAAAGAACTGCGACTAATCACTAAAGCCAAACTTAACATTTACGGGCTTAAATTTCAAGTTTAGAGAGAGAGTACAGCGTTCACAAAACGAAAGAAAAAAAATGCATTCGAATTTTAACCAGTATCATAGAGAAAATCACAGATATATGCCAGTTTCTGACGCATAGGCATGTCTCCTCTGTGTGCCTTTTTTACCGCTACTATAACAGTCTGACTTGACACATCCTCTTTTCTACTCAAGCATTCTCGACACCCACGTACCCCCTCCCCTTACTGCTTGGTATTTTCTAACCCCAATAGGCCTTACCTTAACCACTATTCTTTTATTCGTTTATCCTTTTATTCTTTCACTTGTTTTAGTCATATGACTGCGGGCATACGGGGACAAGTTAAATGTGTCAACCCCAGGACTTATTTTCTTTTTAATCCTGATACTTAGTCTATCGGTCTGTTTTGCCGAACTGCTAAGTCACGGGGGCGTAAACATCCCAGCACCAGTTGACAAGCAGTCGAGTGGGGAGAAACACAGACACAAAGACGTACACTCTAAGATACATATATACAACGGCCTTCTTTCAGTTTCCGTCTACTAAACTCACTACCGAGGCTGTAGTAAAAGACACTTAACCAAGGTGTCACGCAGTGGGGCTGAAGCTTCTTACCACACAGCCACGCGCATCAAGAAAGTATAAAACATTGCTGAGGATAGGAGCATTTGTTGTTACACACAAAATACAAAGGGAAAATGAGCAAATATTTAAACAAACGAAAGAAAATACCTACTCCTTCCTTTCCAGAAATTAGGCCCTCCAGAATTTTCTCTCTGATCATGTTACGCACCTCTGGACTTACGAAAATTAACGAGAAAATTTAATGGTACCAATCGATCTCGAAGGTTTTGCAAAAGCCATGGGCACTGTTCTTTTCTTGAGATCAAGTAAGTAAAAGAAAATATCCAAAAATTCAATTAGATATAAAAATAAATGATGCAGTATTTCAGCATCACATGCTCATACGCTAGGGAGGGTTATACATTGGCTGTTTTTAGCCCCTTGTGGGCAATAAAGAAATATATACTTTGGCTGTTTACACTATTCATGCAATCGTAATATTAGACAACTCTGGTGAAGTATTCGATATACTGTATCAGATGTAGACACCATATCAATCCACTCTCCTTGCTTAAAATAAAACTGCAATAAAAGAACATTATTAATTCCTTCATCAATTAGATTATATCAAAAAAGTATAAAACACCAATTAAGAGTGGAACATTTGTTGCTGCATACAAAATATAAAGGGACTAATGAGGCAAATATGAAAACAAAGCCTTAACAAAAATAAACATAGGATTTTGATATTAATTGTAGATATGTATATACAGACACATTCACAGATACAACGCCTAGACGTCTGCTTGTGTGCCTATATGTGTACATGTGCCTATATGTGTATATGTAAATACATATATTGTATTAACATATATATATATATATATATATATATATATATATATATATATATATATATATATATATATATATATATATGTATATATATGTACAAAGACACAAACACACACACATATATATATACATATTTATGTCATATCTCATGTCGATATATGTAATTGTAAATACATCCCGCCTCTATATATATATAATTTGTTGCGGCTGCTACAAGTAGCAGTGCACTCTGTCCGAGGGATTCGACTTGTGATTAATTAACTCTTGTTCTTCTGTCATTGCTATTATGCTCTCTCTTTTTCTAAGCACACATATATACATATATGTTCATATATGTAGATCTCTCTCTCTCTCTCTCTCGAAAATATGAAGCAGTAAGGGGATGGGGTACGTGGGTGTCGAGAATGCTTGAGTAGAAAAGTCGATGTGCCATTTCAGACTGTTATAGTAGCGGTATAAAAGGCACACAGAGGTGACATGCCTATGTGTCAAAAACTGGCATATATCTGTGAATTTCTCTATGATACTGGTTAAAATTGCCCTTACCTCTCCAACACCACCCTCCTCACTGGCACCCATCATCGACCCTATCGCATCATCGACTCCTTCACCTGCACCTCCAGCAATATCATCTATTGCATCTCCTGCTCTCTCTGCCATTCTCTGTACATCGGATAAACGGGACGCCGCTTGGCTGACCGGTTCGTGGAACACCTCCGAGACATCCGCCTTGCCAATGACACACCGGTCTCACGCCATTTCCGCTCCACCGGTCACTCCTTGCAACACCTGTCTGTGTTCGGATTGTCCTTGCACAGAGGCCATCCAGATTCCCGCTTGCGCCGTGAACAGGGATTAATCTTCTCTCTTCGCTCTTTTACGCCATTTGGTCTCAACTCTCCCCCCTTTTTCACCTAACCTCCACCTTTTCATTTAACCTCCCCCCCGACTCCTACTTTTCTTCAGTCCTTCATCTTTTCACTCCTACTTCCTTTCCCTCTTCTTCCCTTCTTTCCCTTCTTCCCTCTTCTTTCTTCTTTCTTCTTCCCTCTTACCTTTCTCTCTTTCTCTCTGCTCCCTCATTCCCCTTATCTCCCCCTCCCCTCCCCTCCCCTCTCCCCATCCTCCTTTCCCATCCCCTCCTTTCCCATCCCCTCCTTTCCCATCCCCTCCTTTCCCATCCCCTTCCTCCTCTCCCATCCCCTTCCTCCTCTTCCCTCCTTCTCCTCCTCTCACCTCCTTCTCCTCCTCTCCTCTCATTCTCCCCCTCTCCTTCCTTCTCCTCTCCCTCTCCCTCCTCCTCCCCTCTCCCCCTCATCTCCTATCTCCCCTCTTCACCTCCCTCCTCTCTCTTCTCTCCCCCTCTCACTCTCCCCACATCCTCCACTCTACTCCAACCCCCAGCCGAACCCACACCCCGCATGGGCTTTTCCCACTTCCCCACAACATCACACCATACTACACTACACCATACGACATTACACATCATATCATACATACATACACACGCACCTTCATGTTGGGGCGAGGTCACTGGACCCCGTTATCTCCCCTACTATCCCTCTAGCGTCTAACGACTGTCCTCTGACGTCTGACCTCTGATCTCTGACTTTTGCCTGAAATCAGAACGCCATGTTGGATCGTTAGCTCCTACACGTATTTTTTGTCTCTCCTTGTTTCTCTCCTTGTTTCTTTTCTGTGTATCTTTCTGTCGAAGAGCGTAGGCTCGAAACGTAAAAGACTTGTTTTATTTCTATTCCTGAACGCCATACAAATACAATTGTTTGTTTGTACTCCACCTGCCTTCGTCTTTTGTTTATTTTCGTATACCTTCCCGTTATATATATATATATATATATATAATATATATATATATATATATATATATATACACATATATATATGTCTATATATATACATACATACATATATACATACATACATACAAATATGCATACATACATACATACATACATACATACATACATACATACATACATACATGCATGCATTCATACAGGAATATTTTGCATTCACCCTAACTTGTCCAAGATTTTCCTGTCATCAATTATCGATTTTGAAATCCTCCTCTAGTACACTACCGCCGGCGATGGCAACCTATAGTGATGCTATAAGGGACTGTCAAGGAAATCTTCCAGCATTGTTGAACGCTTTATTTTCTTCCTTCCTGCTAGCATTGCGGGCATTATATACAGCCAGAGGCAGTACATATATATATATATATTATATATATATATATATATATATATAATATATATATATATATACATACATAATATATGTGTGTGTGTGTATAAGGTATATGTTACTTCATAACATTATTAAATGTTATTAACGTTGCACATCCTTTGAATGAGATATACTTTGCCCTTTTCTGTTAGTACGTAATTGAAAGCGATAAGTGTTTTCTCTTTTTGATTTTGTTACCATATTTTTCATTATCAAATGTGGATATGCTATCAAATTCCTTTTAATAGAGAAACATTTTCAATCTAGTTTAATCGTTTGTATTTGTTTGTAAGTTGGATATAAGCTGCCAGTCACTGCTGTTGAAGAATCACTCTGCAGGGTTTTGAAGCAGACTGCAGAGTGTGTTTTCTTAGGTACTTTGCAGAACATCTATGTGATGGAAATACCCTGACTGTTCCAGCCCCAAATGACGAACATGCCAATGAGAAAATTAGGAAATTAATTTGCAGATTTACTCAAAAATATTCCATATAAATAACACCAAAATCATATGGTTTTGAAAAGCCTTCTTTCAAATTGAATTTATTTGATTTCAGCTCACGACCGCCAAGCAGATTCAAATTTGCATAACTTCACATTTATCCATCTATTCATCCAGTCAGACAGATGGAGAAAAAAAGAAAGAAAGAAAGAAAGAGAAAAAGAAAGGAAGAAAACAAGAAAACAAGGAATAGGGAGAGGAAGGGATTCAAGGTGTGTTTCAAGCTTAAGTTATTTCCAGATATATACTAGAGTGAGATTTCTAAATGGTTCTTCCCACGAGCATTAACAATAACTGTTTATGATTCTATATTTAACTTGTTTTCTTTAAGTTGTTTTAAAGTTCACCCTTAAAATTACAGTGGTCCGCTTCTATTTGGTTGGTTTGATGTCTCTTTTATCACAATCGTGAAACGGGGCTAATGGTTAGGTCACGAATACATCTAATGTAAAAATTGTCAACATTTTCTTAGCTTGTTTCCGACAATTTTCTATTCATACAGACTGTTCTCTTTTATCCTTAACTCTTAAGCTACGAAACTTTGTTAATAAATATTAGTAAACGGAAGTTGTGTTGAAGCTTATCCAGTGATCTCTTCCTAGTTTTGAGATAAAGACTTAATCCATTGTTCCACCAAGTCATTGTGCGTTTGCAGTATTAGAACCTGTTGTTCAACATAAGGAAGATTTTATTCCATCAGTAATGGAGCTCATATAAGTCTGTTGATGCACAGGTATGGGCTTCCCCGATCAAACCACCGGCGACAAAGTGCTTAGACAGGCCCAGCTACTGACACTACCATGATTAAAGAATCAGTTATGCTCCCCAGTAGCACTCTAGGCCAGGACTGAAACTCTGGACTGAAATTCCTCCGGGGCAGCATTGCTCCTTGGTTTTCGTCGACGCCCAGATGTTCCTCAAGAAAATCATCGCACTTGCCAGCAACTGATTCTGACCGCACTGTCTAATTTGTAGAGGGTTTTGTGCCTCTGGCGACATTTCAGATGTCAAGCTCCCTCTTTCAGTCTTCACTTGACTTTGAACTACAGCTCTGCCAAAGGACGAGTTGTGGAAATAGGCATCAGACGTACAGCAGCCACACGCGTCCATTGTCAAGGAAATTCTGGAGATGCTGCAGCCACAGTGCATGTTTGTACATGTCTGCTGTGCATATCATTAACCATGGCATGCCCAGTGCTTCACTCAGCTAAGAGTCGCAGCAAGTCTTCAGGGTAAGTACCGAAGTTAATTCTGCAATCAACCACCCCCACTCTTCACTCTTCTCGAAAAGTTGAACAGTGTGTCACTGAGAATTTGCACCACATGATCATCATGATCCACTGGATACCCGTTTAACGTTTTGTAACCACGTTGTGCCTCTAACATTCAATCCGATCGAGCGGCTTTCGTTTGTCTGTCATGGAGCACGTACCTTAATTCTTGCAACACAGCTTTAGCGTATGTCACTGATGAAGTGGTCAAAGGTCAATCTTACTTCAAGCAATGTCTATCCTGAGCACTTTTTCTAAACTTTTAAGCCTTCTTTTAATTTAGGTTTCTCTATCGCTATTTGTTCACAAAACTTTATCGATCCTCCTCAAATCTCCCGTTTAAGGAAAAGCTACCATCTGTTATTGACAATTGCTCACGTCAACACCTGCTAAAGTAATTCCCTAATCCAGTCTCTGTAAGTTTGACGTGCTAAGAAAAACACGTTTAGCTTCCAGTAGCACGAAACTATGTGACATACACAATTTTTTTATCCTTGTAAGAACATTTTCCGCTGAACTTATAAAATGTGATGGCGATATATTTCAAGAAGCTCTGATTATACATACAAACCGCTGACATCTTGGGAAGTTTTGTTAATTTTCAGCATGATATCGACATTATCTTCCACATTTTCTCCCTCTCTAAGAGACATTGATAATAGAAACGTATCCTAGACAATTTATTTGACAGGAGTAACACTGTTTATATCATTACATCAACTCCATTACTTATTAGTTGTTATTAATTTCTCTTAAAACCGGAGAAATATATAATTTTGCTTTATCAGTTCAACATATTATTTTATCAAATTTCTCCGAAGTTATTCCTATATTTTTGCAATGTAATTTACGAGAGAAAATTCCAGCCAGGTTTTGCCGAAAAGCAAGTTGTTATCAGTGTTATTATGTTATAAATAAGAATCCATTTTTATTATTTATTACAATTTATTGATTATTGCTGAACAAATTTTGTGTTTGACTTTCTAATATTTCTCTTGTAAATCCGCGTCAATCCTATTGATATCACACATACACACATAGACACACAGATACACACACATACAAAATCATGCATACACATATAAATGTCTATACGCTTGGACATTGACTTCAACTTTATCCAAAATTAATTTTTATTATTGCACAACAGTTGCCTAACCTCCTTTCGGATTCGGTAATAAAAGTACCAGTCAAGTAGTGGGATCTGTATAATCGATGAGACCCCGCAACACAAAATTTCAGGCCTTGTGCCTAAAGTACAATGGATTATTACACGACAATAAAAGTAATGAGTTTCTGGAATCATTAGCACTCCGGACAAAACGCTTAGCGGCATTTCGCTCGTCAATACTTTCCTAGTTGAAATTCCGCCGAGGTCGGTTAACTTTCATTTCTTCAGGGTCGATAAAGCAAGTACCAGTTGAAAACTGGAGTCGATATAATCAACTTCCTCCACTCAATAAATACTCACCGCTTTCGCTAGTTTAAATACTAAAATAATGCTTTTTTCTAATTTCTGTACAAAGCCAGTACTTTTGAGGTTGTTGACCCTGTAGTACTTAACTTCATTTTATCAACACCGAAAATCGCAGCAAGCTGACGAGGTAGACATTCAAGTATATCCTGCATCTGGGTTGCTACACGTACCAATCAGATGAGCAAAGTGATACGTTGCACGTGTACCACTCATCCTCGTTCTCCAAAGACCGAACTGAGGTTTTGTTGAGCGTACTGCTATTGTTGTTTTTGCTACTGTGTAGGCGGTGTCTGCTGCTGTTGTTGTCAACTTTATTGATGATGTAGTATTTCCTGTTACTCCATCTCTTACAGATGTATTTGTTGTAGGTGGTACTTACATTGTTGCAAATGGGGCTGGAACCACTATTGTTGGTGTTGTAGTTGCTACTGTTATTGTCGCTGTTGATGTTGTGCTGTTGGCAGCAGTGGAGGCCATTTTCTTTCTATCACTGTCTGTTATAAAAGATGGGTTGCATTGTGTGGCACATTACTGGTGTCTAGTCTTCCTACTCTTCACTACCACCTGCATCTGCTGTCTTCTTGGTAACTATATTACGTCGGAGTTCCCATCAGTCTCGCGTTTCAGCTGAATCAGGGTCTAACCGCATTTTAAGCTAATTTTGTTTTGAGAATCTTTTTATTTATTAGTTGCAGTGTGGATGAATCGTTAAAACGATGAATTTTTCATGTCTATATAAGATTTATAGTTCTGATGGATGTTCGCAATTTTTATCTGAACACATCACAGGTAAACTGGTATCAGAGTAAATTACTTATTTCTACATGAGACGTTGAAGTACTTTTGGGCCAGGATCTAAGAGTGAAATTTTATTCACATACAGTCATATCGCCTGAAATTTAGGCAAAGTCCTAGACTCTAGATATACTTTTCAAGCAGAGTTCACTTCACTCTTACCATTCCTTCATTTGTTTACTCTAGGAATTGTGGGGATATTGTAAGTTTGACTTTGTTACAGAGTTGATTGAAGTATTTCTCTGGTTGGTCCAGATACAACCTTCTGGAACAGAAAACAAACTTACAGAGCTTCTAAAACACGTCCAGCTACGACAATGAACAAAATAACTGTTTCTAAGTTTGGTACAAGGCCAGAAATTGTATGGGCGAGGTTAGACGCTATCATGATCCAAGTGCTTGATTAGCATTTTATAAAGCCCAAAAGAAAGAAATGCAGTGTTCATATAGGAGAGACCTGAACTGAAAGCGTAAAGGGCCAGAACAAATACCGCGAAGCAGAGGACAAAATAAACAACAGTGCAAGATCATAGACTTTGCGATCCCTTATGATAACAGAGCCGATTCCAATGAAATTGAATAAAAAAAAAGAGAAATATAAAGTCATAACCAGGAGGTTAAAGAGACCGCGGAAGACTAATACAGCATCACATCAAACCACAGTGCATCCCCAAGGCACACAGAGCTGTGCTCGGTAGTGCAGTGAAAACACGTGAAGAAAATAAGACTACTGTATAACAACAACAATGACGACGACGACGACGACAACGACGACGACGACGACAACAACAACAACAACAGCAACAACAGCAGCAATAATAATAATAATAATTATTATTATTATTATAACAATAATAATAATAAGAGAGTGCAAACATCCCCCAAGGCAACTCTAACGTCCTCGCGACGATTAGTCAGAGAGGATTCCTGTGCAAACTCATGCACTTGGTATAACACTCAAGATGCTACCTAAAAGACTGAAAGATATTTGAATTCAGACTCTTATTATCGGCATACAGATAAAGTACCATCCTATATCCTACAGAATATAGAAGAGATTCCTATAGAATCCTAAGAAAGATTTTTGAGACTTGAAGGGATTTGCCGCTAACAAACCTCCAGATAACATTCCTGCTAACTAAATTAGCATGTACTATCTTAATAATAATAATAATAATAATAATAATAATAATAATAATAATAATAATAATAATAATAATAATAATAATAATGATGATAATAATAATAGTAATAATAATAATAATAATAATAATAATAATAATAATAAAAATAATAATAATAACAACAACAACAACAGCAACAACAACAACAACAACAATAATAATAATAACATAACAACAACATCAAGACTAAGAGGTATATATATCATACACAATAGTACTACTAGACACCGAACATATTCTACATAAAACATTTTCAATACAGTAAAAATGAGAGCATCACATCAAACCACAGTGCGTACCCAAGGCACACAGAGCTGCGCTCGGTAGTGCAGTGAAAACATGTGAAGAAAATAAGACTACTGTATAACAACAACAATGACGACGACGACGACGACAACGACGACGACGACGACAACGACGACGACGACGACAACGACGACGACGACGACAACGACGACGACGACAACAACAACAACAACAACAGCAGCAACAACAACAGCAATAATAATAATAAGAGAGTGCAAACATTCCCCAAAGCAACTCTAACGTCCTCGCGACGATTAGCCAGAGAGGATTTTTAAAATGAGAATATCTGAAATAAACTCGACAGTTCTGAGAATACTAAAAATGAACCCGACTACTCTCAAAAATTAAATAAAAAAACCGGAAAAATTATCCAGAATCCTTGTCCGGTACCTCGTTTTCCTGTCCATTTCCTCAAGCACGTGCTTTGTCCACCTAACAACACCTGCGCGATATCGCATTAAGGAAATAACCCAAGTGTCTATTTCCCCTGACTTGTCTTTTCCATTGTGCCTACATCCCATAATTTAGTTCTGAGATATTATCGCCTAAAGCCTTGCTTCATTTCGCTTTCCTTGATTTGTCATATTCCAAAATAACTAGATATTTATATCCATTAGTCTCAATATCTTGATTTTCTTGTCGTTGAGTAGTTCTATGCCATCAGACGACACTATTTTGCCTTTTTGTATGATAAGCATACCACAATTTTTAGTCCCAAATTCCATTCCGATATTTTTACTGAATATCAGCACTGCTGAAACTAGGCAATTCATTTCACTTTAGGTCTTCCCAAAGATCTTTAATTCATCCATATATAACAGATGATTTAATTTTCCTCCACTTCCCAAGGTGTACCCCGAAGTTACTTTCCGTAGTATCTGTGTGAAGGGTATCATACAAATCAAAGACAACAATTGTGATAGAATATCTCTTTGAAATATGCCTCTGTTGATGCTAACCCTCACCAAAACTTTTCCACATGAAGTTAAATCTGTATTACAATTTTTCATTCATCTCCTAACAAAATTTAATGTTATTCTGTTATGGGTTTCAGCTCTAAGGCTGTGGCCATGCTGGAGCACCGCCAGTGACATATGTTATTTATATATATATTATATTGCTCAATTCTTTGGTCAGATCGCTTGACCTTTGTCGCTTCAGCCTGCAATCTTTGTTTCAGCTCTTCAAGAACTGCATTCAGCCCCTTTTTCTTTATCCTACATTTACGTTCCTGATACTTCTTCTCCCGCTTGGCTTCCTTTATTTTCTTTCTTTCCAAGGTGTTGATATGTGTTCGTAGTCCGTTCATTGATTGCTTTATTCTTCTTTCCCACCAGGGTTCTATTCATTCATTCCTACATTCACGGTTTGGTTCGAGGCTTATTTCATTTCCTATATAAATGATGCAGGCTTTAATCAATCTATCCGTTTCGATTGTATTGTCTGTTTTGATTTCTTTCGGTATTTCGGTATTCACCTCAAGGGCCCACCTCCTGGGAAAATTTCTATCTGCTTTCCAGAATCCATTTATTTCCATATCTAGGACTCCCTCAATGATACTAGGAATGTCTTCGATCATTCCTTTGTCTTCATTATTCTGTTTTCCTCTGCAATCAGGGCTTAAGACATAATACTTCACGCGGTTAGCGAAGGGGGAGGTATTGTTTTCAGTCAAATTTGTTGGTTTTACTTTGGACAAGATATCTCAAGAACCGCTGAATGCATTCTGATGAAACTTTCAGGGATGTTTGGCCATGTGACTGCACGAAGTGATGAGGTTTTGGGATCGAACCGGTACCGGACAAGGATTCTGGATTATTTGAACAATTTACTTTGCTTTACACGAAGTATTACAATCTTACGTTCTTTCAAGTCTTTCTTAGTTGTCTCCATTTCGGTCACCATTAACAAGGGTGACCGAAAAGAATACTGAAAGCCTAATCATCGCGGCCCAGGACCAGGCATTGAATACTAACTCAGTGAAAAAGAATATATACCACACAAGTGCATCGGACCTCAGCAGATTGTGTGGGAAGAGGGTCGAAAGTGTGACTCCCATTGTTAGTGCCTGTGAAAGTCTTGCACAGAAAGAGTACAAGCGTAGACACGGCAAAGTAGCCCAAAACCTCCACTGGTTGCTAAGATGTAAGTATGGATATGAGGTTACGGATGCTTAGTACCAACATACACCGGAAAAGGTAATGGACGAAAAGGGAAGGCAAAAACCCTCTGGGACTTTGATTTCCAAACAAAGTCTTAGAGCACCGAAAGCCGGATATAGTAACCTTTAGGAGGGACAAACAAGAGTGCCTAAAAATCGACGCTGCAGTGCCAGGAGACCAACATATCATCATGAAAGAAAGAGAAAAAGTTGATAAATATGGAGACCTGAGAATTGAGATCGCTAAGATGTGGCAGCTATGAGAGTCGAACATAAAGGTCATCCCTATATTCATCGGAGCATTGGGTTCAATACCACCCAATCTGAAAAAAAAAACATCTGAAAATTTCAGAGATACACTACAATCTAGATGTACTTGGAATTGCACGCATATTGCGTAAAGTACTGTCTGTCTGAGGTCCTTGTTGTGACTTGACATACTGTACAAAACCTTGGTAGACACAATATCATCAAGAAACAACCTCACGATATTGTGTATCTTGTACGACGTCAATAATAATAATAATAATAATAATAATAATAATAATAATAATAATAATAATAATAATAATAATATAATAATAACAATAGTAATAATAATAATAATAATAAATACAAAGACCTGGAAATAGAGGTAACCAGAATGTGGAATCTAAAAACAGAAACAATTCCTATCATAGTAGGTGCATTAGGCATGATAAAAAAATATTCAGACAAATACATAACAAAAACACCAGGACTTACAAACACATATAACATACAGAAAATTGCACTACTAGGCACTGCACACATCCTACGCAGAACACTTTCCATACAATAACCATCAGAGCATCACATCAAATCACAGCACATACCCAAGGAACACAGAGCTGCGCTCGGTAGTGAAGTGAAAGCACGCTATAAAAAGAACAATGATAATAATAATAATAATAATAATAATAATAATAATAAGAAGAAGAAGAAGAAGAAGAAGAAGAAGAAGAAAAGAAGAAGAAGAAAAAGAAGAAGAAGAAGAAGAAGAAGAAGAAGAAGAAGAAGAAGAAAAAGAAGAAAAAGAAATTTGACCACCAAATCGGACACATGTATTTGGTGCTCATTCTACGTATCTGTCTTGTCCAGCTGCTAAGTTACAGGGTCGATTTCAAAGAAAAATATCCAGGTGCATGTATGGAAAAAACGAGGCAACAACAATCAAGCTGCAATGATGATGTCATAACAAAATAGATTAAATATTTAATCACAGATATAACAAACAATGAACCTACATCGGTAAAGAAACTGTAACCTTTGCAGGATCAGAGCAACACAAATGAACACCTTCCTCTACGAAAGACTTTTCAACTCCTGGCTGACAAATAATTACCAGAGCTGGATATATTGATTAACCTGATTTCATAGATACAGGTGAAGATCTGTAAATACTCAGTATGATTTTAATTTCTATTAATCCGTTTAATAAGATAGACTTCTTTTCAGTTCAAACACATCAGTTTAATTCGTGCCGATAACGTCATGCAATTTTGTTATTTTAAATGTGAAAGCCGAGGAAGATTAAACCAACAAGAGATGACTGAAATCGTCAATGTAATTGTTTCATTTGTATAACTTCTTTGAGTTAATGAATTTAATCTGTATATAATCACAATTAAAATTCAATTGTAGAAAAATATCTGATTTGCTAATTTCGTAGCCATGACACATAACATATAAAATTATAACTTGTTAAATGATGTGTAGCTCACGTATTGTTAGTGTGGACTGGATATATTCTCTCAGTACAGGTGAATTTGTTCTATTGTTGTATGATCTGGTCTATTAAGATATTCGTTAACTAATGTTGGTTTTGCACACAAGGTTTTTCTATTTAAAGGTTCCCCATCGGTTAAATCAAGATGCCCATAAAACAGGGAACACATCACATCTAACCACAAGCTCATAATTAGAATATATTGCAGAAATGTAAGAATGAAAAGTCTCAAACCTCTTCTTAAACTTGAATCGTCAAACTAACAAATTATGGAATGTACATACGAGAAGCCTCGTAAGTAATCATTTAAAAATAAACATCAGTACATTCTTGTCGGTTGACTATGCATTTACGAGAATAGTTCCTTACAACTCATTCTATTAAGGCATAGTGAAAAATGGGAAGAAAACATTAGTTAGTGGAACTGCTCTGTCATATAGAATCCCACGAAAAAAGAGAGAAGAACAATTATGGAAGCTCTACTAGATAAAGCAAAAATCAGTTCACGGATAAATTGCAACGTAAAATTAATCATAAAATTTATCAAGACTTAATCGTTGTATAATTTGAAATCTAACGTTAGCGTTTTCATATATCACAGCTATTCCCATGATATTGCGAGTGCTGATGCGAAAATGAAGGGATAACTATCACTTCATTCTGATGATGAGAACGTGAAATGTTAATTAGCTAACGGATTTAGAACTGATTTACTTCGTAGCTAAATATAAAGGACTACGAAGGATATATGAAATATTCTTTGTAAAAAAAAATAAACTCAAACATAGTCGTGTTATTGAGATAATGTGCATATAATTGTCCCCTATTTACGTATAGATATGCAGTTGTGATTGTGTGTGTGTGTATGTGTGTATGTGCATGGGTGTGTGTTTGCGTATGTGCGTGTGCTTATGTGTGCATTTGCACAAGTGTTTGCACGTGTGCGTGCGTCTGTCTCATAAACTTTTAATCTTGTCTTAAAGAAATATATATATGTATGTATGTGTGTGTGTGTGTGTGTGTGTGTGTGTGTGTGAGAATATTTTGTAAATATGTATTTCTGAAAAGTGATTCTGAAGATCACATGATAAACACTTATTTTTGTTCTAAATTTCGATCATGAAATAGTAAGGAGTATTTTGGCAAGTTTGAAATTAAACATTAAGATAGTGTAAGTGTGTGTGTGTGTGTATGCGTGTTTGCACGCGCATACATACATTTACACACACACTCATTCACACACATTCACACATGCACACACACATACACACACATGCACACACATACACACATCTATGTATACACATGAAATGTAATTTTTATAACTTAACGATGATATACTGTAAGTATATTCACGTTAAATAAGATACATCGATTACTATTCGGAAGCAATACTTCTTTGGTCACTAATAATGAATGTCTGTGTGTGTGTACATGTGTGTGTGTGTGTGTGTGTGTGCGCGCGCGCGTGTATTAACCTTTATATCATACTTAACGTTGATGCTTCATAGGCGCACAGTAATATCGCAGTACTCATACAGACTTGTTACTTCTGATAAGGAATTATAAAATGATATAAAAACCGAGTAAGAATTGAAATTTCGCCGAAACGTTATGGTTTTCAGTGCGAATGCCTCTTCCTCTATTGGACGAGTATGGATTACTCTGAGATGATATGGATTATTTTGAAATTTCGAAGACGCACCTGTTTCGCCCCTGCCAAGAGAATTTAAAATTTTTAATCTTTAATTAGAAACTTGTTTATTTTCCCTCTTCTAATTTATGATTATAATCTGCTTGATTGGAATATAGAATACAGAAAATTGTTTATCGTTTGATCTTTAAATTTCATTGCTACGGCCTAATTTTACTTAAGTAAGTACTCAGGCGCGCGAACACGCACACCTACACACGTACACACACACATACATACACGAACGCGCATACACATACACACATGCATATACGCACACACGCACTCTCACTCCCACACGCTCGTATATATAAATACATATATATCTGTGTGTGTGTGTGTGTGTATGTGTGTGTGTGTTTATGTGTGAGTATGCTACATACCCTTGCCTTTAATACACTGAATTATGTATGTCATATATATGTATTTGCAAACATACATTTATGTATTTATTAATATATATATATAAGTTAATATTCATTCAGCTCCCTTACAGATAGCAAAAGATTAGATTTTTCCCCTTCAATATGAAATATTTCTGTTCGTGCTTGTTGTGTAAGATTAAGCACTCATTCGTCTGTATTTTTTAAGTGCTCAAGATTTCATACAATGATAAGAGTAGCAAAAGAAAAAAAAAGGATATGCACTTCATTGAAATTGGAGAGGTCTCTGGAGCTTAATGGTACCAGAAGCCAAATTAAAAAGACAGAAAATGAGGTCTTTTCGTAGTTGCTTTCGCTTGGGTGGCGAATTAGTAGAGTCGTTAGAATATCGGATACAATATCCTGCGATATTTCTTTTGGTACTCGAGGTTCTGAGTTCACATACAAGGAAAGTCAACTTTAGCTTTCGTTTTTTCGGGTTTGTTAAAAAGAAAAGGAACAATCCCTCACGGTAGATTCGTGGAACTATACGAACGTTAGACCAAATGCCTCATGGTCTTTATTCGGCAATTTGCGTTATGTATCAAAATCCTGCTGCAGCGTACTCGAGAAGTACGCCTGGTTTAACCCAACACCACCTATTGCAAACTTTCGAGCTAAGTGTCTGTTTAGAGGAGACCATATTTTCTCGTCTCACTAGTCATTATGAAATCCATGTGAAGCGTGGTGTGATGGGCAATTCCTATGTTCTAGACTGAAAAAAGTTTTTAAAACCTCAGATCAACCTTTATCAAGGAGATCTATTACTAAATATGTTCCGGTCGTGACACTTTATTTATTTATTTGAAATTGCATTGGCCAATTTGTCATTCGTTTTCTAAAACCAATAGGGTGTGAATTGAAGCTGTGTACAGTCCACATGATTCGGCAATAAACAGTAATCAAAACCGATGGTAAGCTGGCAGAATCATTAGCAAGTTGAATAAAATGTTTAGCAGGATTTCTTCCAGCTTTGTTCTGAGTTCGAATTCCACAGAGGCCAACTTCGACTTTTCACTGGTGGTGCTCCAGTGTGCTCACAGCCTTAGGGCTGAAACTTATAAAAGAGTAAATGATTAATTAATTTACACACACTAATGGGTTCCAGTTCTAGCATTTTATATCGATTAATTATTCCTGTGCTTAATAATGTAACAATGTTAAACCTATGGAATATAATAATGTAACAATTATTAAAACAACTATGAAAGCGCGTAAAATAGTGGTTAAGGTATTACACATTTGATCATGGTTTCGATTCATGGGTCAGTCAGTGAATTGAGTTCTTGAAACAAGCGCTTCATTTCTCATTGCAACAGTCCTGGGAAGTTAGCACTACAATAGTCTAGCGGCCTGTTCAGAGAGGTGTGTTGTGATCTGAGTCCCTTATATGCCACGGAATCTAAGCTCCGTCTTTATAAGTCTTTTAGCCTCATGAAAGAAAAGCAAAGTCAAAGCAACTGAAACATCCACACATTGTGTTTCTTTCATATTTATCGTTTTACAAATTTTATCGACAATGAAATTTTATTCATTGAAGAAATTTATGACAAATTTAAAAAGTCAGATTAATCTACACCAGAATCGGAACTTTATCTATAATTCAGTGAAATCTTAAGAATAACTCAGTTGCATTTGGACTTTATCATATGGTAATTTATAATTATGAGATCCCGAACACAGTGATTATTAAAAGCATTCATAAAATGTATATTTCTAAAACAAAGTTTACATACATACATACATACATACATACATACATACATACATGTGTGTGTGTGTGTGTGTGTGTGTGTCTTTTCAAAAATGCTCATTATAATGCTACCTTTCACTAATGTCTAAAACTTAAAAGCAAGCATTCATGAAGTAAGCATATTTAATTTATGTAGTTACGTGGATTTGATTATGAATGGTTCAGTATTTGAGAAAATTGAGAAAATATACAATTACACAATTACTTGATATTTGTGTGTGTATGCGTGTGTGTGTGTGTGTGTGTGTGTGTGTGTGTGTGTGTATGTGTGTGTGTGCACGCGTGTGTGTGTAGGTAAGAAGTAAAATCTCCATTTTAAAGATGTGACCGCTAGTCATATAATAAATATATTCAAACATAACAAAGTATACATCTCCCTAGAAGCAGCAGAGAGTAAGTAGAAATTCTTTATAGCGAGAAACATATGAAAGATATTCTGTTCTAAATTGGTTTCAAAATGGCTGAAGTTTATAGAAATGGGTAATTGATGCTAGACAGCCAAATTTTGCCTTATTTAAAATATTCGTAAATAATTTACTAGTGTACGGCAATTTGATGTAAGAGAACTCCAAATATGAGTTGAAGACATAATGTCGTATATTATTGTCATTAAAGAGAAACGCTGCTAAGAGAAATATTGTAACATATACTTGTAGAACGACGTTGTGAATAAATAAATTCTTAACAGACTACCAATTTAGATTCAATGATTATATAGTTTCTATATATTTAGAATGATTGTATATGTATAAGAGATTCAAGCTACCAGAATTTGTACACACACACACACACACACACACACATATATATATATATATAATATATATATATATAGTGTCTGATGGAAATACCCGGGACCTCCGTTTTCAAGACGTCAGAACAGCACTAACTGAGAGCCAATATACACTCCCTTATAGACGATGGAATTAAGCGTCCCAAGAAATTAGGCATTAAAACACTAAGTGAAACAAAATGTAACACCACATCTCAAAACACTACCGTATATATCAACTCAAAACCCCAGAAACAACGAGGCATGCAACACTATTGTGAAAAATCTACCTATGCTCACTGGGATCCAAACTTGAACAGCATTCTGAAAACACATAGATTCATCAAATGCAAAAAAACAACACAAATCGCTGAAACGACTGGTGATAAATGCGAAGCTTTACACAACAATCACGAAACCGGTGGTTAAATGTGTATGCCCAAACTGTGGAACATGCTCCAACCTGTTGGAAGGTTCGGAATTCCTACTCAAAGAGAGAGGTTTACAATTAAAGCCAACTTTACTTGTGCTAATTTATCTAATTTATGTTATAACTTGTTCAGGTTGTGGACATAACTGTATGGGACTGACAAGTATGGCACTTAGACGGAGAACCACACTACATAAGGAACAGGTCCATTTTCCACAATACAGACAGATTTCTTTGAGTGAAGACATAGAGAGATGTGAAGGTAATACCCAATCAAACTTCAAAGTTTCCTTCATCTCACAGTGCAAAGAAACAATTTCTGTACAAAAACGTTTAAATAAGGAAAATGTATTTATCCAAAATACAGAACACACCTAAATATGAACGCATAAACATCTTTGGTTTCAGTATATATTTCAAATCATGCTCACAAGCCCATCACTGTAAATACTTCATCCCACTACTTTAGCTTTTGAGGTTTTGCATATTTATCTATCCCCCCACCACACGCGCAAAATATAAACATTTACCTAACCTGTCCCGAATAATAACGATCACCAATTACCCGAACTTAGATTATTTTTACATGCTGATTCATTTCATTCCCAAACTCCCATACACAACGTGGACTAAAATCTTAAGAAAATACGAAATTACAATAATCTCAGTGTCATGATTCGCGAAAGCGAAACCGGTTAACAAACAAAATACTCTTTCAATTATAAAATATATTTAAAATATGTTAAATCTATGTAAACTGTGTGTATTTTCCTCCTTTTGTTATATATATATATATATATATATATATATATATATATATATATATAATATATATATATATATGTTTGCATTACAACTAACTACGTGGGGTAATCGAAATTCTTTTCCTCTTTAACTCTTACTAAATATATATATATATATTATATATATATATATATTATATATATATATATATATATGAATTTGATATCTGGACTTAAGTATTCGCGGTTTTGAGCTACCCATACATCTTTTTAATATTTTCGATTTTGCAATGCATTGACTGTGAACATGGTGGCCATTCATGTTGTCATTACCAGTAGCACGCTCGGAGCAAACCTAGATTTTACACATTTTGTTAAAATTTGAAATCATTTGAGCGTCAATTGGCTATGTTATTAGACTACAAAATAATGTCAATTTTTTCTTTGGTAGTGGTGGTGGTGGGGTACACCTTGTATGTATATGTACGAGCGGGTATATATATATATATATATATATACACACACACTGGCGTTGCTCCAGCATGGACACTGTCTTTGGGTTGAAACATATAAAAGGATAAAAGAATATATATATATGTTTGTGTGTCTGTATATATATATATATATATATTATATATATATATATATAAAGATAGATAGACAGACAGATAGGTAGATAGATAGATAGATAGATAGATAGATAGATAGATAGATAGATAGATAGATAGATAGATAGATAGATAGATAGATAGATAGTGGTTGTGAGTGTTGGTTACTATTTTTCTATTATTCGTCAATCATTCGTTTTCTAGTGTAAAAATTTACATTGACACTGTCTGCCATCAAATTTCTATTCAGTAATGTTAACTTACATTTTGTGAACATTTATACTAATGATCTATGCTATTCCTCTAAATGTTTTCGTTCGTGACAACGTCAAAACATTTTGATGTGAACAATATTCTTTCGTCCCACATCATGTCTTTCTTTTGTGTTTCTTCTCTCTCCCACTCAGTCCATTCTTGATATTAGTTCTTTCTATCTCCCTCACTCTACTTTAATTTCTATGACTTCCTCGTTATTCGTACCGTCTCCCACTTCACATTGTATTTAACAATATCCTCGCCATAGCCATGTCTCCCTTACTTTCTAATCATATCACTTTCAGAAATATTCACTTAGTCTATCGCTCTTCCAAGACATTCAAAGTTTTACTTTCTTTTTCTTCAAAATTCTGTATCTGGCTTTAATTGCATATGGTGGATTTTTTAGCTTGTAAAATGCCGTGTCACAATAAATTACCTTTCAACATATTGTCACTGTCAGAGAAAACATTATGATAAACTACCGGCACGCTACTATTTTTAAAGTATAAAACAAGTATATGGAGGTGAGGTGTAGGGTGAAGGGGGGAAAACAGCAAATAAAATCCGTATCAAATCTTATGAGTTAAACTGCAGTAATATTCTGCATACAGTATTGATTTATATGTCAATAAATACACATGCACACATACACACACACGCGCGCGCACGCACACATATATATAAATAATATATTCGTATATATATATATATACATATATATATATATATATATATATATATACATGCATATATATATATATGTATGTGTACATGCATACATACATACATACATGTATATATATATACATGTGTGTGTGTGTATATATATATATGTATATATATATATATATATATATATATATATAGATATATATATATATATATATATATATATAGTGTTTAAAACAGGATAAAATTGTAAAATTAGAGGAAAACTGTAATGGTCTTTGCGAGTTTTAAAAATGGAACTAAATCTTTAAGAGACAGAAATGAAAGTAACATCTTTATTTGTTCTTAAACAATTAAACTGAGGATTGTATACAGAACATTTTAAATGTTGTCCTCCAAATGTCGTCTTATTCTCCCTCTCCTTCCTCTTTTTCTGCTTTTCTTTCTTTTCATACGCACGCGCGCACACACATGCATGTATGCATTTATATGCGTGTGTATATAGACAGATACATACATGCTTACATACATATAGAGATACATATATACACGCATACATATATGCTGGAAATATTAACAATGCCAAAAGACAGCTGAAATTAATAACATTTTCAGCTGGCATAACAATGGAATTTGGCCAAAAGGAATGCACATATTAGATTGCTGAATGAGGAAAATTATTCCCCTCCCCCTAGACCCAAAGCGTTTGTATTAGTGGTTTCACTATCTCTCTTTTTCCACGCTACAGGTACTTAGGCATTGATGAAATATATCATAGCAAGGTACTGTGGATAAAGATAGACTGACCTAAGGATATTATACCAAATTAAAAATATATAGCAGATAGTACTCTCTTCTTACAAGATAATAACCCACAATGCATTTGCAGTACCAGTGTTGATTCCAACTTTTGGGATACTTGACTGTTTTTTAACAGAAATCTTCTCCATAGGCCTGAAAACTCACAAGGTGCTGACATCAACTGGAAATCTCCACAGAAATAGTGATACCGACAGCGTCCCCCTAAGTAAAAGTATAGAGGGGAGAGGCTTCATATAAGTGCATACAGCATTCGAATGTCGTATAATCTCTCTCAGACAGCACTTGCTAAAGAACTGCAGAAAAATATATACATTAACTTAAGGCTAGAAAGTGGAGGAAACAATTTTCTACGTATCCTCAGGAAGCAAAAACTTCCTGGTGCTTTCCCATACAACCCCGAAACAAACGGACTGTCATGTCTCCAAAGAGACCTGGAGTTGAAACACTCAGCATACAAAAAAAAAAAAGGACTCTGCATGGGTATGTTTCCCGAAAACTTAAAGAAAACAATATTAGTAGCATGAAGCAAAGGCTCTCTTGGACTTGTGACCGCTACACCACACAGTCAAGTCTACGCATTTGTAATACGAGATCAGAATATTGCTACGA
>NC_042997.1:152722057-152837057 GCF_006345805.1 Octopus sinensis
TTTCAGTCATTTAACTGTGGCCATGCTGGAGCACCACCTTTAGTCGAACAAATCGACCCAAGGACTTATTCTTCGTAAACCTAGTACTTATTCTATCGGTCTCTTTTTGCGAACCGTTACGGGAATGTAAACACACAAACATCGGTTGTCAAGCGATGGTGGGAAGACAAACGCAGACACACAAACATATACATACAAACACACACACACACAAACACACACACATATATATTTCAGGTTTTCTTTCAGTTTCCGTCTACCAAATCCACTCACAATGCTTGGTTGGCCCGAGGTTATAGTAGAAGACACTTGCCCAAAGTACTACGCAATGGGACTGAACCCGGAACCATGTGGTTGGTAAGCAAGATACTCACGCACAGCTTCTCCTGCGCTTATATATATATATATATTATCAGACTATGGATGACTAAATTACAACAGGCATATAGCCCATTGTTTGTACTATAGTGCATTGTTGTATCATTCAAAACTTTTTATTCTTTACAAACAATACACAATGCTTCAAGCGAACTACAACATATACATATATATTTGGGAGAGTATTGTAGTTCGCTTGTAGCATTGTGTATTGTTTGTGAAGAATAAAAAGTTTTGAATGATACAACAATGCACTATAATACAAACAATGGGCTATATACCTATTGCAATTTAGTCATACATAGTCTGATAATATTTCGTAATAAAATACCTTCTTCAGATACTCTTAGGTGGAGTCGCTGCTAGTTGATAGAATGACACAAATAGACGGAAAATAATGCCAGATTTTAAAACCGATTATAGCAGCGACTCCTTCTAAGGATATCAGAAGAAGGAATTTTATTCCGAAATATCACCAGACTATGGATAACAAAATTACAATAGGTATATATATATATAGTCAATTTTTATATATATAATATATATATATATAGTCAATTTATATATATATATATATATATAGTCAATTTATATATATATATATATATATATATATATAATATATATATATTATATATATATATATATATATTATATATATATATATATATATATACATATATATATATGTATATATATTCAATTTAACGAACAAACAATTCAAAAAACGGAGAAGAAAAAGAAAAGAGAAAAAGTGGGGAACATAAACTTGGGGACATGCACAAGATTTATATTAGTTGGACGCTCGGTGAAAGGAAAGAGTTTTTAACGTTTCGAGCATGGCTCTTTGTCAGAAAGGAGAAAGTGAAATGTCCAAAAATGAAGGGAAATCACCAACGGTCCACGCATGGTTCCATATATCTATACTTACACATAGTACAGTCATCCATCCACACTCATACATACACACAGACACACACACACATATATATACAGAGTAAATCAAAATTCCGTAAATACTATCAGTAATTCTGTATTGACTCGAATGGGAAAATGTGTCCCTCAAGAAGGACTCCAGTTTGAACAATTTTCATGATGTTTCATATTTAGATGCTTTTATTAAATTCATTCAGTTGTTAAACATAAATTAATCTTGGAATTAAATGGTTTTGATATATTATCAGCTGATTTTTGGCCAATATATATATATATATATATGTATATATATATGTATATATATATATATATATATATATATATATATATATATATATATATATATATATATATATATATATATATATTATATATATATATATATTATATATATAATATATATATATATATTATATATATATATATATATTATATATATATTATATATATATATATATATATATATATATGAAGGCGCATGGCTCAGTGGTTAGAGCGTCTAGCTTACGATCGTGATGTTGTGAGCTCGAATCCCGGCTGCGTGTTGTGTTCTCGAGCAAGGCACTTTATTTCACGTTGCTCCAGTTCACTCAGCTGTAGAAATGAGTTGCGACGTCACTGGTGCCAAGCTGTATCGCCCTCTGTCTTTCCCTTGGATAACACTGGTGGCGTGGAGAGGGGAGGCTGGTATGCATGGGCGACTGCTGGCCTTCCATAAACAACCTTGCCCGGACTTGTATCTAGGAAGGTAACTTTCTAGGTGCAATCCCATGGTCATTCATGACCGAAGGGGGTCTTTACCCTTTATATATATATATATATAAATTCTTTCTTTTATTCTCTTGTTTCAATCGAACAAATCGACCCCGAGCTTATTCTTTGTAAGCCCAGTACCCATTTTATCAATCTCATTTTCCGAACCACTAAGTTATGGGAGTGTAAACACACCAGCATCGGTTATAAAGCCATGTTGCGGGGACAAATCAGACACACAAACACGCACACACACACATATGACGAGCTTCTCTCAGCTTCCGCCTGCCAAATCTACACTCAAGGCTTTGGTCGGCCCGCAGCTATAGTAGAAAACGCCTACCCAAGGTGCCACGCAGTGGGATGGAGCCCAGAACAACGTGGTTGGTAAGCAACCTATTTATCACATAGCCACTCCTGCGGCCACGTACAAATATACAGTAAGAGAGAGAAACAAAGAAACATAGACAGAAGAGGAAGAAAGAGTTTAGATAGATAGATAGATAGATAGATAGATAGATAGATAGATAGATAGATAGATAGATAGATAGATCGATAGATAAATAGATAGATAAATTTCTTTATTAGCCACATAGGGCCGAACACAGAGGGGACAAAATAGAATGTAGAGCTTTTCTTTTCGAAAATAGAAAAAAAGGAGAAAAATACAATTTCGATCAAAAATGATCGTGTATCACAGAAAAATTTTTAAAGTGTAAAAAGCAAGATTAGATTTATCCGAGGAAAGAAAAGCCTACGGAAAAAAACAAGGTAGCCTCAGGCAGGGAGGGAATAAAAACATAAGATCAAAGTGCTCTCTCTCACTCTCTTTTTTCGATTTATAGTATCATGCTCAAAGTCATTTCATCACTCACTCTTTGCTACATTCACCTACCTTTTATTGAAACTTTCACGAGACAAAACTTTACATGATAGACTCGGCCGACAGTCAGACTTGTCCCATACGTGACAGCAGCCGTTCGACATAAGCCCACAGGTCCGAAACGGCTGGACACTGCACGGGTGTGTGCAGAACCGTATCGTCGCTCTGACCGCATCTCGGGCAAGTCAGTCCAGTGTGTCTCGAACCGTGCCTGTAGAGCTTATCCCGAACGGGTAATGCTTCTCGATAGCATTGCCAGGCCAGGGATCTCTGGTGATTGTCCATAGGTCACGGCCCGAAAGTTGTCCTGAACAGGCGGGTCAGGTGTCCCTCGTCGACACCCAGATTCTGCCCGAGAACGACGTCGCACCACACCTCCAAAAATCCTGTATAGAACACCTTTGTGGAAAAATTAATCACCTCTACAGTACCATTTAGAAAATAATTGAGGGTGCAGGTTCCTGGTTGCTCGATCAAGTGGGAATTGCACATAAGAATCCTTCAAAATACCTCTCAACTTAAAAAGAAGTATTCATCAGATCATCTATTCTAGCATACACATATACTCGTGAAGATGTAAGAAGCGGTAACATCATTCAAGGCGGGAGAAATCTTATGTGTAGCTGTGTGGTACGAGGTTTGCTTCACAACTACATGGTTTGCGATACAGTCCCACTGCATAGCACGTTGAGGCAGTGTCCTCAACGATAGTTCTGAGTCGTCGACCAAAGCCTTAAGAGTGGATTTGGTAGACGGAAACTGAAAGAAGCCCGTCATATATATGTTAATATATATGTATGCATATATGTGTGTATATATTGTGTGTGTATATACAGAATCACACACACACACACACATGCACACGCGCACATATATATGTATACACGCGCATATGTGCATGTGCGTGAGTCGTTGTGTCTGCATTTGCCTTTGCCCCACTGCTTGACTTGACAGCCCATGTTTGAGTGTTTAACTTAGCGGTTCAGCAAAAGAGCCCGAAAAGGTACCAGGCTTTAAAAAGAATGTACTGGGGTCAATTCGTTCGACTAAAATCCCACAACACAGTGACCAGCATGGCCGTAGCTTAATGACTGAAACAAAAGAAGGAAAGCAGATACCTGCTTAATGCGGGCTGACTTGGTAATAAACTGCAAAAACAACAGTGACAAGAATGCTGGTACTCCGTCGGTTACCACGGCGAGTGTTCCAGTTGAATCGATCAACGGAGATAAACTTTCATGTGACTAAGCATTCAACAGACACGCGTAACTTTAGAGATACAGCGTGATACAGAATGTGACATGGTTGGCCTTTTGAATTACAGATGAGTCATTTTTATCAGTTCAGTAAATTGGAGCAATGTGAAATAAACTGTCTTATTGAAGGACGTAGCGCGCCACTGGGAATCGAGCTCACGACTGTAAGGTCTTGAGTCGAATGCCCTAATCACTAAGCCAGACGCTTTCACGACAAAAGTAGCAGCAACAGTAGCAGTGCTGATGTTTGCACTGCTTTTAATGCTAAGCCATATACCCCTTCAGAACTAAATGGATTCGACCGTTGCGACTGAAGTGTCTTGGTTTCATCAGGTTGTGAGTGACATGGACATGAATGAGCCAAATGTCTCTCAGCAAGATATCTGTTCATTATTGAATCAGCCGTTAAATTTCCCAGATAAAAATATATTGATCTTAATTAGAGCTGTGTACACAAAGATATTATCGATTTTTTCCTTTCGAGATGAAATATCTGAAAAGCAAAACTCAAACATATGAATTCAAATTGTAACTTAAAGAGAAGTTTCAGAAAAACAGCGGTTCATAGCAGGATGAAGGTAGTTGTGATTTGGCTATTATCATTATTATTATTGAAAACGGCACGCTGGCAGAATCGTTAGCACGCCGGGCGAAATGCTTAGCGGTATTTCGCCTGCGTTACGTTGTGAGTTCAAATTCCGCCGAGGTCGACTTTGCCTTTCATCCTTTCGGGGTCGATAAATTAAGTACCAGTTACGCACTGGGGTCGATGTAATCGACCTAATACCTATGTCTGTCCTTGTTTGTCCCCTCTATGTTTAGCCCCTTGTGGGTAGTAAAGAAATAGGTATTTCGCCTGCTCTTACGTTCTGAGTTCAAATTCCGCCGAGGTCGACTTTGCCTTTCATCCTTTCAGGGTAGATTAGATAAGTACCAGTTACGCACTGGAGTCAATATAATCGACTTAATCCGTTTGTCTGTCTTTGATTGTCCTCTTTGTGTTTAGCCCCTTTGTGGGTAGTAAATAAATAAGTATTTCTTCTGCCGCTACGTTCTGAGCTCAAATTCCGCCGAGGTCGACTTTGCTTTTCATCCTTTCGGGGTCGATTAAATAAGTACCAGTTACGCACTGGAGTCGATATAATCGACTTAATCCGTTTGTCCATCCTTGTTTGTCCTCTCTGTGTTTAGCTCTTTGTGGGTAGTAAAGAAATAGGTATTCTCTCCTTGATACCATCTGAGTTTAAATTTCGCCGAGGTCGACTTTGCTTTTCGTCCTTTTTGGCTCTATCAATTAAATACCAGTTACGTACTCGGGTCTATCTAATCGGCTGGCCCTCTCCCCACAAATTTCAGGTTTTTCGCCTATAGTAGAAAGGATTGTTATTATTGAAGGCTGTGAGCTGGCAGAAACGTTAGCACACCGGGCGAAATGCCTTGCGGTATTTCGTTTGCCGCTATGTTCTGAGTTCAAATTACGCCGAGGTCGACTTTGCCTTTCATCCTTTCAGGATGGATTAAATAAGTACCAGATTCGCACTGAGGTCGATATAATCGACTTAATCCGTTTGTCTATCTTTGTTCGTCCCCTCTGTACTTAGACCCTTGTGGGTAGTAAAGAAATAGGTATTTCGCCCGCGTTACGTTTTGAGTTCAAATTCCGCCGAGGTCGACTTTGCCTTTCATCCTTTAGGGGTCGACTGATTAAGTTCTAGTTGCGTACTGGGGTCGATCTAATCGGCTAGCCCTTTTACCCCAAAATTTTCAAGGCCTTGCGCCTAGAGTAGAAATAATAATAATAATGATAATATGGTTCTCCTCAAAATATTTTTGTTGCTCTGCGGTGGATATTTTGTGATAATCTTCAGATTCAATAAAGCCACTATCGCCTTGTGTTCATGGTAAACAATTATTCTATACCAAATTGTTAGAGACTCAAAATGCAGTCATTATTTCTTTGTTTTTCTACCTTGACTTACTAGACCGCTTAGTGTTCACTTGAGAATATTAAAACTGTAACTTAATTACGGGACAAGAGGTAACTTTTTGTTTTTGCATTTAGTTTTAGGTAGTAATCTGATTGACTAACGAAATTCCTTCCTAATCTTTTCTTTCATTCGTGTATAATGAATACTATCTAGATAATTGATTAAATATTAATATATGTGTCATTGGTCTAATATTCTTATCTCTGTTTCTTTATCTGCTCTGTTATCACTCTTCTTAATTAATTTTCCTCTCTTCACGGTCGCTTTGGAACATCCATTAGTTAACACTCAAACGGATTTATGCGGTAAATCTATGTATTGTCAATGGCATTCCTTATAGTCGCATATCATTTGCAGCATACAACTTGAGATCATCCGTTTACAAAAGATAGTTAATTGTATAATAATAATAATAATAATAATAATAATAATAATAAATTATTATTATTATTATTATTATTATTATTATTATTATTATTATTATTATCATTATTATTATTATTATATTATTATATTATTATTATTATTATTATTATTATTATTATTATAATTATAATTATAACGTCTTCAAATTTTTCCACAAGGGCAGCCATTTCGGGGAAGGGATTAGTCGGTTACTTTGGCTCCAGTGTTCCACTAGTACTTAATTTATCGACCCCGAAAGGATGACAGGCAAAGTCGATCTCGGCAGAATTTAAACTCAGAACGTTTAGATAAAATACCACTAAGCACTTCACCCGGGGTGCTAACGCTTCTGCCTCAATAATCATACTAATAATAATAATAATAATAATAATAATTATAATAATAAGCAAAGAACCATGATAAAACGATGGCAAGAAAAACCCCTTCATGGAAAATACTGGACTAAACTAAATGCAAAAGAAATAGACAAAGAAAAATCCCGGCAATGGTTGAGAAGCTCAGGACTCAAAGCAGAGACAGAGGGATTTTTAATTGCAGCACAAGACCAAAGCCTCCCCACCAGAAATTACCAAAAACATGTAATGAAAAGAAATATAACAAGTAACTGCAGAATATGTGGAGATGGACAAGAAACAATAAATCATATTATCTCTGGCTGCCCAGTCCTGGCTAAGAAGGAATATATTCACAGACAAGACAGAGTTGGAACCTACATACACTGGAAGCTATGCCAACATTATGGAATAACAACAGAAAAAAGATGGTATAGCCACACACCAGAAAAGGTCACAGAAAACGAGAAAGCAACCATACTCTGGGATATACCGATACACACAGATAGAGAAATTAAGGCCAACAGACCAGATATAGTTGTCAGAGATCATGAAGAAAAAAAATGCTTTCTAATTGATGTATCAATACCGGCAGATGACAACGTGTCTCTAAAAGAAATGGAGAAACTTTCAAAATACAAAGACCTGGAAATAGAGGTAACCAGAATGTGGAATCTAAAAACAGAAACAATTCCTATCATAGTAGGTGCATTAGGCATGATAAAAAAATATTCAGACAAATACATAACAAAAACACCAGGACTTACAAGAAGAAGAAGAAGAAGAAGAAGAAGGAAATTGAAGTATTTAAGCTGTTGGGCATGAAGGTGAAATCAGTATCAGTAATACCTGGAGCATTGGTTAGGAAAAATACATGAACAAAAGCTTCAAAGCTATAACTGGACCGAAATCCCTACACACTATCAAAGGGTTAACCTGCTGGGCACAGCTCATATCCTATGCAAGGCACTATCTATTTCGATAATTCAAAACAATCCGCAAACGCAAAACACATTCTATAGAGCAAATACCCAATAAAATAACTAACAACCATAACATATACTCTGCAGGCCAAATACCCTGCAGCGGAACACATCTCGCATTAAAAACACAACACACAATAAAAACACTAATGCAACAAAAGACTGCAGCTAAGCCCTATAACATAACAAACTGATGCAATGCAATACCTGGAGAAGTTTGCATTTCACCACCAACAGAAAAGTACACACAATGTTGCTCAGTCCCTAGCATCACGTAGGTGTTGCCTAATGCACGTATTAGTATGGGGATTATTTCTGCCATCAAGCCCCACATTCGAGTTACTTCTATTTCTAGATCTTTATATTCCACCGTTTCCTTAAGATTTACATTGTCATCTGCTGGAACTGATATGTTGTTTAGAAGTTACTTTGCTCTTGGTGGTCGCTGACAATATCTGACGTATTAGTCTTGATCTCTCTACCAGTGTGTATTGGCATATCTAAGGGTACAGGTGCTTTGTCACTTTCTGAGACATTTTCTAGAGTATTTTTATACCATCTTTTCCCTGTTCTCATTCTGTAGTGCTGGCACAGCTTCTAGTGTATATAAGTCCCAACTCTGTCATGTCTAGATGTATTCCTTCTTGGCCAGGACTGAACTAACAGAGACAACGTGATTTATTTATGTATTGATTGTTATTACTACAATCGCTATTATTACTACTATTGTTATTATTGCTACTACTTACTCCACATTCATCATTACAATTTCAGTAGCCATTTTTTATTGCCTGTTACTCTGCACAGTCGATTGTAGCTGTGAATTTATATACGTAGTATTGGAAGTACATTATATATGATGTATTTACACTTTACGTTATGTGTGTGTATATATACACACGTCCATCCTTTTTGCTGCGATGTATATATATATATATATATATATATATATATAGATATATATATATATAATATATATATATTATATATATAATATATATATATATATATCTATATATATATATATTATATATATATATATATAGTATATATATATATTATATATATATATATATATATCTACACACACACACACACACACACTCAAAGATATATACGTATATACGTGTGTGTATGTTTCTCTGTGTATGCACGTATATGTTTCTAAGTATCTATATATCAGCATCTCACTTTATCATTTTTATGACAGGTACATTCATTTCAAGTCCTTCCTACAAGATATCTGTATATCAGACACGCGCACACTCACACAAACATACGCAAAAGGATTCCCCCATTTATTGTCGTCCATGGGAATTGATACATCGATAAGGAGATATTTCTTTTCCTGTTGGTCTTTGGCAATAACATATTGACCATTTGCCCCAAAGTTGCCTGCGTAAATCGCCACGTTCTCACTCATCACCACTACTGCTAACATCATAACATATTATTGTCATTTTACGATTCTCGTTTATCATTCTATCATCCGCTCTGACCTTGCTATTGTACATACTTATACCAACTCTTATCTCTGTTACATTATATACTTGTCAGTGTGAATGTGCGCACTTGCTGGCGTGTGTATTTTATACGTATATGTGTCAGGGATTGTGGTACACACACACACACATATATATATATATTATATATATGCGTATATTTATGGGTCTATATGTGTTATGCATCTCTCTCTCTCTCTCTCTCTCTCTCTCTCTCTCTATATATATATATATATATATATATATATATATATAGTGTGTGTGTGTATGTCTGTGTGTTGTATATGTCTATATGTTATGCATGCATATATGTACGTTCTGGATATGACTTCAAATTGCATCTTGTAATGGGTCTGTGGTTCGAGAGTTCCAAAGTTATGGGAAGAGTGGAACCATCTCTTAGTCACTATTGTTCTCAGTTCTGCTCCGATCTGAAGTAGTAAAACCCGTCAAGTTCCCCACTACAGGTTACCTAGATTATCTGATGACAATCCCTCTGAGAACGAGGACTTAGAAATACCCTTGGTTAGTGTCAGAGAGCTCAGTAAAAACAGTTGTCACTACAGCAGTGGAGTACAGAGATTCAGGGATGTAAAACCAGTAGTTTCATGTGATTACTGGTCATCTCATTTCGGTATATCACTAGATTCTTATCACGGTGACTCAGAGAGTCATACTCGTGTTGTACAGTTGTTTATCACTGTAACCAAATGATGCACAGATGCTTCCTTATGGTGACCTCATTTGTCATTTCATCTACTGAAAATCCTATGGCAATAGAAGAGAGGCAACATGTGCAGGCCTAACCAGTTAGAAGCAGATAACGACTTTCGTTTATCACTTAAGCTCCAAACTTTTCAGAACGGAAACAGTGCTGAACAACTGTCTGAGTGAACTCATACATGGAAGTCAAAAATGCTTTTAACAACTGGGAAACACAAGGAGCCTCAGTTATCTGTGAAGATGGAGCAATCACCGTATATGATCTACTTTTCTTAATTCAGAATAAATTTTGACCGATCACCTACATGGTAGCAAGGTCAAGAAGAAAGCATCATGTTTACACACCATTCTTTAAATCTTAAGAAGGCCTTGTAGATTTTTAAAGTCCCCAATATCGTATTCATTTGTAGCGTATGAATTAAGGAATTGCATTCTCACCCTAAGATCACAAGTTCAACGATACTTTGCTCCGTTGCTCTAATATTAATAATAGGTGTGAAGCTAAAAGTGTATCTTGGGTACAGAGGATCCAAATTCCTTGTCAACGGTCCATAAATGTCCTCTTTCTCTTGTAATATTCTGTTTTCTGACCACATTGGTGTCCAGAGGGCAGCTGATTTCCACAACAGAACATACATATTTCCTTGCATGCGTTTGTGTTTTAACTTGGTGGCTGTTTTGAGTTCCACCGCTATTTTTGTTACCCTTCGGTCTCAATATAGTCAACTTCGTCAGTAGGTGTTTTCTACGGAAACTGACACACAACGGAACTGAAACCGAAACGATGGCTGCGTTTATTATACAGACGCAGCCATGCCTGTGTCTATATATAGAAAGAGTCGAAAGCTTGGCATATAAGTCATCAACTGTACGCACTCTTGTTTCTGTAATTTGCAAAAACTATAACACTAGCAGGAGCGGAACAATTGCATCATGTTTCGACGTGCTTCGCTTACTTCTCCATACTCTTTCAACTATTCACAAGCTAACTTATACCATCGGAGAAGGTTTTCGGCTAGTCCCGTAGCCACTTATGCACCGCTTCCAGCATTTTGTCCGTAGCCAATCGACGATCTCGTAAAGGCTGTTGAGTTTTCCCAAGATTATTCCAGCGGCTCACAACCCAAAGTTTCAATGGTTTCAAAGCGTGAGCGTCTATATGTTGAAGTGCATTTTTGCGCAAAATTAATACTTCGTTTGACAATAGACCTCGGTATTTGGTATGAACTGTTGATTTCAGTTTGCTGGCCAGCATTTTACTATATCCTACACTAATGACTCCTCTTCCAGTATAGGTCTTTTTGCGTCTCCCAGAAACGGGTAGAGTTATTTTCTCTGTTGAAAATTGAATTTTGAATTTATTCTTCGCTGGCATCTCCAGGTGTTTCCACTTCAAACTCTGCCTTTAGTATTCGTCTCCTGTGACTATTCTCTCCCAAAGGGCTCCTCCTTCGTCGTTGTAGCAGTCGAGTAAGCTTTGATAGATCTCCACACGATCACGCTTAGCTTTCTGAGCACCCATCTCGGCACGAAGCTTGTGGATGATTTCATATTCAGAATCATTTGCAGTGAACATACCACCTCATTATCTATCACATGTCGGTTCACCAGAACCATCTTTGGAGCCTTTGGATCTTCACATTAGTGGTGAAGATTGACGTATGTCCTGTTCCCACTTCATGCTTCATGCTTGTCAGACCGTTTTTAAAATTCTCTATTCACTCACACACATTCCCACATTCCTGCCGTCTCTATATTATACTGAAAGTCTGACATAAATTTCAGCCCAAGGCACACTTTCAGACGAGATAAATCGACTCACTGATCTCTGTTCTTCCTTGATGCGTACTGCCAGCGAAGAGGCCATATCTAGTCTTAAATACTAGGAAAAAAACTAGAGCGATCAATGTCAATTATAAAACAGCAAGAGTGCTACCTTTTAGCAAGCTGAATGAATTGCAACCAAAATAAAGTTAGTTTTGACGAAGGTGCGGATAATATTTTCTTTCCTTACACGTACACACACACACACACTCACACACACACACACACGCGCACACACACACGCACGCACACACACACACACACACACACACACACACACACACACACACACACACATATATATATATATATAAAAACAAGTCTCAAAAGGTCTCAGAGAATAGTAGAGTGGAAATAGTATCTGACATGCTATTTTTTTATATCCAATGAGCTTTGTACACCTTGTCAATATACTGTTTTCAAAGACAAACGGGAAGAGAAACGTTTCCTTATTGATGAATCAATCACTAATGTACATTAGTTGGTTACCAGGATATAATTGCAGACTCGTGCATTGTCTCAGTGCAGTTGCCACCAACTCGAGTGAAAGAACTCCCTCAACACGTCCACAGAGTACTCTTTGTTGACAGTCTGGCTAGTGGGAATCCAGGGGATATAGATGATGGCCATGCTGTAGAAAATGGGTAGCACCACGAGCTTTCTGGTGGAGTTGTGTCTGGCCTCCTTGTGTCTGATAAAGCCAGTACGCTTCCATTGGGCATCGTTTCTTGGTCTCTGGGTTATAACAGTACATTCATCTTTAGTCGCAGGTTACCAGATGCTCAAATAATCTTGGACAACAAGAAATAGGCTCAGCCATCTTCTTGCTGTTACCGATGTGTCTTTCCTTCTGTTCGTCGCTGAACAACCTGGAAGCAAACTTTGCACAAATTTTGCGCATGTTCAGATAGTCATGAATAATTCCGTACAAAGTTGTCACACCTACTCCAAACTGTATACGTATTGTGTTTACAGACACAAGACGGTGTCCAGAAAATTGCTAGGTCTCCTGCCGACATCTCTCATCGTCGGTAACCTCCTGTCTACCTTTCATAAACGTCTTGTGCCAGCGAAAAACTGATGCTTGGCTGGTATAAATTAATCCTTAAGCAGTCTAGAGCATTTCGTAAGCTTCTATCTCATTTCTACTCAGTTTAAAACAAAATATTATTGTATAATAAGCTTCAAAATTATATTCACGACCCGAATACATCCTGAAAACTAGTCAGTTGTGACAAATAGTGTTTAGTAGGGTGTGTTCAAAATGCTATTACAGCTGTCTCCTTCAATCTCCTTATAAAATGTATAGCAATGATGTACTAAAATTAATTAGATAGGATACTTATAAAATCTCAGAACTTTTGGATTGTTTCTCGTATATTTTAGGGAATGAAAATCCTCTCAGCAGTGATTACTGTGAAAGTTAGATGCATTTTTACCTCGTTGACCGTTATCAGTTGCCTATAGTTAGAGTCAGCCACATGCTTAGACAGATTTTGTCACCACCGATATAAAGGAAAACAGTAAATAAACTTTCACTGGTGTTGCTAATAGTCTTTACTTTGTATTCGTTGGCTTCTGTGAAGATGGAAGATATTTCTGAGTTTTTAACACACTAGTATTAATCTTCCATTATTTGTTACTATTTTTGAAATCTTAGAATTTTATGTATATTATTTGTGACTTGAGTAAGATATGACCGATATGATCATTTTTGCTACTTATATTAATTGCTATCAAAGTCGGTGAGCTGGAAAAATCGTTAATACATCGGGCAGAATGCTCAGCAGTGTTTTATCCGTCCTTATGTTCTGAGCTTAGATCTTCTTGTCTTATAACGACATTCACATAGGAAGGATTCAACTGGCTTCTGTTGAGTTCACCGTGTTGTGAGTTCATAGGAGTTTCAAGGGACGATCAGAGTCCGCCAAAACAGTTCCCATCTGTATTCGTAAGCTACCATATATGACCGGTGGGAGGGCATCTTCATGTTACGACTTCTCGCTCTAGGAAGCATGCAGACGCGATTTAGAGCCACGAGGAAACCGTCGAGTTCCGGAACAGACACCACCTCGAGTTTACTTTTTCCTTCCAGTTAGCGAGGTTGCGGCCCAAGCATCAATGGTGTCGGACCTGTCCGCTTTGGGTGGCCCTACTAGGAACTCGAAGCCTCCAATAACATAGGTCTGACACTCGTTTAACCTTCCCACCACGATGAGCTCAAGTGTTGGACTTTGAGGAAGCTCAAATGCTGCAGAGATCGACTTTGTCTTCCATCCTTTCGGGATTGATAAAACAGGTATGAGATGAAACTGGGGTCGATGTAATAAATGTAGCCCTGCCCCCAAATCTGCTGACCCTGTGACAAATTTTGAAACCGATATTAATTACTAATATTATCCCAGAATTTTATGTCAATACCAACGAAGCTGGAATGAATATTATTGAGTATTAATGTAAAAAAAAATATTATTATTATTATTATTATTATTATTATTATTATTATTATTATTATTATATTATTATATTATTATTACTGAAAAGCTCTTTGTAGAATGTGTCTTTTGGCCACACACTGTTTAATTGTGTTTCTTAATTTACTTACGCTTCTATATAGTCGTACGGAAGCCACATACAGAGATCCTATCACTTCAGATTACCAATATCTTTTTTCTACTTCCACCATTCTATTTCTAGTGTTTTCGGGCATCGCAGTATCGAGTATTACGTATTCTTTTGGCTTGTTGTTCTCTACAACGATAGCGACAACATCCAGTGTAATATTTTCTTTTACGAGGTCACATTCGACATTGAATCTCAGAGGATTTTATTCATCTTATTGTGGGTGATATATGTTTTATACCATTTTCTTAACTCGTATTAAACATTCCACATAATTTCTAGTTACTATTACAAGCAATAATATTATGCTTAAAAGATATTTGAATATGAAGTTTAATGTTTAGAAAAGTTCTTCATTATTAACTGTTAAACCTTTCAAAATCCTTTCTAACAGCAGTTTTGCACTATTGTTTGCCCGCCGTTCCTGACGTCTTCTTCGCATGTAATTATGTAACTGGTTATTTACAAGCTATGTAAGATCGTACTAATGCAAAACCATTTTCACGTAACTTACTCAGAAGAGGAAAACCAACACCCGCGACATTTTAAAATGGGAATCGGAAAATTATTGGGTGGAAGGAAAGTAAGTTTACCTGGGAATTTCCTGTGATGCTTGCGACAGTGTGTACTCCGCTAAAAGTGCCGAAGCGCCGAGTGGTGATAATGGTTGAGGTATCATACTAAAGATAAAAAGAATGAGGAAAGGATCATTGAATTACAGAACTTATGCGAAGAGAATAGAGTGGGTAAAGCTCCAAATAGAGCAGGTAAAGCTCGAAAGAACCTTTGGCCTGAGTTGTTAAACGGCATACAACTGTTTGTAGCAATGACATTAATAACATCTAAAACCTGTATGTCACATACGTGATGCCAACAACCATGTAAGGATTTCTTGGCGTTCTGTGTACAATGAAAGGAAAGATATGATGTGCACTCCTAGTTACTCTACACCCACAGCAATGAAAATATTACATCTTCTGCAACAGCAACATCAGATGTAGGAACAGTATATGGAATAGCAACAAACCGTAATAACAACAAACTCAACAGAAGCAGCAATAGTAGCAAAAACATCAGCAAGAACAACAGTAGCAACACCAATAAAAATAAAAGCAACCGCAACAGTACATTAGACCTCAGTGCTCAACTGATACTTATTTTATCGACTCCGAATGGATGAAAGGAAAAAACGACATCGACGGAATTTGAACAACGAATCTAATAATAAAGCCTGCCACCATCAAAAAAGTGTTTTCAGCAATGCTTTCATTATTGCAAACACTAACACAAGCGCAGAAAGACCCCCATCTCCCATAAGGAGAGCATGTCATCTTGTCTTCTTGTTTTCTTTACCATTTGAAAAGGGACTGCAGGTTAAGAACGAGTGATACATGTATTTTATGTCGCGCTACTTTGTTTTTGTTTTGGTGTTGTTCTGAGAAGGATTCCTACTTTGAAGAGGTTAGCATTACACACTAGCGATGATTTGCTTGCGATTTTGGTTTTTAAATCTGCTGTTATCTCTGCTACTACTCTTCACGTTGCCCATGATTCTGATACTGTGAGTACGGTTGCTGTTCTGATTATGTTTTCAGCATGCCTGGTTGAATACAGAAAACTTTATAGTGGCTAGTGTAACAGCCACAACTTATATTGTAACTTCAGCCACAACTTATATTGTATCCCCATCTTCCAAATAAAAGAAGTGACGGATCTTTGCCAAGTTGTCTAGTGTGAACAGCATCAGCAACTCAGGTCGTAGCTCCAATCACTTTTTGAATGGAGTAGATTTTGAAATGACAGATTCATTCTCCTCTAAGATAGGAGTAGAATATGTTATATTAATTTCTGGTATTTCATTCGTGAATGTGAGCTTAGTTATTCGCTTTTCGTTATAGGATGATTAGTCCACATAACTCCGTAAGGTTTCCCGGTTTCTCTGGCACATATATTTCTCCATGGACTCGAAGCCGCTCCGTCGCAGGATTGCTCATATTTACCAACTGAATAGACTGAAGCAATGTTAAGCGAACTGTTTTGCTCAAGAACACAACGCATCGCCTAGTCCAACACCCTAACCTCTAAGCCATGCGCATCCATATCGTTATAGGTTGGTAGTAATAAATGTCTGTTGGGGGAGCCCTGCTTTATTCATAATCGTCTTTTCATCGGGGTATATATCCAACACAATATTGCTTGCCTTCTATACGTACCTTGAAGAATCTCACATTTCCAGCATACATTCATTTTCCTATTTCTATCTGGATGTAGTTGAATATTCATTTTGCCCCCCCCCCTTTTATGCTTCTATTATTCAGGGCCCCTCTTTGTATTTAATTTTTCTCCGAATCTGGTAGTGCCAACAGATTTCATCGAATTAAACATATTGTATTTGAATTTGAAGTACTCTTTTTCTATTAATGAAGACACTACTTTATTTGTGTTTGGGGAAAATTAAGTGGTGACGGTCAGAGTAAAAGTGTTGTGGTTGTTATTGTTGTGGCTGTCATTAGTAACGGTGATAGTGATGATAATGCTGGAGTTGCTCTTGTAGCTGCTCATAATTGTTTCATTTACTGTCTCCTCTTGAATGGCGAATGTGGTGATGTTATTTTTGTAAATCAATAATTTTGGTATGTTACTGCTAATAATGTCCTTTTAATTTTAGCTTATTATTAACGTTTTAGTGTTTATTTCCATCTATTTTCTTCTTATTGTTGTTGGTGGTGGTGGTGGCAGTCATGAAATATTGTTCTCTGCACTGTGGTGTGTTTTTATTACAGTTGTTCAGCAGACTATTGTTGCTGTATCTATTGTCAACCGTCCTTTTTCCAGATGCGGATGGAAAAGTGAATAACATTAAATGGAGGCTTCGTCCACACCGATCCCTTCACTGCTCGGATCTTTTCCTTTTGAACGACAGACAATTTCTAGTTAACTAAACACTTTAAAACTTCGTATACTGGTAGAATGTGTCAAAATAAAACATTTTTTCTCTTGGCTTTCTTGAGAAAATTGTAATTTGTTTGTTTAACGTAGTTTAATTTTTCGAATTTTAACCAATTCTATGCTCTGTTTTGAGCTAAATCATTTGCTGCGTCTAAAACTGAGACAACATCCTGTAACTAACCCTAAACCTCCCCACTAACCCTAACCCTAACCCTAATTTTTCTTTTCTTAATTGTTAAATTAATTTAATTGTTACTCGTGTAAAAAAACTAAAGCAATGGAATTAAATTAATTTAACAATTAAGAAAAAACATTAGGGTTAGGGTTAGGGGGAGGTTTAGGGTTAGTTACAGGATGTTGTCTCAGTTTTAGACGCAGCAAATGATTTTAGTTGAATGGAGGTAATCGATTGGTTAAAATTGCCGAAATGCTCGGATTTAAGACGAAATATCTTACAAACTATAGAATTTTCTCAATAAAACCAAGAGAAAATGATGTTTTGTAAACACATTCTACCAGTATACGAAGTTTAAAAGTGTTTAGTTAACTAGAAATTGTGTTGACATCTGCCGTTCAAAAGGAAAATATCCCACTCCTTTCTTGCTAAGAGAAAAAGTAATCGCCCACTAGACGATTTGCTAAGATACGAACCCAAGACCCTAAATAGTAAAAAGATAATTCTGACATTAAGCAAGACGTATATATAATAAAATAATATGTGTAACGAGGGCTACTCAAACATTTAAGACAATACAAGGAGAAAGCAGAGTGGGGACTGATAAACTCATGCAAACAATAGAAACAATATCACTTAACATAGGAATTATAACAAAATTTCATGATAAGGATAGAAGAAAAAGAAGAACAACATGAAAAATAAAAGAGCGGTAAAAATGGTTGAATGTCGAATAAACGGCTTGTTTTGGTATTCAAATTCGGCGTTACACGTTCGAAACTCAAACTCTCGCCAGAATCTTCACATCCGTCGCAAAACAAGTACCAGTTATATATTTTGGTTGAAGTGGTTGATTAAACTAATCCGGTGAAATGTTTGACGCGCTGCCAAAGTTAGAAATCGTTTTTGTTATATGTCATTTGTATTGCTTTAGAATTTATCAGGTCTCATGTTTTAAAATGACAGATTCACCTTTGGGAGTTCGACGTTTTCAGACTTTAATGTGAAGTGAATTTCATTTTCTTTTTGCAGCGAGTATAATGGCGTTGTATTTTACATTTTATACCTCATTTCCTTTCATGAACTTCAACGAAGCCTTTTATACAGGTGCATATATTATATTGTATAAATAAATTCGAATTCTGATTTAAGGTCATTTCATTATCGTTAAGAACACCATTTTTCCCTGCCTGAGTGGGATTTTCAAAATTATCCCTTGGGAATGATAATTGAAAATAACAGATAGAAATTATAGTATAATTATGGTTAAGTTGTATAAATTTAGATCCATTTTCTGCACTGGGAAATCTCCAGTCTTATAAATCTCTCCGCTCAGATATTTCTCTTCTCTATGCTTTTAGTGTTTTAACAAAAATTATTTTGAATTGTAAAATATTCTCTCTTTGTCTAAACTAGCATTAAAACAGCTGCATCACATGCATCAAACATCAAGTCATGAAGCTGGTTGTTGGAATGAAGAATGAGATGATATATATAAAGTAATGTGATGAAAATGGACTGAATCTTTTCAGGTCTTTGTGAACATTTTTGATTAGTTCAATTATTAAATATTTCTTTTTCTCTGAGAATACAGAAAGTTAAAAAGAAAAAAAATACTTTCACTTAAATGAAACAACTCATCTAAGTGGAGCGTAATTCTATACGTGATGTGACTTTCCAAAGGGGATTTTTAAACCTTTTAAGATCAATTTTAATGCATTTGTGTGCTCACAAAACGAAAACAAAAATCTCCGTAAATGATATTTTATCATTTCACATCAAATATTCTTGTAACATCATTAAAGTCGCACACATACATCCTCATGTCCACGTATACGTGTGTAGAGATGAACAAAAACAGACATTCATATGCAAGCAAATGATATTCATAGATGGATATGAACATTAGAAGAAAAGAAAGAGCAATTATAATATTCTTGATTTTGTTTTTTTAAGAGCATTAACGATGGCCATGATGTGTTGCTCTATTCATAAAATCATGAATACAATAGCGCTAATACGTTAATGATGAGTACCCTTGATTGCCATTTTTAATTGTTTTTATATTAGTTATGCCTTTATCATTGGAGAAAAACATGGCCTACCGACCTGGTTGGGGTGGAAGGAGAAAGTTACTCTCAGTCTTAAAGTTAAATTTGAAAGCTTACAATATAGGGGACATTGCTAAACTCACCCAAGATCCATGTGGGTTTGCTAAACCTGGTAATGAATTAAGTTTAAATCCAAGAACAGACACAATCCATCTATTGATATTCAATGTAGTCACAGTTTCCTTTTATCCAATTCCAAATGTTGACTTCAGAGGAGAGTAGAAGTTATACTCCAAAGATACTCCACAATTAGATAGAAGCTCGAACTTCATGATTACAAAACGAACTTCTGAATTATTTGGCTAAGTTTGCGATTATTGTACTAGACAAGACACATTCGTAGTTAAATGCTTCTATAGTACCCCTGCACTGCACATGCAAATATACACACGCAAATGTTCCCAAACATACAAAAGCATGTACATCTATATTGCGTTAATGAATTTCGCGCAAATCATTTGAAGACTAATTTAGTTTCACTTGAGAAAGCAGCTGAACTGTAGGCTTTGAACTCGTGATTGATGCTATTATACGGGAAAATATTTGGCGTGCCCAAGATTTTATGTTGTTGTTAAGTTACAGTTGTTGTTTATATCAAGGTTATCTCTCACAGAGCATACTTGAGATAAAAAGCAATCCAACTGTGACGGGACTCTATATTTCAGATATTATGCATTTAAGACAGCATGCTGCTGTGATAGCAGCCAAATTCTTTCAAATCATACTCAAATATCTTATATAAAAGGAGAAACATTAATTTTCAGCTTGGAATCAAGAATGTCGCAAGATACAGAAAAAGGGAAATTGATCTTGATTGCAGCGCATGTGATCATATGTCCCCTCAATCAGATTTGACTTGGGACTGAACAACAATAACAACAATATGTTGACGCAATCTATCACCCATCTTGCTTTCGAATACTTTCAGCGGCACCTACTCTATTGAAAGCATTTAGAACAGAAGTCCGTTCTAAGGATAATTTACTTCCTTTTGCTAACTTGCATCATAGGAACCTGTAAAGAATTCTCTGTCTAATCCTTCTATGAAAAATTATACATAAATACATGGTCCTCCATATGAGACACAAATGCTTTGCTTATTGCAAACTTTCAACAGAAATGGCCATTGGTTACTTTGTAGAAATATCCATGAATGAGACAGAGATCGTTAAGAGAAAATTAATGAGCCAATCAGCAAATAATTATCTTTCCAGTCGATATTCACGTGTTCATTTTTAATTAGGAATTTTCCATTAATGCCAGAATTTATCTCCTTAAAATTTAATTGCTCTTTGAGAACTCCAAATTTAAGAAGTCCTACGGATGTGCATGTGTTGCTTTTATTATTTGAAGTTGTTGTTATATAACACCATGTCTTTCCTAATTGGGTACGTCTGCCACCAAACAGCATCCCAGCCTTGACTACCTAGGTATTTGGGGGTTATGTAAGACTACATTAACCGCAGTATCTTTTTCTTATTTAAGACGGCAAAGTGTATTTCATGAGAGATTTAGTTGCTATTTCTAGCGCGTCGATTAAACACATAAAGGACAGCTTGTTTGCACAAACGTATAGTATGAGGTTTTATACAAATCAAGTTTCTTTTCTCATTAGCTTATACCAAAAACTTCAGATTTAAAAATTACTATTTCGCTGAACAATATATTACATATATATGTATATACAAAAAAAAAAGTTTATTTATTACTGAGTGGCAATTTTCCAAAACTTTTATTATCAAATGTGCCAGGTGAAAGCGAAAGATTACAAAATAAAGAGTGGGGGAAGGGAACAGTCGCTGCTATTAACATCACTACAATAGTTGCCAGGTACGTTTAGTAGCGTTCTCCTGCTTGTGAACATTCGGGGCCGTTCTGCAGTCTGAGATGAATTTTCCTTCATCTATCTTACTGGTCTAGGCTGATTGACGTAGCCATTACCCCACCTAATATGACAATATGTTGAACATATTAGTTTCAAATTTTGATACAGGGCCAGCAACTCAAGAGAAAGAGCTAAATCAATTAAATCGGCCGCAATACTCAACGGGTACTTATTTTATCGACCCTGAAAGGATGAGAAGCAAAGTCGACCTGGGGTCGAATTTGAATTCAGAAAGTAGAAACGGTCGAAATGCCGCTAAGTATTTTGTCCGTGTTAACGATTCTGTTACTTCGGCGTTTTAATAATAAATATGATAATTCTGTCTAGTATAGGCAGAAGACCTGAAATTTTAGGAGAGAGGTTAAGTCGAATGCATCGACCCCAGTACTCAACTGATACTTAATTTATCGATCCCAAAGGATTAAAGGCGAAGTCGACCTCGGCCGAATTTGAATACAGACAGTAAAGACGGACGAAATGCCGCTAATTATTTTTGCCTGGCGTGCTAACGATTCTGCCAGCAGGCCGCCATTTTGCTTAGGATATTTTGAAATAGCTTTTTGCATTTAGTGCTTAGTTAACTTCAGTGATATCTTTTTGATAGAAAAATGAAAAAAAAAAATGAAGTCATGCGTTCACATTACTTTGGTTGCTCATGTGCTACATTTGAACAAAGAATTGCGATTACGATGCGACAAATATCATCAGACAAAATTATGCGAGAAACAATTAACTAAAACATCTCAATCAGCAGACGAAACTATTTCGCAAACAAATCCTTGAGAGCTTAATATATACATAGATTTGCAATTATTCACAATTTTTTGATTCTTTGAGACACATTATGACAAAAGTTTGAGGAATAAGGAATAATCGAATGTATACATTATGCTTATGAATTTGTTTTGCAGGATTTCTGATGTGAAATCGTGTGTTAAAACAAATATTTTGGGATGGCCTTTTTTTACTTGCCAGATATATATTCGTTCTTCCCTCATTTATCATTGGTCTTACTTTATCTTATGTCCACCGTCTGGAAATTTTTGGTCATGCATCTGTGACCTCTTCAGCAACTCTTCCTTCACACGTGTATCTTCCTGTTCTGTTTAGTCCATTCTGTATTTCTATGATGTGTACTCCTACCTGCGCATGAGGTTTGCGCGCGCGCTTGTGCGTGTGTGTGTGTGTGTGTGTGTGTGTGCTTTGTGCGTGTTTGTGTGTATGATTGCGTGTTTGTGTGTGCGTGGCGGCGGCGGCGGCGAACTAGCATTAGATAAGGTAGACAACTTACTTTGAGGAGACGGCACATAGCATAGGAGAGCTGATAGGCGAGCACTGGCTGGATCTCAAAGAGGAGAAATGTTCGTCAATGTTCTACCAACATGCTCAATTAAAACATAAAGGCTTGGTTAATAACAAAGAGGTTAAAGTATCATCGTGTCATAGAACAGACACGACACCTAGATTACGGGGGCCACACACTTGGCAATAGACAGGCCGAGTTTCAACAGAAAACACGAATGGAATGATAACAACAACCACCACCACATTACACAACACGATGACTAAAGGTAGAAGGTAAAAAAGCATACATGCAAGCATTATAATACATAAACTGCTATATACACACAAAAGCGACACGCATGCACATACTTATGATGAAGTATAATAAATAAAGGTAAATAAGTAAATAAATGAAAGAAAAAGCTATTTAAAGAGCACAGATATAGTAAGCAAACCCATATACACATACAAAACATATAGATACACGTACACACATGTACGCACGCGCGTACACACACATACAGATAAGAATACACATCATAGAAATATAGAATGGATTAAAAAGAACAGGGTGACACACGTAAGATAGAAGAGTTGCTGAAGAGGTCACTGATGTGTGACGAAAAATTTCCAGACAATGGACATAAGGTAAAATAAGTACCTTAATAAACGAGTGAAGAACGAATATATAGTACGTATTTAGATGGCAAGAAAAAAGGGACTGTCTCGATATATAGCAATACATTATACGGCGAGCTGGCAGAATCGTTAGCACGCCAGGCAAAATGCTTAACCGTATTTCGTCTGCCGTTACTTTTTGAGTTCAAATTCCGCCGAGGTCGACTTGGCCTTTCATCCTTTCGGGGTCAATTAAATAAGTACCAGCTACGCACTGGGTCGATGTAATCGACTTAGTCCCTTTGTCTGTCCTTGTTTGTCCCCATTATGTTTAGTCCCTTGTGGGCAATAAAGAATTATATATGTTATTTTTTAAAGTAAATAATATGCAATTCGCAGTACTTTGGTACACTAAAGCTGGCAAGCTGTCACGGTCTGTATCACTAACTCCTTACCTTTAGAGTCGAACCATTTCAACCATTCGACTTGTAGCCTCCACCAAAACTTCAAACCTTGTACATATAGTAGAAAGGATTATTTTTAGCCCATTAGATCAGCAACCTGACGAAATACTGTAACTGTTACGCTTGATAACGTTCTGAATTCACATCCTTATGGAGGTCTAATTTGAATTTCTCCTCTGTGAATATAAAATAAATACCAGCCAAGTCATTTTCATTGATTGTAAACCTTTCTTAAATTGTTGACTTTCTGCCAAATTCAGAAACCAGTTTTATTGTCCATATAAGCCACTATGAATCAGAATTAACATTACAATAATCCGTGTGAGTAGTGAAAGGATATTAGTGATAAGGTCCGTATTTCGGTATAGCACATGTGATATGTAATGAATGATATTCAATGAAGTGAGCTTATAATCAACCACAAAGTATAATGATCACAGATGATTACAATCTCTTCCAAACTTTCATACTTCCCCTGACTCATTCACTCTTCCTTATCTTCTATAGTGTTGCTGTAGCTAGCAGAGAGAAACAGGTGAGAAAGCTGTAGGAAATGTACGATGGAAGTAATATATGTAGACTAAACGTATAAACGAATGCAATTCAAACAACAATAGGTCTTTGTTCGGGGTTCTTGCTTCTAGCAGAGATTAGCCAATTAACGGTTCCATACGAACATCATCGACACACGAAGCTAACGATAATCATCACCACTACCATGACAGGGACTCTCACCCTCATACGATAAGCATTACCCTCAACAACGCTAATTTATACTACTACTACTACCACCCAAACCACAAACACCACCACCAACAAACACCACAACCACCACCACCACCAACACCACCAACACCACCACCACCACCACCACCACCACCACCACCACTACTACTACTACTATACTACTACTACTACTACTACTACTACTACTACTACGGCTGGTTCTGCATTCTAACATTCGGCTCCTCAACGTGCAGACATATTTCACAACACCTGAGCTGGTAACTAGATCTGCGATTAATCACATGTAACGCCACCGTACACAATGAGCTTATCGTATTTCTCCTCTCAGCCTCTCCTTCCATACCATGCACCACATGTAGACACAAGAACTTACTTCAGTGCGCACACACCACACACGTACATACACATATATACCTGCACAAATATGCAATCATACATACATACATAAGCACTTACCACACACTCACGCACTTCTCTACTCGCTTAACCTCACTGAACTAATTCCATCATTTCCCCTTTGAATTTTCTTCATAAGTTCAGCTGCCAAAGACAATTCCATTTATTTCTATTATCCTATCGCTAACGTCTTTAGCGCATAACCGACATTTACATTTGCTTCTAAATCTCAGAGTTTTTATATCTTACATACTGAAGTTTGCTTTACGATCCATTACGCTTTCAGTTTATTTATCAATTAACTATTCGTGAATATAGCTTTGTTCGAATTTCTTTAGCATAGCCGGAACAAATATTCTTTTCTATGGTTGTTTGTTTTACGTGTTCCGCTTCTGCTACTATTAGCCGCTCCATAATTCAATTCCATTTTATTCTTATTCAATCACAACTGCTTTTGAATTTTAATGGTCCACATCTGCTCAACAGTTAACCTTTCCTTCCCTAACCCTCCGCCTCATTTTCACATACTCCTTATTTTTTTAACTTTTAGTCACAAATCCTTGCCCTATCTGTAACAACCAACCAGCAACTGAGCACCTCAGAAAATATGTGACTTCTACAGCTGTAATGAAGGCAACTAGGAGCTCTGCACTCTCTCAAAAAATACTAATTCCTAATAAAATGCAGTAAATCCAGTAACTTGACCACACTGATTCCTGTCTCAAGATAATCCCAGTTTTTTTTTTTTTTTGCTGGGTGTGTGAAAGAGATATGCACCAAAGAATTTAATACCATTTCTTCGTCCATATTTATCTTAGTGGTGTTCACTCTGTTCCAACTATTTGTACCACATATTCATCAGAATTAGGAAATGTCTAAATTTTCGATCCATAACGCACATTTTTCTATGGGTAGCGCCACTATTCATCATAACGTGTAAATGAAGAGAAGGTTTCCCAGCGAAGACCCCTTGCAAGATACTACAAGGGTCCGGTTACATGAGTGCAATGGCATTGAGGTGGGCATCGTTTGCACAGGTGTTCTCAGTGGAAAATTTGCATCTAACACTACCATCCCAATTTACCTGTGGTTGGTATCGGTGACATCTTGCATCGACTCATTAAAACGAGAAAAAGAGAGTGAAAGAAGGAAAGAAACAATATAACATAGAATTGATGACAAAGAAAAAAACATAAAGAATATAAAAAATAAAATAAAAATAAAAATAAAAATTGTTACCAGATAAAAAAATAAAGAACAACAAAATTTCCCAACGAAGAATCCTTGCAAGATACTACAAGGGTTCGGTTACATGACCGTTATTATTATTATTATTATTATTATTATTATTATTATTATTATTATTATTATTATTATTATTATTATTATTATTATTATTATTATTATTATTATTATTATTATTATTATTATTATTATTACTTTTTTTTTCTTCTTTCAAATTTTCTTCCATTTCTTGCCGAGTGTCTTCCCGACTCCTAGGGCAAAGAAACTCATAGTGTATATTGGTAGGCCATTAAACCAAACTCAGTAGTTCGTTCATTTTTTTTTTTTTTTTTTTTTAAGTTAAATTAAAATGCATGAGCAGCAACAGTTCTCACATCGACAATGCTCTTCTCAATACGTGTGATGTACCAGTTAAGACAATCTTTTGCACTTCTTGCAGGGATGGTAAGCCAGGGATCATTCTCATATAATTTTCGGTTCCCTTCTTGATCATTCCTAGTGCTCCTACGATCACTGGTATTGTAACCGCCTTGAGATGCCACATTTTCTCAATTTCAATGAGTAGGTCTTTATATTTTCTGAGCTTGTCAAACTCTTTCGCTGAGATATTATGATCACAGGGGATGCTCATGTCGATCAATAAGCAAACTTTATTGTTTTGGTCTTTCACAACAATATCTGGTTTATTGGCCTTGATGGTTCGGTCTGTATGTACTGGAAAGTCCCACAGAATGGTTACATTTTCTCCTTCAGTTACAGCCTCAGGGTGGTGATTATACCACTTGTCGGCAGTTTTGATATTGTAATGCCGACTTATTAGCCAGTGGAGATATTGGCCAACTCTGTCATGTCTTAATTTATACTCCACTGGTGCTAAGACTTTACATCCAGAGATTAGGTGGTCCACTGTTTCAATTATGTCGTTGCAGAATCGGCATTTTGGGTCAGCTCCATTTTTCATCACATTGGCCTGGTAGTTCCGGGTTGATAGGCTTTGGTCTTGAGCAGCCAGGATGAAACCTTCGCTCTCTGCTTTTAGCCCTGAGCTCCGCAGCCACTGATGGGTTTGCTTCTGGTCAACATCAGCTTGTTTGCTGCGGGTCACATATTTGCCGTGCAGAGGTTTCTCCTCCCACCTATCAGCCAATTGCTCGTGCGCTTTTTTCATTGCCATCATTTTCACCTTCTTTGCAACAATAGTTGCCGTACTTCCCTCGGGTTGTTCAGTTTGGGTATCCTGCACGAGATCAATAGCAAATTTTTTGCTTTCCTTGATGATAGAATGAAGCTTCTTTCGTCTCTCGTGATTTTCCACGAGCTTTAGCATCCAGTCATTCGATATTTCGAGATATTTGGCCAGTCCAATTGTGGTTGTTTTGTAAGCTAGTTCAAATTGGATCAGGCCTCGACCTCCTTGGGCTCTGGGAAGGTAAAGGCGATCTACGTCTGCCTTTGGGTGGTGCATCCTATTACAACTCAGCAGCTTGCGTATTTTTCTATCCATATTCTTTACTTCAATCATATTCCAGTTCAACACATTGTAGCTATAAGTAACACCTGGAACTGCTAGGGAATTTATAGCTAACACCTTGTTACGTGCATTTAGTTCAGATTTCAGGACTGCACGAACTCTCCTATAACATTCCTTCCTGATTTTCTCTTTCATGCTTGCATGCTGAATACCAGAGCCTTCATTTATCCCTAAATATTTGTATGTTTGTTCTTGCTCAAGCTCTCTTATGACTGTGTCAACATCTAACACGACTGAATTTGTGGTCTTCATTTTCCCTTTCTGGAAAGTGGCCTTGGCACACTTCTCAAGTCCAAACTCCATCCCGATGTCATCGCTGAATGATTTCACGGTGCGCAATAGGCCTTCAAGTTCATTATTGTCTTTACTATAAAGTTTTAAGTCATCCATATAAAATAGATGGCTTATTTTTTTATTGGCAATTTTATACCCATACCTTATTCTGTTTAATTCACTTGTAAGGGGTATTAGGGCTATGCAGAATATTAAAGGTGAAAGTGAGTCACCTTGAAAAATTCCACAGTTGATGTTTATATTTTCTGAGGCAAGTACTCCATTAGAGTGGTATAATTGGAGATTCGTATTCCACAACGACATATTGTGCTTCAGGAAGTTTGAAATCACAGGGGAAATTTTGAAGATGTCCAGCGATCTCAAGATCCATGGATGCGGTATACTGTCGAAGGCTTTTTTATAGTCAATCCATGCGGTGCTGAGATTTCTGCGCTTGTTGTGACAGTTCTCAAGGATCATACGATTGATTAGCAGTTGATCTTTGCATCCGTAAGAGCCTCGGCGGCACCCTTTTTGTTCAATGGGGAAAATATCGTTCTTCTCCATGAATGCATATGTTTTCTCCGCCAGGATAGATGTTAGAATTTTATACGTGGTGGATAGACAGGTTATAGGCCGATAGTTTTTTGGAAGGTTGGTTTCGTTATTCTTTGGGAGTAGGTAAGTAATGCCACTTGCTAACCATTCAGGTGTTTTCTTTGGGTCTCTCATAATTCCATTGAGCAGCAGAACTAGCTTACCGTGTGCGCACGGGAGCGATGCGAGCCAGAAATTCGGCACCCTATCTTTACCGGGGGATTTCCAATTATGGGCCTTCGTGAGTGCCTTTCTTAGGTCTGCTATTGTGATGTCTTCCCATGCTTGTTGTAAATTTTGGTAGGATCCTTCAGTTTGTATAATCCAGTCTGCATTTATGTTGTACGTCTTCTTGTCACTCCAAATCCTTTTCCAAAAGTTTTGAACTTCTTCCATGGGAGGGGGGTCTTTAACGGTTACTTTCTCCTTCCCTATTTCTTTGTAGAATTTTTTGGCATTGGATGTGAACAGCTTATTTTGCTTGTAAAACTTGTTTCTCTTCTCAAATCTTCGTATTCTTTGGGCTTTTGCTTGGACTTTTTGTTTCAGCGTTTCTTTTATTGATATCAGTTCTTCTCTTGGTGAGGATCCAAATTTTCTCTTCATCTTTCTTCCTGTTCTGGATCTTACATCATTTCCACATATTAGTTCATTTAATATTGATATTTCCCCTCTCATAAATTCAATCTCTTTTTCAATTTTACTTCTCCAGGTTTGATTTCTTCCCAGGTTTTGTTTTCTTTGTTTTTTCGGGGGCATACAGCTGGTTTCAATTGCCCTAGCAGAAGCGTAAATAATTTCATTTAACTCAGTAAAATCAGGTTTTAATTCTCGTATTATTTCATTTGTTACATAGTTGCCAATTTGGATTTGTTTTTTATTTTGGTTTGTATTTGAGAGTTTATGAAGCGGTTCTCTATCATTCATACTTGTATGTCTTACAACTTCAAGCGTATTCAGGATTTTCTGCCTCATTTCTGCTATAGACTCTCTGTGTTCTTCAGCAAATGCGAGATCTTCAGTTACTGTTGTTTTTTCGTTTTCCTGGCTATCTTTAACAGGTACAATAGAATTTCTTGTATCTTCAGGCCTTTGCGTACTTTGGTCAGATGGCAGTCTTTCAATTAAGCCTCGTGGCGGGCTATACTGTTCATCTGATTCTTCATTTCCTTTGTGTCTTATATTTATGTCATTTTCCGTTGCGTGCTTGATCGCGCTTATTTCACTGTCTGTGAGTCTGTTATTTCTAAAGATATCCCTCCTCACATTTGCTAATTTGTTCTCGTCCAAATAGGGCCTACTGTCTTGATTCCGTGTTCTCTATATACTGTAAGAGTTTGCGGTGTGTCTCTCTTGAGATGGCCTACCTAATGCATGTAATAAGCGTATATTACTTCTTTATACTCTTCTCGGGTCCATTTGTTCCGCTTACATTTTTCTTTCTGTGGTGGTTGTGGTGGTGAACTTGGAGGGCTCGAGTTGGGGGATTTCCCGTTCAAGTGACCATCCATGTCCGTATTCGGAGAAGAGTTTGTGCCAGTTGATGACTTTTCGATCCCAGGCTGGCTCTGCCCTGGGGGACGCGCTTCCAGATTAACCATAGGACAAGCGATTTGGTATACTGATTTAGTTTTCCTTTTAGTTTCCAAAAACATTTTGGTGCTACGATAATGTTATCATTTTTTTTTTTTTTTTTTTAGCTTTGATTGACTCGTGGGAAGACGGCCATCATTGCCGTTACAATTATAATCGTACCATTATAGCAGCCGTAGTCGGCTTATTATTGTTATTATCATCACCATTACCATCACTATCATCATTATCACCACCATTACCATCATCATTATCATCATCACCATCACCATCACCACCATCATCATCAATGATATTGTTTTATGTGTAGTCACAGCAGTATCTTATTATTGTTATTTTTGTTTTTTTATCATTATCACCATCACAGTAGTGTCTGTCTGTCTCGTTGGCTGGCTGACTGTCTTTTTTTTTTTTTTTTTTTTTAGGTGCGGTTCTATCGGTCAAAAAAAGTTCAGATGTTTACTACTATTAGGCTTAAGAAAAATTAAGGAAGGGCGGTTCTGTATTGTTTGTGAATAGAGAAGTTGTGTTCGACCAGAGAGAATCGTAGCATCATCATTTTTTTTTTTTTTTTTTTTTCCACGTGCGTTTGTGTTATTGCAATAAAAAGTGTTTGTATATTTCCTGTAAGGTAATATTGTGGAGGTTGAAGTTGACTTTTCTAGAGATGTTTGTATGTCCAGTTAGAAGAACAGGTGTGTTTTTACAATAAAAAGTATATGTTTACATTTATATTTGAATATTCAGGGAGGAAGCAAAGAAAAGTCAGATTTTCATAGAAAGTTTTAGGGTTTTGTAAGTCCACAAAAAGAAAAAAAAAAAGAAAAGCGTGATGTTTTTAGAGAGAAAAAAAAAAAAAAAAGTATGTTTACAGAGGCAATTGTGGGTATCAAAGTTTTTAAAGCTGGTCGAATGTATGATTGAAAACTGTAGATATGTAAATTTGTAAATTTTCTTAACTTATTTTGAAGGGCTATTCTGTATTATTTGTGAATAGAGAAGCTGTGTTCGACCAGAGAGAATCTTAGCATCATTATTTTTTCCATGTGCGTTTGTGTTATTGCAATAAAAAGTGTTTGTATATTTCGTGCAAGGTAATATTGTGGAGGTTGAAGTTGACCCCTCTAGAGATGTTTGTATGTCCAGTTAGAGGAACAGGTGTGTTTTGCAATAAAGAGTATATGTTTACATTTATATTTGAATATTCTGGGAGGAAGCAAAGAAAAGTCAGATTTTCATAGAAAGTTTTAGGGTTTTGCAAGTCCACAAAAAGAAAAGCGTGATATTTTTAGAGAGAAGAAAAAAAAGGGTGCTTACAGAGGCAGTTGTGGGTATTAAAGTTTTTAAGGCCGATCGGATGTATGTTTGAAAGCTGCAGATATGTAAATTTGTAAATTTCTTAACCCACTTTGAAGAGAATTTCAAATACTCACGAGGTATTGTAGATGTTCCAGTCTTTGAGAGTTATTTTTCCCCGTTGCTAAACTGGCCCATATTAGTGTTTCTATGCCACCGAACTGTCAGAGCACTCTTATTATTATTATTATTATTATTATTATTATTATTATTATTATTATTATTATTATTATTATTATTATTATTATTATTATTATTATTATTTTCTCATTATTGCAGGTTTTGTTGGAGGTACTAGTGTCTTGCATGCATAGCGGGCTTACTACCTGCAGCCTACGGTACCTTGCTATTCATTCTTTTGAGTTATCAAATGCTTTCCTGATTATTCTGGCCGTACCAAGGAGTCGAAGCTTTTGTAAGAGTTCTACTGGGCATTCTCTTCCAATTTCCTTCATATTCCTCTTGTTGCCTTCTGATACTGTGCCTAAGGAACCAACAATAATTGGCACTATTTTCATCTTCTTCGTTTTCCATAGCCGGGCTGTATCTATCTTTTTATGCAACATCAACTATATAGCATATGTGGTGCACCTTCTCCACCACTGCTAGGTTCTGTCTGTTATACTCTAGCACCTGATCTCTTTAGATTGCAAAATACCAGAGGATTTTGCTAATGTCCGAATCTACCATTCTCTGTGGTTTGTGCTCATACCACGTCTTGCCTCTCTCTAGCCCTCACTTTTTGCACAATTTCCAATGTAGCACTTTCGCTAACTGGTCGTGTCGCCGCAAGTTGTAATGATTTTGGGCGAGTCTAGGACATGGGCAATGGTTTCATCTACTCTATAGCAGATGTGGCACAGCGGAGACAACTGTTCATTCCTAAGGTTGACCCTCCAGTTCATAGCCAGAGCTTGGTCCTGCACTGTCAGCATAGTGCTCTCAGCCTCTTTTTTAGAGTTCCTTTCATCGGCCAATCCCACCGATTTTTTCCAGTAACTTCTATTGAGGTCTTCATGTCCTTTTTATACTTCTTTGTTTTCCATTTTACTCTGCACTCAATGCTCCCTCGTTCCTAACTGTCACTAGCAAGCTCTCTTTACTTTGGAATAGGTATCTCATTAAGCTCTCGAGTTCGATACGCACTCAGTCTTCTACACTAATCAGTCCCCTTCCTCCATTTGCTCTCTTCATATATAGGTAATCATTGTTGTGCACGTGGATGATGGTCTCCATGCAACGTTAGGAGTTTTCTTGACTTCCTGTTCACCTCCTTTAACTCCTCCTCGGTCTACTTCAGGATTCCAGTGCTATATCGAACTACTGCAACTGCTTCCGAATTTACTGCCGAAATTATTTTTCAGGCATTCAACTTTGAAGCCAATATTTTTCTCACACTCCATTTTAATATTATTGGAGATGATTCGCACAGACTTGACTAGGCTGTCCAGTTCTGTTTCAGTGTTTTTTAATAGCTTCAGGATGTCAATGAATAGCAAAGTGGTTTAGTTTTTCCTTACCTCCTCCCAGATCGTATACCAACTTTGTTTTCTGTAGTATTTCACTCAAGGGTAATATTTCCCAACACGAATATCAGTGGGGGGGGCACTGTCTCCCTGGAAGCTTCTTCCCTTGATTTTCACCTTTCCTAGTACATGCTTCTCTGCTGTCAATTCCGTTCTCCAGTATTTCATGTTATTCCATATAAGGCTTCTCATATTCTCTGCTACTCCATATATTTCCATCGTTTGTATTATCCAGGAGCATGGTATCACATCGTATGCTCAGGTTTGTTCTTCATAGTTATATTATTAATTAAGAGTTGATCCTTTGTTCCCCGACTCCTTTTTCGGTACCCATTCTGTTCAATGTATAGCCGCCGACATTTTTTCCAAGGTCAAACAGCGCATGACCTTGCAGGTGAGGTCCAGTTAGAATTTTCTTCAGGTCGAGTAGCCCATCCCGCTCCTGAGTCCCTAAATAAGGGTTATTTAAGGGTGTTGAAAGAAACACCAATATTTCCAAAGGTGAATTATCCAATCACCAAATAATTCATCTCAATACATGGTTATGATACTTCTGCTCGAAATCAGAGATGCACATATCGCTCGCCACTAAGGGACATGTTCAACTGGTTAAAGTCAAACAACTGACAAGCTAATCTGTGGTATTGAGCAGAATATTTGCTATAGTTCATCTTTTATAGCAACCCAAAACAATGTACATGATAACACTTCCCATCAGTTATGATCAGAAGCCATGAGAGCCCCTGCCTGGCACTGCACCAGGGCATTTATTATTATTATTATTATTATTATTGTTATTATTATTATTATTATTATTATTAGTAGTAGTAGTAGTAGTAGTAGTAGTAGTAGCAGCAGCAGCAGCAACAGTAGTAGTAGTAGTAGTAGTAGTAGCAGCAGCAGCATTGTCTTTGCACAGCTCCTAACGCTGGAGATTTACTACAGTGTCAGCTGTTCACTATCAGTGAACTAAAGTAACACCTCTTATTTTTCGAGCACCTTCCGGGCGGTTCCATGCAGTGCTTTTTTCCGCTTTTTTCATGCAGTGCTCCATCCTTATTGCAGCCCCTATTTGTTCCAAGTACTTCTTGAGATTTTTGCTCACTGTTCCCAGGGGTCCGACAATTATAAATCGACTGAGGAGACAAAATTTTGAAAAACAACACACTTTTCGAATTAAATCCTAATTTTCAAAATGGATTTCATTCTTTCACCCTTTCCGGCCGGTCGACCGACCTGTAAGTGGGGATTAATTTTGCAGGTGAAAATTTTGTCTGCAACCAAAAGAACCCATCACACAAAACCACGAGTATAGCAATATCCATAAGAATATCAACAACAAGGATCACAGCGCAGTGCAACAACAATGAGAGTAAAGTAAATAACAAGAACAGCAGCGGCAATGTATGTAATAGAGAGCCCGGCGACAGCAGGAAAAACAATGCCGTAGTCCACAAAATCACAAGCGAGAAAGCTGTTCATTGCTAATGCAAACCTTTCCTACAGCAATAAACTGTAGCAGCAACAGCAATAAAACCACCGGTAGTAAACAAGAAACAAGTAGTGGCATTAAAACAGCAACAAAGATAAGAGGAACAGTAGCTTTGGAAGCACTTCATTAGCCAGTGTTGCAAAATCTTTTGATGTAATCTCACTGGACAAAAATACCGATAGCTTGAGGAAGCACAACGTATCAACAGTCTACGAGGAAAATATTCACTAAAGTTATCAGAGGAATTCCATAGTAAACAGTGTTATACAGATACATTTCATTGAAGAAACATCAACTGACGTTAAACTTCTTAGACTTCCGAGATAAAAACTAAACTCTACATGAAAAGCACCTTGTAAACCAATATGGCTACATGAGGGTGAACTTTCTCCCAAAGAGCCTAGCCAAGAAAAACTTCACCGATTTACGTTTAAGTGAATAATTTACACTACCTTCAGTTTACCTAAGGCCGTGGGTAATCGGGGGAAAATTGCAAAAATACCACTAGAAATACATTTCTAGTGGATAAAGAAATATGCTGTGGTGGAGATGCCTGGACGCTGTTAAAGGTAACAAAAAAGAATTCTGAAAGTAAAGCTAGATTCGAAATAGAGTCGGAGATCCTGATGTAAGTGAATGCTGATATACTGAACATGATTCCCAACGTAACAGAGATCCCAGCAAGTGTGGGTGAGGGTAAAGTGTAGAAGGCCTATTTACCGCGATTGAAGGAACACCGTTCTGGCCAACACAACAACAGATAGTGACAATTCAAACATGGTTTCTAATTCTGCACTACTTAAGCATCAACGATGACAACAAATGCAACTACAACGCCAATAGCGACTGCAATGTATAAAAGCACACACATACATACACACGCACATGCAGATATACATACATATATGCATGTATATATTTATATTTGAGTTGCATGATAGTGGTTTTATCTCTAATTTATATATATATATATATATTATATATATATATATATATTAATTTCTTTACTACCCACACGGGGCTAAACACAGAGGAGACAAACGAGGACAGACAAACGGCTTAAGTCGGTTATATCGACCCCAGTGCGTAACTGGTACTTATTTATCGACCCCGAAAGGATGAAAGACAAAGTCGACCTCGGCGGAATTTGACTCAGAACGTAACGGCAGATGAAATACGGCTACGCATTTCGCCCGGCGTGCTAAAGTTTCTGCCAGCTCGCCGCCTTCCAATATATATATATATATATTATATATATATATATATATATATATATATATATAATATATATATATATATGGTGTTGCTACTTGGTTTCACTTCATGGAGGCTTTCTAGCAACTGCTATTTGGTGCATGAGAGAGTTCGATGCAGCTGCCCTCATCTGCCCCTCCTGCCGTGAAGTTGGTTCATCTGGGACACCTGACAGGAAGAGATCCAGCTTCATTTTAAAGACATCTGTATCCACCCCATGCAGGTCTCTCAGGTTCTTCGGGAGGATATTGAAGAGCTGTGGGCCTCGGAAGCCCAGGCTATCACAGAATCTTGTCCTACATCTTGATGGCAGGTTTGGAGTCCTAGGCACCACGCAGTGGCGCCCAGTTCTGGCATTTGCGTAACTCTCGATGCCAAAGTTCAGGACACTTCCCTCCAGGATCTTCCAGATATATATGTATATATATATATGTATATATATATATGTATATGTATATATATATATGTATATATATATATGTATATGTATATATATATATATATGTATATGTATATATGTATATGTATATATATATATATGTATATATATATATGTATATATATATATATATGTATATATATATATGTATATGTATATATATATATGTATATGTATATATATAGTATATATATATATGTATATGTATATATATATATATGTATATATATATATATGTATATGTATATATATATATGTATATATATATAGTATATGTATATATATATATGTATATGTATATATGTATATGTATATATATATATGTATATGTATATATGTATATGTATATATATGTATATGTATATATGTATATGTATATATATATATGTATATGTATATATGTATATGTATATATATATATGTATATGTATATATGTATATGTATATATATATATGTATATGTATATATGTATATGTATATATATATATGTATATTATATATGTATATGTATATATATATATATGTATATATATATATATGTATATGTATATATTATATGTATATGTATATATTATATGTATATATATATATTATATGTATATATGTATATGTATATATTATATGTATATGTATATATGTATATGTATATATATATGTATATTATATATGTATATGTATATAATATATGTATATGTATATATGTATATGTATATATATATATGTATATGTATATATGTATATGTATATATATATATGTATATGTATATATGTATATGTATATATATATATGTATATGTATATATGTATATGTATATATATATGTATATGTATATATGTATATGTATATATATATATTGTATATGTATATATATATATGTATATATATATGTATATATATATATTATATATATAATATATATATATATATATATATATATATATATATATATATATATATATATACATATATATATATATATATATATATATATATATATTATATATATATATATATATTAATATATATATATATTAGAGAGATGTACTTGCATAGCGAGTGATGCAGCACGAAGTTTTGTCAGTGAACAGGTCGCGGTCTGAAAGCGACGAAAATATTTTGAAAATTAAATTTAAATGTTGAAGTGTGTTTCTTAAATGGCTTATAGACACCTTCCGCGCTGCAATTGTTTATATATATATGAAAAAACAAGTCAAAAATAGAAAATGCTAAGATGATTTTATAGTGAATCTTTCAGTACCGGTTTCGGTCATTTTGAGACCTTTTCAACTGTAACGATTAAATAATTATTTAGAAAAATTAGAAGAAAGGTTTTTTTAAAGGAATATATATATATATATATATATATATATATATATATATATATATATATATATATATATATATATATATATATATATATATTATATATATATATATAAGATTTTATAGTTTGCTTGAAGCATTGTGTATGTGTGTTGAAAGATTTAAAAGGCCGAACAATGCAATAGGTTTAAAGATGAGGTAACGTAACCTAAAAATGAGTTATCTGGTAATCTTTGGTCTTATATGTATCCACTATTTCGGGACATACAAGTCCCTTCTTCAGGGTTAAATAGGAACTGTCTTTGGTAAGATGATTTTTGTCGGAGATAAAATAATTCTATGATTATATTTGAATTTTCTAGCGTTTCTCTTCTTCGTGAATGTTAGTGACGTCAACTATTGACTTATCGCTCCAGGTAACTTACTTTAAGTTTACGTCACGTCATCTTTATATATATATATCTATATCGAGATGGCAGAAACGTTAGCACGCCGGGCGAAATGCGTAGCCGTATTTCGTCTGTCGTTACGTTCTCAGTTCAAATTCCGCCGAGGTCGGCTTTGCCTTTCCTTCTTTTCGGGGTCGATTAAGGACCATTTTCCAACTGGGGTCGATGTAATCGACTTAATCCCTTTGTCTGTCCTTGTTTGTCCCCTCTATGTTTAGGCCTTTGTGGGTAGTGAAGAAATATATATATATATATATATATATATATATACATGGCTAGCTCCCATACAGATTCATTCTCACGAGTTCCATTGATGACTAATTTCTCAGCTCATTTCTTTTGTAGAAGTATTTTACTCAACTACCAAGGAGGATAGAACCCGGAATCAGAGGATTTCGAAATGAACCTCTTAATCACACACCCATTGCACGATGCAACTTCTGTTCCTATTTACACCAACATGACATTAATATATCATCATTCATTTAGAAAGTTCCGAAGATGACAGATCTATATTTAATTTCGTAAACTTCTGTCTTCACTCTTGCGTGAGAACAATTCACTTAAGGATCTGTGGTTTTATAATTCTTACGTCCTTCACAATAACGGTAGTTTAACATGTGATATTTTACTCACTCTGATTTAATATATCAAGATGGAATACACAACACAAAAGTGTTCCAAAAGAGTTCAAGATATTGACAAGTGTGAAAAATATTCAGTTTAATTTGGCAGCGCCTTTGCAATGAAAATCTAAAGAAATTAATCTTTCGGCTTTTCATTAATATTTCAAAATGTTATTGATTCTGGTCGCAAGGCAACGGAAGGTAGAACTGGCAAAACAGTAGATAAAATTCCTTGTAATATATAGTTACGTCATCTGCGTTCTGCGTTCAAATCCATACAGAAAACATAAATAACTCCCAGGAATTACAAAATCGACTTCAAAGACTATTCTTCTCCGTCTGCAGAAAACGTGCGCAAAATCTGTGTTTGTGTATCTATGTTGTTAATCATTATTACGCTGATACAAGCAACGGAAAGAATTGCTTCAGTGGGGGAAATATCAAGAAATAAGAGAAAGAAAAGCTTGATAGAAAACAAAACGAAAAATGAACAAACGAATGCAAAGAAAAACATCTATTTGTAAATAAGGTATTTCGCAAGACACACAAATCTAAGGAGCTTCAGCGATAAATCATGATTTATTGATTCCGATAAGAACTTGATGAATATTAAGTTCTATCAAAGAGTAAAGATAAGTATTATGTAAGGTAATGAATGATGCGTGATTGGATGAGAAGAATTAGCAATGATCTTCATAATCAAATCAGCAAACATAAGAAAACTACATTATGGTAAATAATTACTAACTCGATCCTCCGATTTTAGTTGCTGTATATCATATATGAGTGGTTACATTTGCGTATGTCTATACAGTACTCTATTGGCCAGCCATTTGGCTTGGTTGTTTTTTCTTGTTCTTTTTTTTAATATGGGAAGCTGTCTCTAATCCACATATTTTTAATTAAAAGCGTTTTTTTCTGATTATTTTTCATGTTCTTCATACTTAGAAGAAAAAATTAAACGCGCTATACAGTTTTCTCCTTTTGGAATGGTAATTTATTTTGTATGTGAGACCAGAGGCTAGAGAAAATGAATATTTTCTTCGAAGTGGGCTCGGAATGAAAGTTGGTTTCAATGGCTTTAGGATATATTTTTAGATGCCAAGCACGAAGGCTTTATTATTACAATGCTGTTCTTTATGTGAGAAATGAACATTGAATTTGAGATACAATAATGTAAAAATTCTACTACTAGCTTTCTTGAGGGCAAATATAGTTGCTTGACGGTTATCTCGTACGGAAGACATCTCGCAGTTTCCAGGGGACTAAATGAATACCAGAGAAAGATATCCCCGGTTTAATGATTTTCCTTTGGAGATCAAAGCAAATTGAACAATTATACTACAGGGCGAAAAGCTAATTATAGTGCAGGCGTGAAAAGTTAATTTTTAAGGTAGAATACACATTGATTATGATCAATTGAAGGCATCAATAAGCTCCAAATATAGGTTGCTTTTACAGTAGCTAACATTTGACACTGAACTCTGTTTAAGGAAAATATGGTATGAAATCAAGTGTGTGGGACCTGCCCATAGGTTCGGACACATCTGAGTTATTTTCCACTCGAAGATCATAAGCGAGAAGCTTGTACCACAAAGTTAACTGAGGCGGGGAGTGACCTGAGTGAAAATGTCAATAATACCACCAGCATTAGCCTTCTGGAAGAGGTGGAATGTGGGGTTTCGGAAGACTCTTACACATTACTAAAAATGAAAGATCCTGAAAAGTGAGTTGGATTGTGATAGGGTTGAAAATAATGATTCAGGTGAAACCTGAGACACTGCACAATTTTCCCGACTTCGCAGAGATCTCAGGAAGGCAACAACAGCAGGTGGTAGTGAAAGACAGAAGGTCTCGATGCCATAATTGTGGAAACACTAATCAGTTCAATAATTTCTGCCCCCGACAACAACACAAAATAACAGCCAATAGAAAGTCTATATTGCTGTCAACACCACATTTCATCACTAACTACCACAACATAAACAATAGCAGCAACTGCAACCAGTGCAATCACAGCAACGATGATTGAAACTCCTGATAAATAATTGAAGGCAGAACCGAGACAAACAACAACAATAATACCAAGAGGGGAAAAAACCGCGAAAAAATAGAAAAAAAAGGAAATTGTATCATCAGTAGTTACCACACAACAACAGTAACTGAGAACTCCGAAACCACAGCAACAATATAATTAGTAATGACCCTCGGGACATGTTCCTTCTTGTCTCACATCAGTCATATATTTTGTGTGAAGGTGACGGTGAATAGCCTAAATTACATAAATTGTCCAATGCAAAAGAAAAGTAAAGCAAAAACACACCAACACAAAATCTGATAGATACAACAGGTGGGAGATATGCTTATATATACGAGCAGTATACACACGAGTACGCCATTATCCTCTCCACTGCTACCACTGTCACATACACCGTCATTATAGCATAAACGCAACTTACTTCATACACAACAGCCAGATCCCGCACGCCAGCATGAACAAAAGAATAATCACACAATTCTAACTAAGCATATGTCATGTAGAATATCCAAAGTTGGGGAAAATGTAAGCAAATGATTATATAAAAATGTAGAAACACCCACAGCCAGCTGGAGGTGGGGATTAAGGAAAGGTACTCTTTTTAATGTTTATCCGTCTGATTAATGGCTTTTCTTAGAATAAACAGTATAAATGTGTGGAGCCTGTGGATCACCATGGAGGTGAGGTCACCAGCTCGACAAAGTCAGTTCATGAGCCATGTTTGATCACGCCTATTTTTCAGAGGATAAGATGTGTACACATATCTAAGTCGACCTGCATTAGGAAAGTGGAATTGCTGTCGTGACTTAGATGGTCTGGATTTCACGATGTCGATTATGTTCTTTAACCAGAAGGTAATTGATGATTATGGATGTGAAAAGTAGCGAAGAGGGTGCCTTTAGACTAGTAGCCATTTAGGTTCTGACAGGAGTAGAACAGTCGGATTTCTGCATATGTTAGGAAGTTTTCCTTGGAACATCCCGTTGTTTAATGCGAGTGGACGACTTGAACACCTTTTTAGATGCACATTTGGATTGTTTGGATTTGCTGATAGAAGAATGCGGCTCAGCAAATCTTGTCAGACGTCTCCAACTGTCTGACAGGTACCGACTGATTTCTCGAATGTGCTACTGTGTACATAGACACATTGTATCAGCTCTGCCAGACCGTATCTAGACAGAGTATTCTGCAGGACAGTTGCTAAAGGTAACTTAGGATTCCCACATCTAAAAACTGTTGGTTATAGATACCAAAAGTCGATCAAGATAGCCATCGTATGCAGGAACCAGGTGACTAGAAATTGAACACTTTGCCCCACGTCATATCAGTTTTAGTGAGACCGGCTTAGCGAATTACTAAAGTGGTGTTTATGAGGGCAATCGTAAACAACAAATTGTGGATCCCCTTGAAAATGCAACTTTGTATTCATAAGGCTTAGTAAGTTCGTAACGATAGAGAAATTAGGATGGAGAAAGCACTAAGAGATGCTTAGAAAGGGCATCGCAACTGTCCTGTCGTTAGCGAGATTGGCCCACAACCAATTCTTTAATGTAAAGCACAAAAACAACACTGTTAGAACTAAGAAGCGTGCCCTAAGACTCGAAAGACGAAGTTGTTTGATGGACCATACTGGAACGGGTACAACATAGTAAGAAAGCCAGTGTTATGGTTGGCAGACCTAATACTTACATCCTTACTACGCATATTGGTCGACCCAAAACATATGTGTAAAATTTTTTAGTAACAATCATTCTGTCGTCTGTTTGTAATGAATGGCGGACAGGAACAGCCACAACAGAAATAACAAGACCGTCACCACTTCAGTCAAGCAAACAAATTAAACAACTCCAATACAAAATACCCAGCTCCGTACTCATTAGAAGGGGCGAGGAACTGATGGATCTCGTAACACAAAACATTGAATTCGGAACAGGAGAGATAATCGACTTGAGCACATTTCGCGAATGTAACTTACTTTTGGTGCGAATGTCGCTCGAACCCTACACAGAAATTCGAGAGAGCTTTCCGGAGGACGTGGAAACCCCGAATGTGAGACCCACGTCGAGAGCATGAGTTCCCCAAAAAACCTCACCAATTATGTAAGTCGAATCACCCGACCATCACAAGACACCAGGAGGTAAGTCATCAACAACAGGTGGTGGGTGGCTCTCAAAAGAGAGTTTAGAGTAATATCGAGAGGGTTTAGCAAACAAATAGCGTTAGAAAAACATAGAAAGGAGGAGGAGGGTTTAGTAGCTAAATTAGGCGAGGTTATTTGTAATCGCATTTTAACCGACGTGCTAGTAAAAGTCGGTGGGCTTCCAACTTGGTACCTGGAGAGACAAGTCCATGCCGTCCAACAGCGTTGGTAAATTAAGTACTAGTTGAGTACTGGGTCGATGTAATCGACTTGCCCCTTACCCTAAAATTTCAGGCATTGTGCTTATAGTAGAAAGGATTATTATTACTATTATTATTGCTATCATCATCATCATCATAATTGGTTGTTGCAGCAGTAGTGGTGGTGGTGTTGGCGTTGGTAGTAGTAGTAGTAGTAGTAGTAGTAGTAGTAGTAGTAGTATGGATTTCAATGTTTAAAAATAGTTTACTTTTAACGACTTATACACGGAAACTATAAAGTATTTGCTTTTGCCATAAATATTCCTTGATACAAGAAAAACAGAAAGGAAACTTAGATAAGTTTATTATAATCGAGTTCTCCCTAAGAGTATCAACATAAAATCGCTATGAATTGAGAATACACTTTTTTTTCTTTTCTAGTTCGTTCTCTATTATCCTTAATGCTAAATGTAACAACAATAACGAAAAAGAAACAAAGATATTTATTATTCGTGACGTAAAAGGATGCAAAGGACAATTAATTAATTTTATTCCATTTTTTTTTGTAAGCTTAATAACAGAGAATATACAGAAAACAAATGATAACCAAATGCACAAAGAAATAAAAACCGCCATATTTATTTTAAAGCTTTATTCAATCTAAAGATTTTCCCGAAATCATGGAAGAGGTCTACTCAGCATTTTCTTAGATGAAGTCTTCTTTGTTTCTTTTATAGACAATCTTGCCTTGAATATGATAAAAATCTAAATCAATATGTCTGAGATGAATTGTGTATCATTATTTTTTATCTGTTGTATATGTAATTTTTTTTATTCTTCGTTGTGGGTGTATTTTTCATATAAGAGGAAATGATATTTTCTTTAGATAATATTGTCTTAATGTTTATTCATTTAAAGAACAATTGGTACTTGTGGGTATTTATTTTATAGTTTTTTGTGATTATGTAAGATTTTGTAGTAGAGCGTAAAAAATATATAACTAAATATTCGTTTCGATCTATAATAAAAGAAAGAAAAAAATTATAACCCAGAAAATATTTATATTCACAAAAAAATGTTTTGTGTTTTGGTAGTAATTGATTCATTTTAATGGAATGGTGCGAGGAAACAGTTATTTTAATTCATGGGTGTAACCAACTTAAACGAACATATTATACACAGTGTGCTCAATTCAATACTAGCGTGCAACATAGACATGAATGTAATTTTATCCAGTGTGGCTATATTAGCAATTTATAATCATTTGATATAGAAGTACAATACGTCAGCTGCAGTGAGTTTGTGTGACATTTATTGTTTTCGTTTTTGTGACATAGATTTGGCAGAATAAGAGTGGTGTCAACAAAATAGCAGGCAATTTCGGAATGGTTTACAATAAGATTATATCAGCATCACAGCGATCCAAATCTAATATTTAGATATCTATTACTAAATGCGATCCAAAAAGAGATTGATTAAATTTTGTTCGGTAAAAGACAGTCTCGGTAGATAGTAAGATTAAAGTCCATTCTTCTAAAATACATCATAGCACAGATGACGTCATACAATACCTGTTCCTATTTGGTCCGGTCATCATTGATTGCTCAGATCAGTGATTAAATGCATTTAAGTCGGGAACATCTAGTCCATTTTTACCAGAAATAAATGTACATGTAAAACTATACATTGCAATGTATTTGTTAAAATTGTAACGAGAAGGTTGTGATTGAGGGAGTTATATTTGCTATTTCTTGAAGACAGAGCGATTGCGTTGAAAATATCTTATTAACTGGCAAAGGTGGTTTTTTAGAATCTTTGACTGATTAATGAACTAATTAATTTATTGTTTTCTTTTCCTGTAATGTCAACTTCCATCTAAAGAAAGAGAGGCTGGTCATTTGGTATTATGACTTAACGCTTCTCTGAAGCATTACATTTATGAGCTAATACCTTGAATTCTCTCAATATAAATCAGGTTTAATATTACCACACTGCACTTCTTCGAACAATTCAAGGTCGTATAGACACTCATCATTAAGAACAGTCGACTCCAAACCATCGGTCTTTCTCTTGTATTAACCAGTATGAACGGCTTTCAGAAATTCGGACCTGCTGGCAACCTATTTTTCTATCAGACACACTAGTAGAGCATCGCTTCCCGAAAACTTGATTAAAACACTGTCAACCATCAAAGTTTGCGGCCGTGCCTCGCAAGCAAATTTCCAGCTAAAACAGCTCTTTTATTGGTTATACTATCTTCTCTTCTGAATTGATGGTTTCTTATGCGATTGCACCTTCCAGCTCATGCTGAAGTTCTAACTGAGCTACAGTCTTTCAAGTCTGGTGATTATCAAAATTCTAGTTCACCCTTAAACTGTCTTCTATGTACAAGCGACCTTTTTGCCTTAGAACGTCTACTAAATGAGAAGCCCGTTTATTCCATCTAAAAGGAGCTCTTAAATGTTCCTTATTAATTAGTTTCTTCAGCTTCCCTATTAATATTGACTTAATGTGCGTTAATAATGATCTTGCTTCAAAATAGATTAACTTGTTATCTTATTTGAGAACACAGTTCTCTTTGAAACTTCATAATGACCCAAATTCTCCTACAGCTTCAGTGTCATCAATTAATGCTGAGCTATTAAGATCTTTAACAAGCAAATGTCAATTATTTTCATTCAGAACCAATGAGACATATAACTCTGATGTCCCTGTCAGATTCAATTTATGGGTCAAAAAGCTTTGATATTTCTATAAGTAATCCATCAAACTCACCTAGATTGAAATTCTGAAATTCTACGCCTTATTTTGATTCATTCAATGCAGAAGTTTTAAATATTACAGTTATCTGACTGTGAGTGTCAAAACAAATCTTAAAGTGAAGATTCTCGAGTTTAAATTGATTAACCATGTATTCTTAAGCAAATTTTGTAAATATTTTCAAAATGAGCATTTGCTAACTTTTCAATTCTTCCGCATCTTCAGCATCTTTGTATATTTACATTCCATCTGAAAGAGATTTACTTTTTTAAGCACATTTTTCAATAGCGGGACATTTGGATGGTGCAAACGTCTATAACCCAACCAGTTTAGAACTATATGCACAAATGTTTCTATCTATATCTAACAGGTTGATATAATAACCACGATCATAGTTGCCACCTATTTATTCAATAATCGGAAATTTAGAATATTTTCCAGATACTGAATGGTAGCATTAAGCTTAGAAACAAATGACTGATGATAATCTAATGATTTTATGAAATGCTCAGGTGTATTTGTCTTTGTGCCCCATCATCGCTTAACAACCGGTGTTGGTTTGGTTATGTCCGCGTGACCTTGCAGTTCGGCAAAGCAGGCCGATAGAATAAATACCAAGCTTTACAAAGTTAGTACTGTAATGTGTGTGTGTGTGGGGGGGTTGTCAATTCGTTCCACTAAAATCCTTCAAGCCGGTGCCCCAGCATTATCGCAATCAAATGACTCAAACAAGTGAAAGATGAAAGATGTAAGATACATAGAAATAATTATATGAGTAGACAGACTGCTACATAGATAAGTAGGGAGAGAAAGGTGAGTGCGTGTGCCTGTCTGTGTATGTGAGAGAGAGAGAGAGAGAGAGAGAGGGGAGGGAGAGTGATAGACCTTTATATACGAGGGCAATTATTCATTGAGTCCTTAAGAATTTTCCGACTGCACCTACTGTCAACAGTCATCGATGTCATGATACTTGAAAAGTTTTTTCTAAAACCAGCGAACCATAAACATGAAACATCTAGAACAACATAACCGACCAATTCTCCAGAAATGTGCTTATACTAAACGGGAAAACAATATTAATTAACAAACAAATAACTGGATGCCAGTTTCATCTAAGGAATAAACCATGAATGATTTTCACCCGCAGACAGAAACCTATGAGTCGAAGAAAATATGATTTGACACAGAAGTGTTTTGGAGATTGAATTCGAGAATAAAGAATAATTAATTAGTTATCCTGTTTTAAAGCCGAACACGAATGCTGGCTTCCTTTTACGTTTCTTCTTGTTTTTTTTTTCTTTAATGAAAATGATTAGTCAGCTAAACATGCACATGCACACGTAAAATCAGCTGCTCATACTAACACACAGATTCATACACACAAATAAACACACACATATGCACACGCACTCACTGATACACATATATATGTATGCGCGGGTATGTTTGTGTGTGTTTATACATGCACATACGTATGTATGTCTGTATATGTATATATATATATATATATATATTATATATATATATATATATAGATATATGTAATCATGCATGCATAATATATATATATACATATATATATATATATATACACATATATATATATGTTTGTGTGCATATATATACGCGTGTATATATGTATATGTATATATATATGCATATATATACTATCCACTTATACATACATGAATATTTATATAGATATATACATACCCATACATATGCATGTGTGTATACACATAAACACATGTGTATATGTACATGTGTATATATATGTATATATATATATATATGTATATATATATATATATATATATATATATATATATATGCATGGATCCTTTGTCATATATATACACTATACACACAAATACATACATAAGACTCCTATAGGAGGAAAAAGAAACACCTGTAGGTTATTCGGATTTTCAGAGCACTTCAATAAAATAGAATAGGAAAATATGTTACAAAGAAAAGCTGTTAAGAAATAAAGAAAAGAAAACACTTTGCTGTATAAAACAGAAATATTTTAGTGTTGGAATATCAAGCCACTGGAAATAGCTCTTTATTATTTGAAAAGAAACTGTAAAATTTCAATGGAGAGAAATCAAAATCAATAAAAAAAAATCTACAAAGAAGTATTATATCATTTTTTCTAACAGTAATTAAGAATATATTCTACTTAAATTCTCCTTTAAACTTATTTGAGTTTTCTCAAAAATTATATAATTTTTACAATAATAATTTTTTTAATATTTTGTGTTCAACAAAGAAATCAATTTAAATAGAACATTCAAATTATTTGTCGATTTTCAAATTTATCATGGGTATTATGTTTCAGTTTGTTGTGATTTAATTGCTTTATTAATATTTTAACTGTTTTCAGATTCATAAAAATTAAAATAACCTGAAGGCTTATTGAGAGAGAGAGACGGAATATATTGCGAAGTTTATTATGAATAACAGCTACCGCCTTAAGATGCATAAAACTCTCTCTTGATCTCGCTCTTTCCTCTCTCTACCTCATATATATATATATATATATATATATATATATATATATATATATATATATATATATATATATATATATATATATATATATGTATGTATGTATGTATGTATGTATGTATGTATGTATGTATGTATGTATGCATGTGTGCGTGTGTGTGTATGGATATATATATATATATATATATATATATATATATATATATATATTTATTAATCAATATAGGGTGGCAGAAAAAAATTTTGTAGAATTCTTTTTGCCACCAGCGGCCTAGTGGGAAAAAATTAATAGTCATAGACCATTTTTAAGTTCAACATCAACAATCAAGGAACGGCCATGATAGGCCATTCACCCACTAGAAATAACAGCCAAAGCTTCAACCGCAAATAAAGATTAATTCCGTAAACAGGAGAAAATTTAAAAAACATTACCCTGTAATTTCTTGTACGATGCACCGTTTCATCTGCTGTTTAATGGTAAACTAACCTGATTAAATTAAATCAAGCCAATCTTCCATAGGCCCTCAGATTCTTCAGCAAGAAATAGCCAAGTCGGAACAGATATTTTCACGAGGCATTTCAAACCCTGCCAAGGTAATATCTGACCTAAAATTTTCAAATCGTCGCACTCGCGCCAAATTTATCGGCAGCAAATAAATATAAGCCGTCGATTCCATTACGGAATTAACCAGAAAATTCATAATTAATCAATATAGGGTGGCAGAAAAAAATTTTGTAGAATTCTTTTTGCCACCAGCGGCCTAGTGGGAAAAAATTAAATAGTCATAGACCATTTTTATGTTCAACATCAACAATCAAGGAACGGCCATGATAGGCCATTCACCCACTAGAAATAACAGCCAAAGCTTCAACCGCAAATAAAGATTAATTCCGTAAACAGGAGAAAATTTAAAAAACATTTACCCTGTAATTTCTTGTACGATGCACCGTTTCATCTGCTGTTTAATGGTAAACTAACCTGATTAAATTAAATCAAGCCAATCTTCCATAGGCCCTCAGATTCTTCAGCAAGAAATAGCCAAGTCGGAACAGATATTTTCACGAGGCATTTCAAACCCTGCCAAGGTAATATCTGACCTAAAATTTTCAAATCGTCGCACTCGCGCCAAATTTATCGGCAGGAAATAAATATAAGCCGTCGATTCCATTACGGAATTAACCAGAAAATTCATAATTAATCAATATAGGGTGGCAGAAAAAAATTTTGTAGAATTCTTTTTGCCACCAGCGGCCTAGTGGGAAAAAATTAAATAGTCATAGACCATTTTTATGTTCAACATCAACAATCAAGGAACGGCCATGATAGGCCATTCACCCACTAGAAATAACAGCCAAAGCTTCAACCGCAAATAAAGATTAATTCCGTAAACAGGAGAAAATTTAAAAAACATTTACCCTGTAATTTCTTGTACGATGCACCGTTTCATCTGCTGTTTAATGGTAAACTAACCTGATTAAATTAAATCAAGCCAATCTTCCATTGGCCCTCAGATTCTTCAGCAAGAAATAGCCAAGTCGGAACAGATATTTTCACGAGGCATTTCAAACCCTGCCAAGGTAATATCTGACCTAAAATTTTCAAATCGTCGCACTCGCGCCAAATTTATTTATTTATTTTTTTCTGCCACCCTATATTGATTAATTATGAATTTTCTGGTTAATTCCGTAATGGAATCGACGGCTTATATTTATTTGCTGCCGATAAATTTGGCGCGAGTGCGACGATTTGAAAATTTTAGGTCAGATATTACCTTGGCAGGGTTTGAAATGCCTCGTGAAAATATCTGTTCCGACTTGGCTATTTCTTGCTGAAGAATCTGAGGGCCTATGGAAGATTGGCTTGATTTAATTTAATCAGGTTAGTTTACCATTAAACAGCAGATGAAACGGTGCATCGTACAAGAAATTACAGGGTAAATGTTTTTTAAATTTTTTAAATATTCTCCTGTTTACGGAATTAATCTTTATTTGCGGTTGAAGCTTTGGCTGTTATTTCTAGTGGGTGAATGGCCTATCATGGCCGTTCCTTGATTGTTGATGTTGAACTTAAAAATGGTCTATGACTATTTAATTTTTTCCCACTAGGCCGCTGGTGGCAAAAAGAATTCTACAAAATTTTTTTCTGCCACCCTATATTGATTAATTATGAATTTTCTGGTTAATTCCGTAATGGAATCGACGGCTTATATTTATTTGCTGCCGATAAATTTGGCGCGAGTGCGACGATTTGAAAATTTTAGGTCAGATATTACCTTGGCAGGGTTTGAAATGCCTCGTGAAAATATCTGTTCCGACTTGGCTATTTCTTGCTGAAGAATCTGAGGGCCTATGGAAGATTGGCTTGATTTAATTTAATCAGGTTAGTTTACCATTAAACAGCAGATGAAACGGTGCATCGTACAAGAAATTACAGGGTAAATGTTTTTTAAATATTCTCCTGTTTACGGAATTAATCTTTATTTGCGGTTGAAGCTTTGGCTGTTATTTCTAGTGGGTGAATGGCCTATCATGGCCGTTCCTTGATTGTTGATGTTGAACTTAAAAATGGTCTATGACTATTTAATTTTTTCCCACTAGGCCGCTGGTGGCAAAAAGAATTCTACAAAATTTTTTTCTGCCACCCTATATTGATTAATTATGAATTTTCTGGTTAATTCCGTAATGGAATCGACGGCTTATATTATTTGCTGCCGATAAATTTGGCGCGAGTGCGACGATTTGAAAATTTTAGGTCAGATATTACCTTGGCAGGGTTTGAAATGCCTCGTGAAAATATCTGTTCCGACTTGGCTATTTCTTGCTGAAGAATCTGAGGGCCTATGGAAGATTGGCTTGATTTAATTTAATCAGGTTAGTTTACCATTAGACAGCAGATGAAACGGTGCATCGTACAAGAAATTACAGGGTAAATGTTTTTTAAATTTTCTCCTGTTTACGGAATTAATCTTTATTTGCGGTTGAAGCTTTGGCTGTTATTTCTAGTGGGTGAATGGCCTATCATGGCCGTTCCTTGATTGTTGATATATATATATATATATATATAATGCAAGTATATATTACATAATTTATGTATATACGTATATATACATGCAGATAGATAGACAGATAGATAGATAGATAGATAGATAGATAGATAGATAGATAGATAGATAGATAGATAGATAGATAGATAGATAGATAGATAGATAGATAGATAGATAGATAGATAGAACGGACAATTGTAATCGGAATCGAGGTAGCAGTTGATTGTAGGAAAATATATATATGCTAGTGTAATTGAATACCTTTTTTACCCACGCGACATGTCAGAAGCAATTTATACTTAGGTATTATATATTTTTGGAACATTCAATACACTTATGGATCGCCATCTGTGCGTCATACAAAATGTATATATAGCGTTAAAAACGCGGGATGCTGTGGGATGGTCCGTGATAAAATCTTTTCGTAGATTTAATGTGTTCAGAAAATAATATCTATCTTCGTGAAACGAACATCAACGTTGCAGTGACTCGCGAGAATGAAAAACGCCCTTCGTTTTCACTTGAATCTTGCCAATGCCGTATAACAGTTTGTTACCAGCTTGAACGAAATTCGTGTTTCGATATACATGTAAGAAGGAACAAAAGTCAGAGTCGGTGAGTGATCTGCGGGTTCACATGATGGCAATGCTGTGCAGGTGAGTGGCTGGTTGGATTCTGCGGTCATTCAGAACCAGTAAAGCCCTACTACTCCTGTGGAAGACTTTCGTTTTCAACTGCTTGGACTACTGCTCCCAATTATGGTCCCCAGAGAGTGTGAAACAAACTATGGAACTCGGAGCAATCCAGCGCCAATACACAAAGAAGATTGACTCGATGCAAAAAATCGGCATCTGGAAGAGGTTAAAAGATCCGAGTCTCTATTCCTTGGAGAGAAGACGAGAGAGATATGCGGTGATATATATCTTGGAGGGTTCGTCGCCCAATTTTGGAATTGACAGCCATACCAATCCTCAAACTGCATCATACCAAAGATCCCGTCTTCCCCATCTAAAATAAGGACACAGTACTGTAATAGTCTGGGTTTCAAAGGCCCACAATTGTTCAGACTTGATAGAAATAAGGATATTGGAGTATTATGCATGAAGATACTCTTATATCAAGCTTCATGCGATATTTTTTACTTATATTCTTTAAGATGGATTTCCTCAGTATGTACACCTATATGCATAATATACGTTATTATACCAGCTATTGACTGCATCATAATATATCATAATAATAAGTATTCTAGTTGTTTACAAATATTAGATATAACTATTTCGATATATATATATGTATATAAATATATATATATATATATATATATATATATATATATATATATATATATATATATATATATATATATATATATATACGTATATATATAGGTATACATATATATATATATATATATATATATATATATGTGTGTGTGTGTATCTGTGTAGTATATATATATCTATATATCTATATGTATATATATATATAATATATATATATATATCTTATATGTGTATATATAGATAAATATACAAACGTATATATATATACATATTTATATGCATATATTTATACATTTATACGCGTATGTGTGCGTAAGTGTGTGTATGTGTCTGTGTATGCATATATTATATATATATATATGAATTACATATGAATGTGTGTGCGTATGCGTGCGTTTGTTAATGTGTGCCTGTGTACTTCCAATGCTCACTTTATCTCTCACAGGTACTATACATCATCATTACTTACAAATATACGCGAACACATACACACACCCTCAAACAATACAAGTATTTACTTAAACGCATCTTCACACTCAAACATATGCATACATTGTGAGTATTGTGTATCTGTACACGTTTCATTTCATACATGTCATAAACAAGTGTAACGTTGACCTTTTCTTAGTAAAAATTAAATTGAAATTAGTATTACTTATTTTACTCTAAATGTTACGTCGTTCATGAAATCTACGCACAGAATGAACTTTATGTATTCGGTTAGGGCAGCGGACTCGCGGTCGCAGGATCGCGGTTTCGATTCTCAGACCGGGCGTTGTGTGTGTTTATTGAGCGAAAACACCTAAAAAAAAAAAAAAAGCTCTACGAGGCTCCGGCAGGGGGTGGTGATCCCTGCTGTACTCTTTCACCACAATGGCGGTGCCCCAGCATGGCCACAGCTCAAGAGCTGAAACTGGAAAAACAAAAACAAAAACAAAAAAACAAATATGTTGGGTTGTCCGGAAAGTTCGTGGCGATTTTTAAAGGAAAGAAAAAGGTCAATAAATACTTGCCATTACATTTTTAATCAACCAAATATGAACCATTTTGTTGCACAATGCGTCTCCGCCTTTCCTTTAACTTGAAAATACCCTCTTCCCAGAATTCAGGCGGCTTCATAGCAAAGAATTCATCAAGGTATCTTTTTACGTCATCTAAGGAATTGAAATTTTTACAATTAAGACTATTCTGCAGAGACCTGAATAAGTGGAAATCCGAAAGAGCAATATCTGGTGAATATGGAGGGTGGGGTAACACATCCCAGCCGAGCTGCAGCATTTTTTTGTCTGGTTCCCAAAGAAACGTGCGGTCTTGCATTATCATGTTGGAAAACAACACCCTTCCTGTTGGTCAAATCTGGACGTTTCTCTTGAATTGCTGCTTTTAACTCGTCCAGTTGTGTGTAGTATTTCTCAGGACTAATTGTCTGGTTACTTGGGAGAAGCTCATAGTACAGAATTCCTTTCTAATCCCAACAGAATATTTCGGTAGATAATCCATTTCTCATCACCTGTCACAATTTGCTTTAAAAAAGGCGCGTTTTCATTCCATTTCTAAAGCAAATCACAGATGGAAATGCGATCCAAAAGGTTCTTCTCACTCAACTCATGTGGTACACAAACATCGTAGCGATTTCTCTACCCAAGCTTTACCAGGTGCTCATGAACGACGGATCTTTGTAGGTTGAGGCTTTCTGACAATTCTCGGGTTGTGTAATGTGGGTTATTCTCAATTAATGACTTGATTTGGTCATCATCTGTAGTGGATGGTCTGCCTGATTGCTCTTTATCAATAAGGCTACAATCTCCAGCTCTGAACCTTGCGAACCACTTCCGTACAATTCTTTCGGATAAAGAAACATCACCGTAAACTGTTCATATTTCTTTGGCTGCTTGTGAAGCATTTTCCCTTTGCGGAAAAAGAAAAGCATCAAGTGCCGAAAATGAACTTTCTTATCTTCCATTTTAAAGGGTTACAGAATTAACACAGGTTATAGGAACATAAACCTTCTTCAACGAAAAGATAGCTTAAACCGTGCTCTAAATGGAGGTGTAGTCAAATCCTATTTTATGCACTCAACCATGTTCTAAAATAAGTCGAAAGGTAAGCTACTATAAATCGGCACGAACTTTCCGGACAACCGAATACTTTCAGTGCCTTCAACGGTGGTTCTAGTTTGCGTACTGCCAGTAAGTAATGCTAGAATGTACTACAGACTATAGCTATAGGTTTCTGTTAATGCTGTAATAGGTTAGCGAGAAAGTCCGTCTGTTTTTGTTTTTTTTTAAAGTGAAAATAAAGCATGTTTTTATCACGAAGTGATTTATTCATTTAATGATATATTTACCGTTTCTATCCAATGTCTTTCGCCATCGTGTTAGCAGATGCATTTTTCCCTCTCAAAGAATTTCATTTCTTTTCTAGTATTTCTGCATTATGACTAAACTTTTTTCGAGTGTGTCCATCATTGATTGAAAGCAGTCGAACTGATTTGGGTTGATGGTGGTGCTGTTATATCTCACATGTCTAGTGCCTTCACAGAGGTTTCCTTTCATTGGCTTGAAAGCAATTTTGTTACTGTTATGTATTCCCAGAATAATCATAGTGAAATAAAACTAGTGACAGCTTTTCAATCCTGATAGCCCTGTTATTTGTAAAGCAAAGTATAATGTTCAATATAGCTTTAATTGAAGACATTTCTTCAAGTATATTTGCCGATTTTTTAGAATATCGGTTGCTAGTTTTTAGGAGGCTGAGCGACTATGTTTTAGCGACTATATTTAATAAACTTATCGGCACATGAAATATTCTCTCTATTCCTTTTACTCCATTTGTTTTCATTTCTTCTCATACCTCTTTTACTCAATGTTAATTTCAGATTCATATTTTCGGAGTAGATAGCTGAACTGAAAGTCTAGTTTGTTGATCGACTGCCTTCACACTACACACCCGTGTGGGTGTGTGTGTGGAAAGATGGTTGGTCGGATATACGTGAATGTGTATATATTTGTGTGTATATGTGAGAGAGAGTAAAACTGTATTGACAGTATAAATATATAATTATATTATTAAAGTTGTCTTATGCTCGCTATGAGAACATGAAGTCCCTCTCTAAGCCACTTTCAGAAATGATGTTTAAACAGATTTACGATAATGCATTAAAAAATTTAAAAACGAATATAATTGTTTGCTATCTTTCTTTGTATATTAAAAGCAATCTTGTTCGTGATAATTCATAAATTTTTCAAGAGTTTTATTAAGGCTTATGTTACATTACATAGATTTTTATTCTATCTCAATTGTGTATTAAAAAACTGCAAATATATATAAGCATTTTTCCGAATTGATTGAAAGTACTATAAAATATAGACTTTGTTCTCAAATCATATTGAATACGTCAGCGAAAACGTATAGCTTTTCTTTACTGAATGCTTTAATCTCAATACTATAATAATAATGATAATAATAATAATAATAATAATAATAATAATAATAATAATAATAATAATAATAATAATACTAATAATAATAATAATAATAATAATAATAAAAGTAATAATAATAATAATAATAATAATAATAATAATAATAATAATAATAATAATAATAATAATAATATAATAATAATAATAATAATAATAATAATGGAGCACAAAACGTCTAACATAAAGAATCTCATATCTTTCAAAATAACACCTGTTTTCTTTTTCCAAATGTTCAATAATCTGAAACACAGCTATAAACATTTTCTCTTTATTTCTGCTTTTTCACTGATATATTTTTCACTGTTGGTGTTGTTTTTTCTGAATACTGACAACAGACAATATTACGAATATTTTAATTCAAATATCAGATTTCTTATACACGCAGAATAGCAATGGTTGCTAGTTTCGCTAGATCACTAGATTACACACTTCTAGTTTGATTTTTCAGTCAATAATATAAATGAACCTATCCGCATATTTGATATCTCCGAAGAAATTAATCTAGCTGAACTTGACATAGCCTTTATCTCTCCCAACTATTTCATAAAAATTGCATTTCAGCTCACTCAATCATTTCTAAAAATTGTCAATATGGTTATTCTTTTTATTTTTTTTCTTCTAAACAAAGGCTGGTGCCTGCTACAAAATACAAGAGACGTATGTTATAAGTTAGTCATTTACGTAAGCAGGAAGCGAATTTTGTCTTTTAACTCTCTCCAAAATTTACAGTTGTTACTCTTATCAGTCGAGCCACCGCGATATATGTGTAATACCGAAATAGGCAGACATAAATACATATTATATATGTGTGCGTATCTGTGTGTGTATATACACGTGTACACACAATCATAAACACACACACACACACACACACACATATATATATATATATATATATATATATATATATATACATGTATGTGTACATACTTATATATGTATATATATATAAATTATTTATATATGTATGCTATATATTATATATTATATATATAAATTATTTATTACATAGGCACAGGAGTGGCTGTGTGGTAAATAGCTTGCTTACCAGCCACATGGTTCCGAGTTCATTTCCACTGCGTGGCATATTGGGCAAGTGTCTTCTACTGTAGCCTTGGGCCAACCAAAGCCTTGTGAGTGGATTTGGTAGACGGAAACTGAAAAAAACCCGACGTATATATATATATATATATATATATATATATATATATACATACATATGTGTGTATGTGCGTGTGTGTGTGTATATATTTGTGTGTCTGTGTTTGCCCCTTCTCCAACATCGCTTGACAACCGATGCTGGGTGTGTTTACGTCCCCGTAACTTAGCGGTTCGGCAAAAGAGACCGATAGAAGAAGTACTAGGCTTACAAAGAATGTCCTGTGAGAATAGACTGACTGAACGACTATAAATAGTAGCGGAGTGAGATAACAAAGAGAGAGAGTAGGCGTTAATCGCAGGAAGTCGTAAGGTGTTTTAGTAGTTTGCCAGAATATCGTTGGTTAGTTCGTGAATAGTTTGTGGAGAGTCTGTTGGATTGATAGGTTGTTGTTACCCTGCTTCGTTATATGTTAATTGTTACTACACGGTTATAGTGTAAAAATGTTTCGTCATTACAATTGGCGATACAACAATATTGGCGGCGATGATTCGATGTTCACGCAGGTCAGTTAACGAATTTTTGTGATACAAAGTTGTTAATATGGAAGACTTATTAGCTTCTATAATTCAGTTGCAAAAGCAACGGCAAGAACAGCAACATGAGCTTCAGAAACAACGAACGGCAATACTTAAAAGTCGACCAGCAGTTGCTGGAATTAATATGGAAATCCTGAAACTCTATAATTTAGTTTTCACCAGACGACGTATCCAACTCTATAACAGAATTGAGTTATAACCCAAAGGAGGGTATAATGTTTCTGGCATACTTCAGGGAAGATTGTCAGTCGTAGGCGGACAAGAAAAAGGTAGGAATATTATTACGTAAATTAGCTCCATCAGAACATAAAAATATTGTAATTTTATACTAACCAAAACAACTAGTGAAATTTCTTTCCAGGAAACAGTCGAATTACCATCAAAAATGTTCAGTGATAAGAGTTCTCTATTTAATACTTGATGGGACTGTTGGAGTCTAGTTTCTAAAAAAGGATGAAAGGCTTTGACGCGTATGCCGGGACTGTAAACAGAATGTGTGAGAGGTTTTAACTGAAGGAACTAAATCCTGATATGTTTAAGTGACTCGTTTTTGTACAAGGGCTGATGGCAAACAAAGATGCGGAGAAACGTGCAAAATTGCTCTCAAAACTTGAGCAAGTGGACCAGAGTTTAACCTTGCAGACAGTTGCAGAAGAGTGTCAAAGAATGGTTAACGTACGACAGGACGTAAAAAATTGAAGAGAATGATTTTTCTCAAGTACAAGCATGTCGACCGGGAGGGACTAAACAAAAAAATGTTAGGACTAAACCCCATGCTACGGATGTGGTGGACTACATTTCAGGAAGGACTGTCATTTCAAAACGCAGAAATGTTAAAGTTTCCAAAAAATAGGACACAAGTGCTCACATTGCAGAGCAAATTTAGGAAGGTCGAACATAAAAAATTCTAAAGTTTTCTCAACGGAAAGTAGAAACGACACAAAAAATAGGAAAGTTGTACATGTAAAAGTAAACGAAGTGAATATTAAATTACAACTATATACTGGTATCGACATTTCGATAATTGATACCGACACAAGGAAAATAATTGGGAAGCCTGCTTTAAGAAAATCTTCGAAAATTGCAGGTGTGAAAGATGAAAAATTACACTTCGCAGGCGAAATGTGGAGCGATATTACTTTTCGTGGTAAAACCTGTAGAGCGAAAGTTTTCTTGTTAAACAATGCAACCAATCTGTTCGGTACGGACTGGATAGAGCTGTTTGACGTATGGGACCTCCCCATAATTCTGTACTGTAAAAAAAATAAATGGATCTCCCGCCAGTGAAAATAACTCATCAGCTCAACTGAAGAAAAAAAAATTAAAAACATGTCATTCAGGAGCTGCCAGTGACTGTACAAGATATGAAAAGTAAATAAGCGGAGAAAAAATACATAATAAAATTGAAAGAAACCTTGGAAAATAAACAAAAGAGAAACACGAATGCGAACCATTTTTCACTCTTGCGACGCTGTATTAATGTACGCACAAAGCGTAATGGTATCAACTGCACTACAGAAACGTGTATTACATGAATTTCATAGTGGACACCCGGGGATGTCAAGAATGAAAGCCTTGATGAGGAGTTACGTGTTTTTGCCGACAACTGAACGGGACATTGAAAATTGGGTGAAATCATGTAGATGTGCACTAGCAGCTGAGGTACCACAGATGAAATACCAATCGTGCTCTGAGACTGATAGTCTTTGGTCCAGGGTATATATAGACTACACTGGACCGGTGAATGGTTTATACTACTTGATCATTGTTGATCGCTTTACCAAATGGCCGTAAGTATGTTGGTATAGTCAACCGACCTCGAAAGCAACCACAAAGTTCCTGCACGAACTTTTTGTTTGATACGGTTTTCGGGACAACAAAGTATCGGACAATGGAACATAATTTACAAGATACGAGTTTAAAATTTCTGCAAAACACATTTTTACCCCACCCTACCATCCGAGATGAAATGGGCAAGCAGAACGATTCTTTTAAGTGAGCACTAAAAAAAGCAAGGAACGAGTTAGGAAATAACGAAGCGCTAACTCAATTCTTAAGGGTGTACAGAAGAATCCGCCTGCTAATGCGCGCTCGGAAGGTAAAAGCTATCATCGAGAAAATGATGTCAAAGAAAAAACATAGAGAAAAATACAAAAAATGCAACAAGATATTTTGATGTGCGAGATAAAATTCATTTCTAAATATACAAGAAAGGTAGAAAAGATTGGGGGGAGGACGGTATAGTGGCTGAAAGAATTGGAAATATGACGTATTTAATAAAAGGCCAGCGATGGGAGCGTAAACGGCACATAATTCAATTAAAAACTAGACACACAGAAGAAAAGAAGGTAATTCCAATGGAAGTGTTTTACATGTGAGATGTGCCAGCACCAAAAGAGATTGAGCCTAGAAGGAGCAGTATTCATCACTCATCTATCGTTAGTTCTGGAGCGGATTATGGGGGAACAATGTCGTGCATAAAACGATGCAACGTGGATACGAACTATCAAGACAGAATTACATGGAGGAAAGAAACAGATCAATAATGTCATAAGTATGGGTGATATGAAAGAACAAGTGGGTAAAGTGCCTAACTGGAAACCCCCGAACCTGATGGTATTCATGGCCAGACATACAAATGTTTAGGCATCAGTGAACTAGTTACGATACAATACACACAAATGAAAAAAAACCCAAAAAAAGAATACTATAGATAAATTAGATTAATACTGGAAACAGAACTCAATACGAAGAACAAGATTATAGGTATCAACACTCTAGCCGTTCCAGTTATAAGTTACAGCTACAATATCCTTAACTGGACACTAAATGAACTAATCAAAATAGACAGGAAAACAACAAAAATAATGACAGGATTTAAGATGTACCACCCAAAATCTAACATAGAAAGGTTATATGTACAACGTATACAAGGTGGTAGAGGCATTATACAGCTAGAATACTATTACAAAATAACCACCATAAGAGTACAAATATACCTAGTTCAGAAGCAAGGAAAAATAATACAAATAGCCAGAAAACACGAACAAAATACACACAAATAGAGAAATTAAGGCCAAAAGGAAATAGGCCAGATATAGTTGTCAGAGATCATGAAAAAAAAATGTTTTCTAATTGATGTATCAATACCAGCAGATGACAACGTGTCTCTAAAAGAAATGGAGAAACTTTCAAACTAGAAAGACCTGGAAATAGAGGTAACTCGAATGTGGAATCTAAAAACAGAAACAATTCCTATCATACTAGGCGCATTAGGTATGGTAAAAAATATTCAGACAAATACATAACAAAAACACCATGACTTACAAATATATACAAAATACAGAAAATTGCGCTACTGGACACAGTACACATCCTACGCAAAACACTTTCAATACAGTAACCATAAGAGCATCACTGCAAACCACTGCACATACCCAAAGCACACAGAGCTGCGCTCGGTAGTAAAGTGAGAACATGTGAAAAAAAAGACCATTGAATAATAATAATAATAATAATAATAATAATAATAATAATAATAATAATATAATAATAATAATCGCAGCACAAGACCAAAGCCTCCCCACCAGAAATTACCAAAAACATGTAATGAAAAGAAATATTACAAGTAACTGCAGAATATGTGGAGATGGACAAGAAACAATAAATCATATTATCTCTAGCTGCCCAGTCCTGGCTAAGAAGGAATATATTCACAGACATGACAGAGTTGGAACCTACATACATTGGAAGCTATGCCAACATTATGGAATAACAACAGAAAAAAGATGGTATAGGCACACACCAGAAAAGGTCACAGAAAACGAGAAAGCAACCATACTCTGGGATATGCCGATACACACAGATAGAGAAATTAAGGCCAACAGACCAGATATAGTTGTCAGAGATCATGAAGAAAAAAAATGCTTTCTAATTGATGTATCAATACCGGCAGATGACAACGTGTCTCTAAAAGAAATGGAGAAACTCTCAAAATACAAAGACCTGGAAATAGAGGTAACTAGAATGTGGAATCTGAAAACAGAAACAATTCCTATCATAGTAGGTGCATTAGGCATGATAAAAAAATATTCAGACAAATACATAACAAAAACACCAGGACTTACAAACACATATAACATACAGAAAATTGCACTACTAGGCACTGCACACATCCTACACAGAACACTTTCCATACAATAACCATCAGAGCATCACAACAAATCACAGCACATACCCAAGGCACACAGAGCTGCGCTCGGTAGTAAAGTGAAAGCACGCTATAAAAATAAAACTACTGAATAATAATAATAATAATAAAGATGCTAAAATTTGTAGAAGAACATGAAAGACCGATAAAACGGATGCTAAAACTTGTTCAAAAACATGAAAGACCGAAAAAACTGATGCTAAAGCTTGTTGAAAAATATGAAAGACCGAAAAAACTTCACTATATTCTGAAAGAGAGCAAAATATTCGCTATTGATCTCTTAGATACCTACCAAATTGATCAGGTTGAAGGAAATACGCCAACTGCTGCTGCAAAGAAAATAAAATTAATTGCAGAGACAAAAGCACATGAAAAATTAGCTAGCAGATGGGAACAGAAACCTCTGTATGGCAAGTATGTAGCCCGTGGCAAACAAGCTGATGTCAACCAGAAACACACGCACCAATGGCTACGAAGCTCAGGGCTAAAAGCAGAGAGTGAAGGTTTCGTATTAGCTGCTCAAGACCAAAGCTTATTAACCCGGAATTACCAAGCCAATGTGATAAAAAATGGAGCTGACCCAAAATGCCGATTCTGTAACGATGAGATTGAAATTTTATACCACCTAATCTCAAGTTGTAGAGTCTTAGCACCTGTAGAATATAAAGCAAGACATGACAGAGTCGGCCAGTATTTATACTGGACAATATGTCAGTATTATGAAATCAAAACCGCTGACAAATGGTATAAACACCATCCTGAAGCTGTGACTGAGGGAGAAAATGTGTCGATTCATTGGGACTTCCCCGTCAATACCAACAAAACTATAAAAGCTAAAAAATGATATTATAAAAGATCAGACAAAAGAAAACGTGTGTAATTGACATGAGTATTCCTTGCGATCACAATAAGCAGAGAAAGAATTTGACAAGATCAGTAAATATAAAAGCTTGCTAATAGAAATTGAAAAAGTGCGGCATCTCAAGGCGACTACAGTACCAGTGATGGTAGGATCTCTAGGAATGATAAAAAAAGATACTGAAACCTATTTGAAAATGATACCAGGCTTACCATCCCTACATGAAGTGCAAAAGATCGTGTTAACTGGGACGACTCAAGTACTGAGAAGAGCGTTATCGTTGTGAAAACAACATCCATTCATGAATTTAGTTAGTTAGTTAGTTAGTTAATTTGGCTCAAAAGCAAATAGCAAGGCCATGTAGGGGGACATGGAGTTAAGTACAGGGTGGTGTTCATGTAAAGAGTTCAGGCCACTTGAGGTCCAGGGAGGCTTTGAACAAAGCGGTCGTCGGCATCTTCACCATCTCATCTGGCAGCTTGTTCCACGGATCCGCAACCCGGACGGAGAAAGCTCCTCTCCTTCGATTGAGATGAAATCGTCGCAGGTAGAGCTTTTCGGAATGACCCCGCAGCCGACGCTCCGGAGCAGGAGTGAAGAACAGCTCTTTCGAGAGGTTACACTTCCCGCTTATGATGTTGTGGGCGTGAATGAGATCACCACGGCGGCGGCGTTTTTCAAGAGAATAAAGGTCGAGCGTCCTCAGCCGTTCTTCGTAGGACAAATTTTTGAGACCATGAACCAGGCGGGTAGCCAGCCTCTGGACTCTTTCGAGGTGCTGTATGTCTTTGAGGAGATAAGGAGAAGAGGCTTGAATCCCATACTCCAATATGGGTCTCACCAGCGTGACATAGAGTGGCAGGAATATGGCTGCTGTGAGCACTCCGAATGACCGTCGAATCAAAAACAGAATTCCGCGCGCTTTGTTGGCAGCATGGACGCACTGGGCCGAAGGCGAAAAGGAGGAATCCACCAAGATACCCAGGTCCTTTACCTGATCGGTCCTCTCCAGCAGCAGACGACCCGGCTCGAAATCAAGTTGAGTTGTAGGAGTAGAGCCGACAGGCAGATGACAGCACTTTGACACGTTCAGACACAGGTCCCAATCGTTAGACCACTTCCAAATTTGGTGGAGGCATCGACGAAGATCCTCTATACTAGCGCGAGAATAATTTTTTAATACATATTTTACCTAAGAATTTGCGTGTGTAATACGGGAATCCATACAATGAGCTACTCTGCCCTAGGTGTACGGAAAACACTCGGCGAGAAATGGAAGAAAATTTGAAGAAAGAAGGAAAAATAATAATAATAAATAATAATAATAATAATAATATAATAATAATAATAATAATAATAATAATAATAATAATAATAACAACAATGATAATAATGATAATAATGATAATAATAATAACAACAATGATAATAATGATAATAATGATAATAATAATAATAATAATAATAATAATGATAATAATAATAATAATAATAATAATAATAATAATAATAATAATAATAATAATAATAATAATAATAATAATGATAATAATAATAATGATAATAATAATAATATAATAATAATAATAATAATAATAATAATAATAATAATAATAATAATAATTATAATAATAATAAATCTGTAATCATGATAGAAAAATACAAAAATTGTTGACAGAATGCATCACCCTAAGGCTGATATAGACGATTTTACCTGGCAAGAAAAGAGGACGGCCGTGGACTTCTCCAACTGGAATTGGCTTAAACTCCTACCTGAAACTCTCTGATGACTAGATGTTAAAACTTGCCTTAAAACACAGTAACAAAACAGGCAAACAAATATCTAAGTGAATTCCAAATACAACAAATTCCAGAATTAGACGAACTAGAAACAAACACAGAAAAGGCTAAACGTATGAAAACCCGTGCTAAGACTCCTGCCTTAGATATCCTTACTGATAAATGGTAAGAAAAACCTCTCAATGGCAAATACCCAAAGAGAACTAATACTGCTGATGTTGACAAAGCCCTTACCCATCAATAGTTAGCGTCTTCTGGCTTAAAATTAGAGACAGAATTATTCTTTAAAGCAGCCCAAGCTACAAGAAGCTACCAGGACAACAACTTAAAGAACGGTTGTAGCCCAACATGTCGTGTATATAATCAACAAAATGAAAACATTGATAATGTTGTCTCCATGTGCAGTCTTCTTGTGCCTACGGAGTATCTCAACAGTCATGAGAGAACAGCACAGTATATTTACTAGGTAATTTTTAAAGACTTGGACCTGTCTCATGATAAAGACTGGAGGGAAGACAAACCACCGCCAGTGCTTGAAAATGACTACATCTCACCCCTTTGAAACTTCACAGTTCAAACTGATAGAAAGATAGCTGCAAATAGGCCAGATATTATACTGAAAGACTTCAGATGAAAATCATGCCTCCTCATCGATATGACTGTCTCAATCGACATAAATATATCTGTCAAAACCTACCGAAAACTAAGCAAGTATAAAGATCCTGAAATTGAAATTGGCAAAATGTGGAACCTCAAAACTAAAACAATACCTGTTGTCATAGGTGCCCTAGGAATGATAGCAAAGGATATTGATTGCTACCTAACTCAGATACCAAGAAATCAAAAAATGGAAGGAATTCAAAAATAGTGCTCATGGGAACTGCCCATATCCTACATAAAATATTGTCTGTATGATCTAAAATTTTAAAACAAACTTATAATTTTTTCATGCGTCAAAATATTTTTAAATGTACATAGCAGTAAACACCTTTTATTATCATCTTAACATCAGACTATCATCTTATAATTAAATTACTTTTAAAACACTTATAATTTATTTACATTTTAAGACATTTTTTAGTACAAGACTCGCCAACATGAGGCCCGCGGGCCGCATGCGGCCCATAGATGTTTATCTTGCGGTCTGTTTGATACTATCTTGAAATGGGTTTATTTAAACAAACATTATCAAAATTTTATCAAAATTTAGGGTTTGTAATGAAAAGTATAAAAGAATGATACTACTGTTTTTGCAACGATAATATTTCATGTTGAATCAACAATCCTTCATTCATTATTGTAATAATAGCATGAGAAGGCAAAATGCTTTCAATTCTGTCAGTATACAAGCGGCTCTCAAAACACTTTTTGTGATTAAAGTCGTCTGCAATGTAATTCGAGTTGGACAGGCCTACTCTAGAACAATACTCCGTGCAAAACCAAATATCTGTCACGCTAGTCATAACACCAACTTGAACTTCTAAATTGTTTTCTCTTGAGGTCTCTGGGTGAGACTTGGTGTCTACTTGTAGACATACAAAGCAAAAGCCAACCACATAATAATAATTATAGCCTTGGTGCATCTTTCCTAATCTCAGTTATAAGCTGAAGTAAATTTTCAGAGAATAAACCTGTTGTTGAATAACACTTAAAGGTAATGTGACTGTTTGATGCTGATCCGTTTAATTAAATGGTGATGTGAATATCTAGAATTCAAAGAGAAACTTGATGAAATAGAATCACTTGGGAAAGGACTTGAAGTTCAAAAGTTTTAATGCATACACTGCTACTTTAAACCATACATCATCCTTCGTGAATGTTAAATAGAACGCAACATGCTTGTCAACCTATATCTGAACATCTAAATACAGAGACACTTCAGGGAGTTCCTTTTCAAATTCTGAATTTTACATTACAGGCGAATTAAAAAGATATACACAAAACGAAAGCCAGTTTCGATACTTACACTTCTTTACCATCAATATATTAATATTGTGAAGATTTGCATCACTACTCGCTTATATTTCGGAGTGTTCCTCTATATAAATTTACATTATTCCTCTTATTTCTCACATAGGTTTATCAATAATGTTAATAAACACAAAACCAAAAGCAGTTTCGATACTTACACTTCTTTATCGTCAATATATTAATATTGTGAAGATTTACATCACTATTCGCTTACATTTCGGAGTCTTCCTCTGTATAAATTTCCATTATTCCTCTTATTTCTAATATAGGTTTATCAATAATGTTAATGCATGCCACATACGTCTTTCCTGGACTTAGATATTCTTCTGTGCATAAGGGAACCATTTTTGCTAGTTACTGATCTTCTACTTAAAGCTTAATGCTAATGCAGGTGAAACAACATATAGCTATTTGTCACTCACCGATGTTGCGACCTTTATATCAACTTGAACATAACATGATGTAATCCATAGCAGTTTTGATTTCCACCGAGAATAGTCATAATATATTGTCCGTTGAATTCAGGAGAAAATACGTGGAGACACAACACACGCACACACACACATACACATACCTACATACACACACATACACACACACGAATGTATATACACATATATAACAATATTAACATATATATCTATGTGCGTGTGTTCGTGTGTGTATGTCTATTTATACATGTATGTATATATCCCATTTACACTTCGAATTTAAACACCTTCATGAATTAAGAAAAATGTCTAAATTAGATCAGTGTGTCTTTTATCATATGGTTGCTCTTCAACTGCATCAAAAGTTTTCCTTCCCACGTCATTGAAGAGTAAACTTATTACCGAACCTTTCCTGGGTTAAATAACAATTGGTGAAAAATGGATTCTCTATAGTCATATTCAATAAAATGATTCGCACCCAATAAAAAAAAGAGAATCCATCATCAATCAAGAACTACACCTGAAAAGTGTTATTCTCTATGTTGGAATATGTAGGGTCCCTCTATTATAAAGTTTTAAACAAAAACTAAACGGTTAATATAGGGAAATATTGTCAATGCAGAGAAATATCGTCAGTTGCAAGCATTGCACGAAAATCAAAGAAAACATATGTCGTTGGTCAATTTTAAGGAGGTGTTGCTTTTACACGATAATGCAAACACTTCATATTGCCCAAATCCTTCAGATAGTTATTGTAACACTTGCAACAGGTGTAGAGTTTTATGCTAAAATACGTGGTACAGTTAATAAACAGTAAAATGCCTAAAACAAGGAAGTTGAGTGAGTGTGAGCGAGATCAAATCGTAGCCCATCATGTAGGTGGAATGTCTCAAAGGCAAATTGCTCAGAGGATGAAATATTCTCGATGTGTGGTGCAAACGACACTCAAGAGCTTCAGAGAAACAAAGGATGTGAAGACAATACAAATAACAGGTAGAAAAAAAGGTTACATCTCGTGAGAACAGACCCATCATCAGTCAGTCGCTCAGAAATAGGAGAAAAATATCGTCAGAGCTCTGTCCGGACTTCAACGTGGCAAGTACTTCAAAAATATCAACTAGAACTGTTAGAAGAAGGCTTGTAGAGTACGGTCTGAAAGGCTGTAAAGCCATAAAGAAGCTATGGGTTTCTGAAGCGAATATGGAAAAACGTTTTCAGTAGGCCAAAAACAATTCAAATTGGACCAATGAGCAATGTTCGAAAGTTATATGGTCTGATGAAAGTAACTATGAGGTAAGACACTACATGTTTTCAATCAACATATAAAATTAACGTAACTTGTTTGTTGCTCAAAATTTATACCAAGACTATTGAAAAGGTTGCAAGACGCAACGAAAATTTTAGGAAAATAAGAATAAGAAATAAGTGGTAATTTTACCGGTGAGTGTGTTACATTATAAGGCACAAAAAGAAAATGACTCTCCCTAGACACAACAGTATATAAAAAAAGTATCCAACATAAAGCTAATATTTTTTGTTTTTACTTAGGTTTTCTGTACATCTGATACAACTTTCGTGCGTCGCAGAGTTGGGGAAGCATTTAAGGCTGAATGTCTGGCACCAACCGTAAAGCATGGGGGTGGTTCTATTATGATGTGGGCCTGCATGTCTGTCACAGGACCCGGAGAAATGTTTTTATGTTGGAAGGATAAATTCAGCACCTATGTTTCTATGGTATCGGATGTTTTAGAGCCATCGATTGCTAAATTGCATCCAGGAGTGTCGAAAACAGGACAACGCTCCATGCCATACAGCAAAGAATACTCGTCAATGGTTTGAGACACAGGCTATTGTTCCCATGGACTAGCCAGCTCGAAGTCCCAATCTAAATCCAAATCCGATCGAACACCTATGGAGAACCCTTAGTGAAGCTATCAGGAATACAACAATTAAAAATGAAGAGCATTTGTAGTAAAAGTTGAGGGGGGAATTGAGTAAAATTGCGCCTAACCGTATAAAAGCGGTAACTGATACTAAAGGAGGGTCAACCAGATATTAAAACCAATATATATTATGAAATGTACCATAATCTACCATGTGCACGAGCTTCATTAACATTGAGATAACAGAACTCCAAAACATTGGGGTGACCTAATACTTTTGACCAAGGCTGTAGATACTGATGGATACTGATGATGATGAACTATAAGGCAGAAGATATTGTCTCTCATATTCCCATTCTGTCACAATCATACCTCACACAATAGTTAAAATCTCTCGTGGTAAGATGTACTCACAGCATTACGATTCTTATTTGCTCTGTAACGTATTTCTCTTGAAGTAATGTATGCATACATATTGTACAATGTATCTTTAGAAATTGTTATTCTCATACATAAAGCGATTGTGTTGTTGCTTGTTTGTTGCTTTTAGGAAAACATCTTTAGGATCGAATTATCACTTTAAAACATGAAAAGCAATAAGAAATCAATTTTGCTCTACGTAACTATGCGTTACGGTATGTTTTCAGAGACTTATTATTTTCGTAGTCCTGGGTGGAGTTTCATTCATATATACATATACATGTTGTCTTCCCACTTGTTTTTGCTTGAGGAACTCTTGATGACCGAGTCGATAAAGTACTGGACAAATAACTGTGTGAATAACAATTATATGGCCTCATAGGAGTAAAGAAACGAACTAAAGTTAGGGAATTGAGTCTCCTACTCCAACTCGTTTTATCCCTGATAAGGATCTTGAGAATAAAAATTATCTACTTAACATCATTCTTAAATCCGTTTGGCAGTTATATTTTCATGCACAGCAGTTCTGAAATCGCTTCTATATAAATAATTTTTATAACGCGGCATCACATTTTCATTACAACTCTTTGTTCAATAAGTCAGTGAGGTGATTACATTGGTCAACAAGAATTTTTCATAAAGCAAAGGTAAAGGTGTACTTAGTGTAGTTTTTAATGCTGATTTCAAATATACAATTAGCTTTTTGACATCAGGTACAGTTTTCAAGATGAGAAAGTTTTTTGGTGTTAGCTAATGCATTATATATAAATTCCAATTAATGACGTGAATGCGTGTATTTCATTTACATCATGGAAACATACCTTTAAAATAAACTACATTATTCATTGATGCATAGTGTAGATACAATATTTCATCATCTTAAATTAACCATTGAAGTTTTGTCTGATGAAATAGGGATTTCAGCATCTCAAAATGTCCAGTCATAATTGGTCCGATGAAATATTTCATCATCACAAATTCAATATAAGAACAACCATTTGTATTTATTTCCTTACTTGTTTTACAGTTTTATCAATGTCAAGAAATCGTCCTGGTGGGTTTTGTTATGTTTGTGGACATGTAAGTCCATGCCTTTTGCCATTCTAATATGGAGGAAGCCGAAAAACTATTTTCAGGATTTTCTATGACGAATAAACACAAAACCGTGTATCCCAATTTAGATTCTGCAATGAGATCTGCACCTCACAATGGAAGTTTGCCAATTCCAGTTCCACCAGATGATGGCATTGAAACATCAGATGATGATGCTAACTGTCACGAAAGTGCTACTAAGGAAGATTACATGGCTGACGACGATAGTTTTGAACTTCAGAAATTTTCCGAAGCAGAACTCAATGACCTTGTCAGAACTTATCCCTCTCAAAAGATAAAGCAGAACTTTTGACATCAAGACTGAAGGAGAAGTATCTGCTAGAGCACGGTGTTCGTATAACTTACCTTCGGTAGAGAAATGTGGATCTACTGTGTTTTTCCGTTGAAGGCCCGCTTTGCTTTTGCAGTAACTTCGATGGACTTTTCGAATGTTTATCACAAAATCATGACCCTGCAGAGTGGCGTTTGTTTATTAACTCTTCAAAATGAATTTTAAAAGCTGTACATCTCCATAAGGGTAATTTGAAACTCTCCATTCCTATTGCACACTATGTTCATCTTCATGAATCATATGAGAATATGGAACTGTTACTTCATGTCATTGCCTATGAAAGACACTCATGGAAAATATGTGAACATATGCAATAAAGTCTCACAGAATACTGTTGTTTCTTGTGTCTATGGGATAGCCGGGCAACCGACAGACATTATTCGGAATCAAACTGGCAGAGAAGAACATCATACTAGCGAGGACTCTCTAGTGTCCAGAATACATCTCTTCTAGATCCATGTAATGTCTTATTGATTCCTTTCCACATAAAGCTTGGAGTGGTAAAACACTTTGTAAAGACACTAGAGAAGAGAAATGCCAGAGGCGTTGAATATATTATAGAAAAGTTTCCCAAAATTACAGAGTGGAATTTGAAAGAGGGTAACTTTGTCGGACTCCAAATTAAAGAAGTACTCAAAGATGTCAACATCAAGACAACACTGGATGAACGGGAACTGCATACTTGGAATGCTTTAAATTGGATCTGTGAAATTTCATGGGCAACAAGAAGGCAATGGACTACAAGGATGGCATCAAGAATCTTCTGAAGTGTTACTCAGCAATGGGTTGTCGCATGTCACTGAAAGTTCACGTCTTGGACTCCCGTCTGGGTTTTTTCGAAGATAACCTTGGAGCAGTGTCTGATGAACATGTTGAAAGATTTCAGCAGGACATTAGTGCTATGGAGAAACGCTACAAAGGCTTCTGGAATGACAGTATGCTGGCTGACTACTTCTGGACACTTTCCATGATCAACCAGGAAATCCAAATCACTATGTTTCTAACTGTGTTGTTCTCACTTTGTTTTGTCTGACCCATACTTTGTGTATTCACCCTTTGTCGAATAATAGCGATGTTTTTTAACTCAATAAATTCATTTACTTTCTAAAAATAATATGTCCTTCTTTATTACGTTAATGATTTCATATATACAAATATGTAAATATTTTCATGTATCTACTGAAAACCTGATACGAGCTGCATACAAATGGAGAAAAATTCTGGAATCACAATGAAAAATTAGTCTTAAAAAGTTGTTTTACATTCATAATGAGTATAATACATTTAATTTTGTTCACCAGTGTTATTTAACTTTTTATAGTCATCAAAGATCGGAGCCCAATGTTTTTATTTTTTCTCTTTGCTTCTCTTTCTTTTTTCCTTCCTTCCTTTCTTCCTTTCTTTCTTTATTTATTTATCTATACAACCAACCAACCAGACATGATTACATTGTCTGCACATCTAGAACATCAGGAGTCTGCGAGAGAACCCCTGCTGGATTATTCAATTTGCTACAAAAATTAACCAAAACACGCATCCTATCTTTTCAAGACTCTAATGTCTCGAAAAGAACATAAATTACACAGTACGTCTGAAAAACAAAATTTTGGGATGGTCACGATTAAAATGCTCTTGATCAAGGCTTGGCTCTTCAAATGCTGACGAACAACAATACTATTCCAACATTCGGAAATTTCCTTCAGAAATATTCCATTCGACCTAAACATGTTTTTTGCGTTCACAACTTCTCTTTTCATCATACTCCCTACCCTATGCACGTCAAATAACCTCCGCTAGACGCAGAAGCCAAATCTCCATTATATCACGCACTACCATATTTAAAAAGAAAAAGATTTCACTGGTTAATGAAGTTATAGTTATGCTATAAAGAATCGGGTTCCGGCAAAACAACAACACTCATACAAAACTGCTCATCAGAACCGCTTTTTTCTCGAATCCCTTCTCTCTGCGTAGATATCTCTAACAAGTATTTGGCAACTAAACTAAACAGTAATAAAGTCAACATTATGTCATTACGTTTGTATTTTGAAAACAATAGGTTGTGTTTATATTGAAAAATTTAAATTAGGTCACTCGCCAATCTGTAAGTTCCAACAAAGAGAAAAGAAAGAAGTAAAATTTTTTTAATGTTGAGTGATGTGTTGGACTGTCGTTTACAGTGTGCTCAGTACTGTCCTTCACAAAGAGTTAAAATAGCGTCATGTATTTAAAGAGATGTATTTTTAATTATCCAAATGGTCACCATATTGATGGTATAAAGTTACACACAGATACGCTCCAGACCGTATCCCACAAATAGGCTGTCTATTTTATTTTCTTACCTCTTGTGCCGGTAACGATAGGCCTCCACTCCTCGGAAATGGATTGGCGTCTTACACTACTACTTAATTTGTCGCCTAGTATAACACCATCCCCAAGCCCACTAGTGCCTTTCGTGTAATGAACGAATATATCAGTAAGCGTTCCTACCTAGTTTATGGCCTGAGGATATTGCGATCTCATGATTTTCCGAAACTTAATACATTGTGCGAACAAGGTGTCCCTCTGAACATAACTTCTGTACTTGTCTCCACCAATCTTGATGCTACCCTACTTCTTCTGAATGAGCAATAAAATAAATGCATAAAAGCAAACGAAAAATCTACCCATGGGTTGTTCAAAAAATACCACAGCAATAATTTTAGGCAAAATGTATGTCACTGCAATTAATTGTATTTTTTAAAATTCTTCAGAAGAAATTCTCCACTGCTTAGCTTTTGGGTCGTGAGAACATATCCACTGATTATATTTCTAATAACCTTCTTAAAACAAGGAAATACTTCTAACATCAAATTCTTTGGATGACAGAAACGTTCTTCACCAATTCTCTGCGATAGCAAAACTATTTACGAAATAAAAGATTCAGTTTATTTAGCCTCTGTGTTATCAAACTGCTTTAAATTTCAAGCAGCTTTTTATTTCTAAAAAGTTCATTCTAAAAGAAAGATTATACTTATATCGTTCTTTCTAGTGGACATATTGTCTAAATGTAAGGAGATAAACTGAAAGAAGAGTTAAAGAAAGAGGTTTTATACTATTTACTTTGGCTGGTACTATACAAAACTTCATTGAATCTGATTTGGTCCATATCCTAAAATAATTGCTATCATATTGATACTTAAGAAAGAGATCACCGTAGTGTATATTTTTCTCTCTGTATATAAATGCACATATGTCAGTGCAATTTATTGTATTTTTAAAATTCTTCAGAAGAAATTCCCCTCTGCATAGCTTTTGGGTCGTGAGAACATTTCCACTGATTATATTTCTAGTAACCTTCTTAAAACAAGGAAATACTTCTAGCATCAAATTCTTTTCATGACAGAAACATTCTTCACCAATTCTCTGTGATATCAATACTATTTACAAAATAAAATATTCAGGTTATTTAACCTCTGTGTTATCAAACTAATTTATATTTGAAGCAGCTTTTTATTTCTAAAAGAAAGATTATACTTATATCGTTCTTTCTAGTTTACATATTGCCTAAATGTAGGGAGATAAACTGAAAGAAGCGTTAAAGAAAGAAGTTTTATACTATTTACTTTTAGTTTTCTTTTTGATTCGAGTTCCAACTAAGCTGTATATTGATTTCATATTTCTATGGCCATTAAAAGAGCTGCTGGTACTATACAACACTTCACTGAGTCTAATTTGGTCCATTTGCTAAAGTAATCGCTATGATAATGATACTTAAGAAAGAGATCACCGCAGTGTATATTTTTTCTCTCTGTATATAAATGCACATATTCCTATATACATATATGTACCAGGGTGGGCTGAAAATTTTATAGGCTGACTATGAGGGAATGACACTAAAGCTGCGAAATCTTGCATTCATTAATTTCAACTCTTCCTGTTGATAACTGCTTTATTTGTTTCTAGGTAAACTGATATCTGACTGTTCAGAGAGGACTGAAAGAATAATTAATAGCGAATTCTCTTGAGAATGGACAAAATTTAGCTTAGTGGTGTTATCATATACCTGCAGAAAAAGGGTTTAGACCCCAACATCATTCGCGCTGATATGATTGCTACATTATCTGACGATGCTCCAGCTTTATCAATAGGTTAAAAGTGGACAGCTGAGTTTAGGAGGGGAAGGGGGAGTCATGAAGATGATCCAAGATTTGGACGTCCTCAACTGCTACCAACGAGAAAAACATTGACCGGGTTAAGGCACTGCCGACATGGCATAACAGGCTAAAACAAGACGATATGTCACGTGAGTAGAGCCCGAGGATTGCATGAAGGTACCAGACGTGTTATAAAATTCTCTGTGAGTTTTATTCAGCGCATGAAACTATTAGGAGTTCATAAAAATATACACATTTGGAAACCTAACTCTACTTCTAATTCGTGTTTGAATATATCCTTACATAAGCATCATCGGGGGATACCAGCAAACGATCTTTTTAATTCTATTTGCATATAGTCATGGACTGGCGAAATCGAAACTTATTCTTCAACACCTTCATCAAGAGCAGATAGTGCTGATATAGGAAGTCAGCAATAAGAACGATCTTATTCGAGCGGGCATGGAAGCAGAAAATCCGTATGAGTTCATAAACGTTCTTGGACCTCGTAACTTAATATATATGGGTACTTAATATATATGGTTACCTGTCACTCTTTATCCGGAAGAGCGGAAAATATAAGACTTGATCATGTCATTTATTTCTATAAGCAACTTTCTATGTAAATACAATCCCTACCCCTATCTTACTTTTCTGCTTTGATATATACAGGCTGCGATCGCTAAATTGTTACCATTTTATATTTTTAATTTCGTGCATGCACATTGTTGGATTTAATTTTTGTCGACTACACATAGTAGGGTCCGTTGGGCACACTCTGTGAGAAAAACAGCACTATGAAACAATTCACTCTGCTAGAAATTTGGAAACTACATACTGGACTACTTGGCAGTCGCACAGAAAGCTCCAATACAAACATTTCAGAGTATTTGGGTGTCACTCTGAGGACATGTATCGAGAGTGATAAAAATCAAGCATGCAGTAAACACCATGGTTGTTGGATTGATCACTAGTTGTGGCGATGTTATGCCTCTATTCATCTTCCAACACAGCCTCACACTCGATACGGAGGCCTACATCAAGTGCCTAGAGGCGCTAGTTCTCTCTTGGAACAAGAAGGTAGATGACCTAAGAAAAGGAAAGAAGTTAAGACTCGTAACACACGAAATAAACATAAAGAAAATAACCTTGAAAACGGGAAAATTAGGCACAACATTAGTAATAAGGAAACAGCAAAAGGTCCTGATAATAAAACCTGTGATTGTGGTAATAAAACCAAAATAGTTGTCCATTAAGAAATTTTTGTAGAGAAAAGGTATAATTTATAGGTTAAAGTAATGTCTGAGAGGAAGGATTACTACTATACAGGCTCAACGGAAAATTATGTAAAAGAAGGTGGCCAACCATGAAAGCACTTTTAGAGATAACAGAAAAGAAGCTAATACTAATAAATTAATTTGGGAGATTAAGGACAAAAATAGGTAAATAGCAGAACAAAATCTTATAGGTTTGGATGCAACAGGTGTGATTATGCATGGAAGACATTTTCCCGATTATTACATCCAAGTACAAACTAATCAAAAATAAAAGAGAAAGAGGTTTTTCTTTCCCACAAAGGATTAAATATACGTTTAATAAATTCAAATAAAAAAATTAGACATTATAGGAATAAATATACGTCTAGTAATTTCAAATAAATATAATTATATAGCCAGTATGTGAATACATACATATCTAGAACTAATAACTCTATATTAACCAAATGGAGGAATACATACTGAAACCCTTACTATCAGCTGATGTATCAAAATGAATAATTTAAGAATTATATTAAATGAATTCTTCATGCAGAAAACGTGCTCTTTCGAAGCTGTCGACACTCTCCTTAACCTGCTTCCTCTGATATTATGAGGCGATGGCGCATGATACCTTATTAGAATGTAGGATAGCAGGATCCCTAAACATATATTATATGGGGAACTTGTTAGTGGAAAGAGATCCAGGCAGAAACCAAGTTTGCGATTTAAGGAGTATGTCAAGTCCTCATTAATGGACTGTTTGTGCAGGAGACCAACTAGGAGCGCAATGCCTGCCCTCACCACAGATATGTATGTATGTATATATATATATATATATATATATATATACATACATACTTATGTATGTATCTAATAACCGGTGCTTGTCCATTATCACCTCAATACCCAAGGTATCAGATAGAGGAGGCAGGTTAAGGAGGTTGTCATTAGCCACCAACGGAGTCGCAAATGCAAAATATTAGTCCAAGAGTGTACGATGTTCCTAAAGGCTTGGCCTTAGTCGGTCACGAGTGGACGACCATCAAATATGTGTGAGTGTGTGTATCTAGATACACACACACACACACACACACACATATATATATATATATATATATATATATTATATATATATATATATATATATATATATATATTTGTACATATATAGATATGTATGTACATATGTATATAACATGTGTTACATAGTTATATCATACCATGATATTTTGTGGGCTAAGATCCCCGTTGATAGGCTGCTGGTATTTATAGAGTGTTAAGCACCTTCGGTATGCAAATCAGGGACCCCTTCATAAAGTAACTACTGCATTTGTTGAGTATATAAACAGTTTGACTGGGTTTTTTTTCTCTATATATAAATTTGATAAATTTTTAAGTAATAAAATGTTGGGGTGAGAGTAATAGTAAGCATAGGGATGGTGAGGGCAGTAGCAAAGGCAGAGAGAGACAGAGAGAGAGAGAGGGGGGGAAAAAGAAAGAAAAAAAGAGGACGACAAAGAAATTTAGGGAGAGTTGATGTTTTTTATTAAAAGTAGTAGTGTTGATGGTGACAGTGGGAGTAATAATAAGAGAGAGAGAGAGAGAAAGAGTAGGTGTGTGAGAGAAAGAGGAACTGAACACTTAACTAAGATGCTGAACTAACATATTGAACGAACACACTAATTTATCTTTATGTGATGGTAATGGAGGTGACAGTAATAGTATGAACTGTAGTTGTAATAGAGGCGCAGGAGGCAATGGTGATGGTGCTGGTTGCGTTGGTGGTGATGGTGATGGTGCTATATTTAAATATATATATATATATATATATATATATATATATATGTTTGTATGTATGTGTGTATATGTATATGGAGAGAGAGAGGGGAGGGAAGTAGTTGTAGATATATGGATATAGATAGAGATAGGTGATTTGAAGATTTTTAATAAATCTCCTGTACTTTATGATAATGCACCAATGTGGGAAATTGAGTAAGAAATCACTAACCTTTGACCGTCATAACAAACCCCAGCAAAGTTTCTATATGGTATTAATGAACACATGTCTCGTCATATACTCCATAGATGAATTTCCAAAACATTTTTCAGTATGTTGACTTAAGATGAAAATAAAAGTTGTTATCTCTCAGCCCAAAATATAACCTGCAAAATATAACTACTATGGCATGATTTACATAAAGGATCTTTGTCCGTTTCGAAAATGAGCAATTGTTTAATCAACTGAACTACTTATTAAATTAGCGTGTAAATGGATGATTATTCCAAAGACATTTGTACCGTTTATGCAAACATCACGCAAAATCAATATGCCAGTGTCTATGAGAAAGCTAATTATTAGACTTACCTGTACTGCCCGTCCAACGATAGCCACATATCTTCCGTCTGTCTCTTTTCTTTTTTTTACAAAGTTTCGGTCGGTTTGAGACTTAGATAAAAGCCACTTGCACAGAATGTCACTGTGTATCGACCGGTAAACTTCAGAATTGTGAAGTGAACCTACTTAAGCATACGGTCAAACCTGCATTCATCAATCATGATATAACTTCAACGTAAATGAGATAAAGTAAATTATTAATCCATGCAACACACAAGCCAGTGTTCAACAGAGTGCATATTTTCCCAGCTTGTTTTCCAATATTACTAAGTCTTATATACGAAAACGTACGTTGTTATCAAAAGAACTTATACGAGCAATATCAATGTTGTAAGATATTCAGAAATGTTTCAATTAGAATCCAGCTACATACTGGTTACTAGCACAAATTCTGAGAAAACAACTAACAAACTGGTAGGTTATTTCTTTAAAAATCCTAATTGTTTGTATGTGGAATAAAAGCATCAATCAGAACAAAAGTACGAGTGAATTTTAACTAACCCCCAGTTATGTTTCTATCAAAACACCTAAATATGTGATCTGATGCTCATCGTTTTTCAAATTAGTAAACCCTTTTATCATACAGTCAAAACAATCGACAATCTGATTAATACCATATACAGCAGACACTTATAATACTAATTCAAGTCACGAATTTCTTGAAATGTTCAATACTGTGAACTACCAAAGCTATAGCAGTTTCTGTGATGCAGAATCATTGTGACCGTACCGGTTCACATAGCCATTATCACTACGAGAATAAGTCGCATTTGGCACTCTCTTACATTACCCATTTTCCCTCTACCAAAAGAAAATTTTGCGGAAAGAAATCAATTAGTATGAATTGCTCTAAAAATGCAGTTCCAGTCTCCATCCAGGAACTTTAAATGAGGTTGGAACAGTTTTCCCTATCAGTTAAACATTTTTCAATTACTGTGGATATCTATTCAAGCCAAATACCCAGTTGCATAAGAGGGAATTTCACATAATCGAATGACGTGTTGGAAATAGAAGACAGATCATCCTAAAACTCTACCTTCCGTCTTAAAGCAAGAATGTATTGATAAATACATATGCCATTGAATGAAAAAAGAAGCAGGGTGATCACGATGTTCTAAAGTGAAACGACATTATCAACAATGGCAAGAGTATCAAACACAGCTTTTGTTATAGGTAAATATAAAACGTTTTCCAATGAAGCTAATACTCTTAAAGATAAATCCGAAGCCAGTTTAACCTTGGAATTTACTTCAGATTCTAACATCAATAATGAACAGTGTATCTTATTTTTTGAAAATGGCAGTCTCTGATAACGAATTGGAAACTTGCGATAACAACGCTATCAAGTAATATATTTTGAAAGAAATGACACTTCACTCAAAGTAAACATGTCTATTTATCAAAATACTTCGAAAAAGAGTGTTTGCTATAAATTCAATTTCCATTATCTTAGATACATAAATATTTTCTATTGAGCAGTATTTAGTTAAAAACCATGTTTCGTAGAACAAGCTTCATCTACAGGATCACTCAGTCTCTAGAAACAGCAACTAAATCTCTCTAAAATCATATACCAGATTTTAAAATAAAAACGGAAATGATCAGTGACTAATATATTCTAAATACCCTTAAAAATGTGATATGCTCACAGTTGAAATGCATTTTTGACCATTTACCTGCTCGTCTAAGGTTGGCCTTACCTTTTCAGTCGAAAGTAAATACCTATATTCTACAGAAAGCGCTACAGTTAAGAGTAAGCAGAGTAAGATTTTATCGACCATAATATAATCTCTTACACAACACAAAGTCTTCATCGGTCTTGTAACTGGATTAATGTACTATTCTATGCTTTTTTCTAAAGAGATATAATTTTTTCCTTTAAAATGATATGCAGTTGCTTAAAAATTAACATTATTTTCATTTTAATATTTTAATAAAATTTACATATGAGGCAATGAAAGATCTGTGATGAAACACGCAGCTACAATCAAAACAGTTGGACCATAACATTAACAGAAGAATTTTCTACAACAGCTGAACACTGCACAGATGAAAAGAGATTCGAGATTACTTGCTGGATGTGTGGTTATAATTCAAATTAACGAAACAAAATAACTGGAAATGATTTAAGATTTGAAACTTTGCGGGTGGGAATTTGATCAATAAAGGGAACCACTTAAGAGAGGAGATTGTATTCCAGTTAGAATGCTTGTCTATGTCGAAAGTGTTGGGACCATGTCATTGGTTGATCTGCAAGAAATAGCAGCTAAATTTTCCATATCATTGTATACTCCCAACCATCTTACAAAAACGGTAACTAAAATCTATTTGAAACTACATCTGGGGTACGTTTTGCATATCAAAACAGATAAGGCTTAGTCTTATGTAATACATTAATTTGGAACATAGCCTAACTGACTATATTCTTGTAATTAAAAGACGAAACTCTTGTTTTAGAGTTTTTGTCTTCTAATTGCCACGACAAAAAGTAAAACAGGTAGTAAATGAGCGCTCAGTGGAAATAAAATGTTATTCTACTCAGAATACTATGAACAGTATAATCATGGATATGATATTGTGTTGAGCAAAGAGAAAACACAAGCATCGAGTGGAAGGTAATCTGTCAAGAACGCAATTTGACAACACCTTTAATCAAGGCGTTCAAAAAGCTGTCGTGATTGTCGATGCACTATGTGAAATAGGTCCGATAATATCAGCTAATCTAAATTTCTAAGAAGTAAAGGCATTAAAAAGAGGAGCGGATCTGCTTTTGAAAACAAACTGGTGGAAATAAAGGATGTATTTCGGTCATTATTTAGGTGATGAGTGTGAAAGGACGAAAACGAAGATGAGCTGGTAATATATGGAACACTTTCGATCCTTGGTGTGCTTAGTTAAAACATTCGTGGGCTAAATAACAACAATAAAAACGGCGTCGACGACGATGGTAACGAGGATAGAAACAACAAAGAAAATCTAAATTGCTGATCATTCATAATATCGATCGCTGCAACTTTCTGTTACTTTGCTCATATTAGGTGATTCTCTTTGTTACATTATAAATGGCAATGCTGTTCTTGTTGTCAAGCATGTATCAGAATATGGTTTGTTGCAAGATACTAACGGGTTTATATGCCATGCTAATATATTCGCTACATTTCAATGTTTATTGCCGTTGACCAAAATTTCTTGTGAAAATCTTCATATAAATTTCTCTGCAATAAATTTGCCATAGCGCCAATTATTTCAAACAAAATCCACTACTGTTTAGCACGCTTAAACGAATTTGTATCACATCAATGTATTAGAAAATTGCGCACTGATTGATACAAATGATCAGAAATTGTCAAAGACTTTACACTATTTTCAAGGATGTCTCATACGGGGAATCGATATATCCTGCTATATATATTGTATTGAGTCATAAGCTTTGTCATATTTTGATAACTTATTCGTTTTATCCACAAGTTACAACGAAAGCGGCCTAGCATTTAAAGTAAATACCATCGTGCTTCACCGCCGGAGAGGAAAGGATATAAAAGTGTAAAATGATGAAAGAGTAAAAAGTAAAGGAGTATCAGATAGAAGGAATGGGGGTGATAGAGAGAGAGAGGTATAATAGTGTAAAAAGAAAAGGAGTCTTAGGTATGTAGTGATAGAGCCTAAGTGATGGGGCAGAGAGAGGGGGTAGGGGTAGTAATATGGTGGAATGAAGAATTTGAGAATATAGATTAGGTTGGTGTCAGTGAAATGGGTTGGGTTGTGGTTGTGGTCTAATGTAAGGGTATCTGTGCTGGAGCTGTGTGTGTGTTGAGTGTTCGTATGACTAGAGTTATGTGAGTTTTGATAGTAAAGAGAAAGCTTTTGCTTATTAGAGGCTACTACAATACATTCGAAGTTGGGCGGGGTAGAATAAGATAGTTTCAGGGTGGATCGATTAATGATATTTATGATCGACTAATGATGCTTATGTTGCCGAGGGAAGCTAGAGTCTAATATTTTAAAGAAGGATTTAGCTAAGTTCTTAACGTTAAGTGAGAATGGGAGTGTGTACCACAGAATAGAGCGTCAGCCCCTTTTTTAGGGTGTCTGGGAGTAGTACTATCTAGGTTTTTAGGAGCGCTATCTATATTTTAGAGAATGTATGTGGGTAGCGAGACCTGTGGTTGTTAGCTATATTAGTTGTTTTAGTTTTTGACCTAGTGTTAAAAGGGTTTCAAATCTTCTAATTCCACGACGGCGGGAGCTCGTAAAATTCGACTTCAACTCCCAGCGGGTCTATGAAAAGTCCATACTTCTCTCTCAATTCCCAAAATCTCTCTTTATCTATGACTATTCCCTTAGTGTGTTCCAGGTATTTTCCTGGCGACAGCCATACTCTTATTACCAATTTATATTTTACAATCGTTTTCTCTATTTCTTTACTTTTGGAATACGTGACCAAATGCCACTTATATCTCTTCCTTTTCACTTCTGCTTGCTTCGGCTCCCGTCCTGATCTGCTTGGGCGTGCAGAAACATCATAACTAATTGTCCCTCTTATTTATGAGAAAAAAGATACCCTGTGGCCATAAACCGAGGGGTCACTCGTAAACAGAGCTGGATAACAAAACCGTTCCCTCTTTAGTGTCCACCCATAATGATGACCCTAGTATCGATCTATTGCATTTCAATCTGTTTTAGGGTTAGGGTTAGAGTTAGGGTTAGGGTTGTAGTTAGGGTTAGAGTTAGGGTTAGGGTTAGTGTTAGGAGAGGGGGGAAGGGTATATTTTTTTCTTCAGAAATGCAAATAAACCAAATCTGTTTCTTAAGCGAATATATAATATGTAATATGTGTATCTGTGCAACAGAGAGGGAAATTAAAACTGCATATGTTGTGAACTTAAAATATGTGTTTATTGATAAAAGTTTAATAACGATAATTTTATTCATACGAACGTAACTGATATGAAATATGTCATAAATAACAGGGACAATTTCATATGACACCGGAAATTATTGTTGTTGACACACTACGGCAGAAATTGAATTCACCTCAATAGACATCGTTGATTAGTTGAAATTGCCGAAATGCAAGAAAATAAACAAGAAATAGCTTACAAACTACAGAATTTTCTCAAGAAAGCCAAGAGAAAAAGATGTTTTATGAACACATTCTACCAGTATACGAAGTTTAAGAGTGCTTAATTACAGAGAAATTATTTTAAAAATCTGTCAAAGCGAAATTATCCCTATGCGGTTCATCAGTTCTTCTGGGAGAGTCAGCTTTAGACTGACTCCCTCCTTTTTTACAATTTTTCTGCCTTCCTTCCACTTTCTTGAGTCAATTTCTATTTCCTGTACTTCCAGGGTGTTGGCATTTATTCCTCGTGTCGTTGCCGCTGCGTAACCTTTTCTAATCTCCATCACTCTTCCTTTCCTCACTCCTCCCGTAGACGGGGTTTATACAGGTGCAAGCGAAACAGTAACTGAAATTCAACAATTTACACAATCCAACGAATTTTAGTTCACCCGCTTGTGGAAACCTACAACAAACATACAATATCAGTGTGTAACGATTCGAACTCACATCGAAGAAATCACTACCGACACCCAAGACTGACAATCACCAGTTTCTCTTTATTATAGGCAAAAGGCCTGAATACATGCACAAACATGCGGGAACAAAAAAACATACATACATACATACATAGATGCACACACACACACACACACACACACACACACACACACACACACACACACACACACACATATATATATATATCATTAAATATATTCTGTGAGAATACTATACACTGAATTTATAATTAGTGCTCTTTGTATAAAATGTCAAAATTATTAATACTATAAAGTATCTAGACATTTAATACGAGTGATTAAATATACTGCACTTTGAAATAATAGCATGACATTTAATATCAAAACAATTCCTTACGAAGATATATGTGTTTAAAATAGTATTGTATTAAAAATATATGTAAATATGTGAAATATAACTGTTTACGATCATTTCGCGAAAGTTTTGTCATTATAATGGAATCCATTATTGATACACATTTATAAACAATACTTCCGCTCGTCAGAGATTGGACGGAGGAGGTAAAGTTTGTATGATACGTCGAATGTTATTTAAAAATCAGAAAAATTTTTGAAAAAGTATTTTTGAAAAATAAATTAAAATTTACTGGTTTTGATTTAGGTAGGTAGACATTGGTATGAAAATTTTAAGGTTTGTTTATATATCCTTGGTAAGTTCATCCCGGTAATCCATGACAATTTTGTATAAGCGATACCTTATCCTGCATTCAATATTTGAGACGTAGGTTTGTATCTTTATTGCCCACAAGGGACATACATAGACGGGACAATACAAGACATGTGGGACATATAACAATTAAAACAATAAAATATGATAATATGAATGACAATATGAAAAATGGAAATGGAACCACTCGTCCCACTTACGAGTAGCTCCACTTTCTACTTTTTAAAACCTGGTCCCTCTAGCTTATCAAAACCCGTTTCCTCCAATAACTTGTCATAAAGTCGTGTAATTTCGTAATAAATCCCAGTCATAGTCCAAATTCCAATAACTGTAACCGTGTTCAAACGTATATATTATCTCTTCTTGTTCTTTTGTTGGGAGCACACACCTGTGCCACTCCCCAATGTTATCAAATGCAGAAGTTCCTACTTCATTTACCTCGTCCCATGAATAAAACTAATCTATGAATTCGTTATTGGATCCATATAGCATGAAAGCTTTTCATTTCTTTTTCCTTTTTTCTTTTTGATTTGGGGGAAGGAGTTTGAAATTCTTTACGTGTTTGCTTTCTTTTTGTGTTTTGTGTCGGATGGGAATGGGTAGGCTTAATGTCTGCTGGGGGAGGGTGGATTGGAGAGGGTGTAGATGAGGTGGGTGTAGGTTGGGGTTTACACTTCGAAACACTTGCCTTCTTTCTCTTCCTTACGGTGACTTTTTCCCACTTACCCTCGGTTGCTGATGCTCCCACCTCCTTTCAGGTTTCTTCCTTTCTAGAACTCTTCGGTCCCTCTTCTTTTTGCTCCTTCATCTTGTTTAATCTCTTCTTTGCTTTTTTTGTGAAAGGCAGTCTACTCTAATGTGGCCCTTCTGGCCACATTATCACTTAATCCATGATTATTGACTCTGTGATATTTTTCAGAGTCTCGGCTGATCCTTGAACAATCATGTTTCGTGTTGTCCCTTCCATATCATGCTTTCCTTTTTGATGGCCTGGAGGACCACTACGTAGTCCTCGTTACCAAAGATGACAGCGTTTGCTACACAGGCCACATATCGATATCGGGCGGAATCCCTTCTACACTCATTCTTGTTGCTCTTAGTCCTCTGTAAGTGGGCAAAAGCACCACTTCTTCAATTTTCATAGATGTCGCCGCTTGTTTTCTTGCAGATACCGCGTCTTTGAACCTTACCTCTACTACTCCAGACATCGAACCTCTTGCGAGGTACACGATATTTTCCAGATCGACCTCAGAACCTTTTCCACCTGTCCCGTAGTCACAATATCAATTTTAACTTTGCTTATCGAAAATGTTCGGTACATTATTGTCCTCTCCTTAATGCTGTTTCTTGTCTCTTGCGTGGGAGACAGCTTTACCTGAAAATCATCCCGACTTAATACATCTTTATGCCTTCCAAATTCTTTAATATTTATTTATTTCACCTAATGTTTTGCCACGTCGGCAAAATTCCTCTTTTCCATGTTTAGTTTATTGTCTATCCTCCGGACAGCCTCCAATGATTATTCTTCCGACGACGATATGACTGAGAAGTTATAGTCTTCTACAGACATGCTTTAACCAAGCTATCTCTCCTTTGCGGGAACAGAAAGCAGAAGCAAATAAACCGTAATTACAAAAACCACTGCAAAGTAGCATAAAAAGAGTGAGATACCTGCAGAGAAACGCCAGCGCAATAAGCAAAGCACAAACTCCAGAAAATTGAGACGTAGAAGGATGATTTTGGTGGTCAAAGTATTACTATTATATTTTTATTTGTATAACTGGAAGATACCAATTTAAATTTTAAATTTAATTTTTTTTTATCATTACAGCTATAAAGGTCTATTTATTGTAGGTTAAATGTGTATAAGTTCAAATTCTAAGAAAACCAATTTATCAGTCGTTTAATGTATAATATATGTCGTGTAAATACGTTTATACTAAAGAAATTTAGTTACTCTATCTACCAATCTGTTTATAATTTTCTCCTTATTTTGATATCGCTACTATAAATAATAAGTAATAGACACTAATGTAAATCTTTATTGGATCTTTTATAATATTTAAAAGTTTTATAGAAATTTATGTCTACATGTTGAAAGCACTTCTGATTGACAAATTACCAAGTTCTTTTGATTATATAGTAAAATATACAGTGATTCCTTTGTACAGAGACGGCAACTATTAGACTTATGGGTGTATGATGTAGCCGAATCTATTATTGACCAAGCTAAACTATAGTTAAATTTATTTTGTCTTAATTTCTGTATCTAGGTAGCTAAGTAGTATTACTTGTTGTATTAGGCTTAAAGGAATGTATGCGTGCTAAAAATGTTTGCTTAAAATTAACAGAACTCTCTATGTATATTACTTAAACTATCCGTTAATGTAAATATGCACTTGTATATCACGTTAAATCCTCTACATTTACCTTCTAAAGGGCATGATACTTTATTTTTACATGAGCAATTTTTATTTTTATATTTCTGTTGAAAGGTATAATATCTGATATGGTGCCGCTCTGGCAATAATAGTATATCTAATTTATTTGACATTACAATGGGATAGTCCGTTTCTGCACAAATCACTGACCTAGTAGTAGGAATTTTTTTGATATTAAATTTCATGCCATTATTTCAAAATACAGTATATATATATATATAGTATTCTGTGAGAGAGAGAGTAAGAGCAACAAAAAATTACTTCATCTGGTGAGAGATGATTATCGTTTAATAAGCACTGTATATATACTTTATAAGCTACTAATAGTTTCATGCAAACAAAATGACTCCGACGACATACTGTAACATATCTGGTGCCTCTAGTATATATATGTATGTAATGTATGTATGTATGTATGTATATGCTATGTGACTGAGATTTTCCCGTATATCTGTATAAAATTTGCTAACCCCTCATATTCTTTCCATGGTCTTGTTTAGCATTTTCTTTATAATATATATTAAACCCTTTATCCATCTATCTTGGCCTATATTATGATTAGAGATTCTAAAATAATTATCCGATTTTGGCATGTGATATCTAGTTTATAAATCAATCCTCCATGGAAAGTCAAACTAATCTGACAACCCTGCTCTTTACAGTTGTTCATTTTTATATTTCATCGGTTGAAGTGTGATTTTAAGGAACTAAAAAAACAGTTGCATACACACACACATACATACATACATACATACATACATGCATGCATACATACATACATACATACATACATACATACATACATACATACATACATACATACATACATGCGTGCATACATACATAAATACATACATACATACGCTCAGCATACCTGAAAACGACCATGCAGGAATATGTTTTCCGAAGATTTGAAAACAGTAATATTGACTTGAAGCGAAGCCCCTCTTGGACCAGTGACCGCTACATCACACCATACGTCCTAGGCTTTCAATTTGCAATACAAGGACAGGAGATGGTTACGAAATACCTAATAAACAAAAGAAATAGTGGAGCGCTTAGAGCTCCAAGCTGTGACCAAATATGTGGATAATGTCAAATTCTTGTACAAAGCATCTCATATGTGATTAGCAATGCGACTCGACGTTGCTACGAAAACTATATACAATGCAATTAGAATAAATATAGACCATCCCTCTGTTATTGAATACAAACACAAACATCAACACAAGGAGTACTGGTGGAACATTCCCATCAAAACATCTGTCGTGTATAAGCATAACAGGCCGGATGTTTTGTTTGGACCGACAGATGGAAATATTGTTTGAATGTCCAAAGACAAAGTGGATAACTATGGGCAACTGCTTCGAAGCCTCCAGCTTCTATATCCAGATTATAATTTCACATTTACACCAGTAATAATTAGTTCACTTCGCTGTGACGATCTGGATAAGCTAGGTTTTTTCAGAATATTAAATCAACCAAATTTGCTCGCACATTACAAATGCAAGCTGTAAGTGGGACAGCAAAAATATGCAAGACTTTTCCCGTATTAAATGTGACATTGTTTTTTGTTAGCCACATTCCAACGATGGGGCTTTATATCTTTGTTGGAGACCATCTCCTTCCACTGAGGAAGAATTTAGATAATCAAAAACAGAAGGGGACATACATACATACCATACATACATACATACATACATACATACATACATACATACATACATACATACATACATACATACACACAAGTGTGTTTACGGACTCGTTGATCGACATATAAATGCATTGCTATGTAATTATTTCCAGTGACATTATGACGATTTACGTTGCATGTTAATACAAGATTTCCTTCGCAAACTCGATTTCACACGCATTGTAATTTGCCACTAATACGTAAGTTCTCATAAATACATTTATATCGTTTATCATATATCAATAAATCTATCTCATATCGATATTAAGAGTTCCGCACGCTACATACATGTTGGCTAATATATATCACGTACATTCATGTTCACACATTCATAGATATACACGCGTGCGCACATATCTATGTATACAGACACATACGCACATTTGCATATGAGTTCGTGTGTCGAGTGAACTATATTGACAGCTTTTCCTTTAGTCTTTTGCTTGTTTCAGTAAGTAGACTGTAGCCATACTGAGGCACCGCCTTCAAGAAATTTAGTCGAAAGAATCGACACAAGTATTTGCTTTTTTATTTTAAAGGGTAGTACTTATTCTATCGGTCTCTTTAACAGAACCGCTAACTTGCGAGGATGTAAACACATCAACAGCAGAGCTGGGGGACACAGACAGAGACATAATCTGCGTACATATATGCTTGTATATATGCTTATATATATATATATGCAGGTGTCTTCTACTATACCGTCGGACCGACCAAAGCCTTGCCAGTAGATTTGGTAGACGGAAACTGAAAGCCCGTCGTATATATATATATATATACATATGTATATGTGTGTGTATATGTGTGCGCGCGCGCGTCTGTGTTTGTCCCACCAACATCGCTTGACAACCGATGCTGGTGTGTTTACGTTCGTGTAACTTAGCGGTTTGGCAAAAGGGTCCGATAGAATTAGTACTTCGTTTACAAAGAATATGTCCTGGGGTCGATTTGTTCCGACTAAAGGCGGTGCTTCAGCTTGGCCGCAGTCAGATGACTGAAAAACAAGTAAAAGAATACAAGTATAAGAGAATATATATATATAATATTAAATCATATTACATACATATATATATTTACATAAATACATATCCACGCACGCACACACACACACACACACACAAACACACAAACACACACATATATATATATATATATATATATATATATATATACACGCATGTATACACATATGTAGATACGCACACATATGTGTGGTGTGTATGTGTATGTGCAGTTCTTCAAATAAATGTTTGCGCTCTTTTGTCATTTTAGTAAATCAGTATTTATTGCTTCTTCTAAGCATTATTTGTAGTGACCAACATCTAAATAAGTTAATGAGTAGGTAAAGATAATCTCGTTGTATTCTTCAGAAGTAACAGTAAGACAACTTGTTCTGGCGTGGAATTTGTGACAAAATGGATTTTTAATTCTCTTGAGTGTATTCTGTGAAAATCATATGTGAAATCTAAATGAGAGATATCTGTCCTAACAGGTTACCGATGGCATTTCAATTAGTTACTATCTTCTTAGTTAGATGTTACTTGTATACGGATCTTTCAAAGAAAGAAAATATTAATGAGAATTCTTTAGTATACGATTCATGTCTTCCTCTAATTAGTCCATTTTCTTTTCATTATCTTATAGCCATATGTTTAAAGGAAGAAAATCATTTGCAATTAGTCTCATTCTCTATCCTTTTTATGTGTAATCTCTCAGGTTATCTGACTGATTGTTTGTCTATCTCTTCTCTTGTACACACACATACACGCACACTCACATACATATACATATGTGTGTGTATGTGTGTGTGTCTCAGTATATATATATATATATATACATATATATAATTTGAGCAGTGTCAATCGATTTCTCTGTAAACACGTACTATACATAAGCTGTTATTGCCGTTTGCTTTTAGCCACAATTCAGCCGCATCGAAATAGGTATATGAACAACGGTATTTCAGCAGTGACAATCCAAATGATTTTCCAAGCAAAGTTTACCCGATATTACAGTATTGAATATTTTTGAGTTTTCTTTATTAAGAAGAAACAATGGGTATTACCTGAGAGGTGATTTAGAGCAACTATGTTGGAACACCTTCTTTGGTTCAGCTATACATTAGCACTGCAATCTGGTATTAGAAAATGAAAATGTTTCGTTGCTTAACCACACTGACATAAGACTCCATTTACAAAAAAATAGTACGGAAGCAGTGATTTAATAAAGAGAGAAAAATTTGAAATCAAGTAAAGAGAGAATCAAGATTAACTTGGCCACTGAGAGTAACAAAAATACAGATCCTCAACTTTGAAATAGGTTGGAAATTCAGGTTGTAAACTCTTCATTAAGTTTTGCTGAAAGTGACTTACTAGTTTGCAGTGGTGCAACGAAAACTTTGACGCCCTAAACGATAAATTAATACTAAATTTAAGGATTTTTGTGTGCATTTACATGGCTACAATATATCGTCCATAAGGCGGCGAGCTTGCAGAATCGTTATCAGGTCAGAAAAATGACTTAGCGTCATTTTTCTCGATTGTACTTCAGCCGATTTGAACCGATGGGTTCAAATTCGGCCAAAGTCGTCTTTGCCTTTCTTCCTTTCGGTGTCGATAAAATAAGTACCAGTTGAGCACTGGAGTTGACATAATCGACTTACCCCTTCCCACGAAATTACTGATCTTGAAAGTAAATTTGAAAGCAAACTGTATCTTACATGATATAATCGCTTCATTTGGCCGGACAAGTACAACCCCGAACACTTATGCGCTTACTAAAAGAGAAAAAAAATCAAACTAGGCATCGGAATCAAAAATTATTCTGGAATAGCGCAAGCATGGTTATTTGGTCCAGAAGCTCGCTTTGCAATCGAATAGTTTCAAGTTTAGTCCCATTGCGTGACCAATGCCCTCTGAATAAATATCGTTAACAGAAACTGTATGGAAGCCCATCGTGTATGTGTGTGTTGATATATAAACATACATACATACATACATACATACATACATATATACATACATACATACACACACACGCAGGCACGCACGCATGCATAAATACATACATACATACATACGTACATACATACATACATAAAAATATACATACATACATAAGGAACTCTCGTGACTCAAAAAGTATTGTCGCTTTGTGGATGACAGACATGAACTCTCGGAAGAACTTAATAAAACTCAAAGAAAAACCATACAAAAATGCATACATACATGTGAGCGTCTGTCTATGGTTTTATGTTTGTTCCCCAGCATCGATTGATCACCGGACGTAGTTTATTACAGCTTCGTAAATTTAGCGAGCTCGGCAAAAGAGACGGATTGAATAAGTTGTAGACACGTGAACAATGAGCACTGGGACTGATTTGTTCGACTGTAACCTTTCAAAACGGTGCTCCAGCATGGCAGCAGTTTATTGACTGAAACAAATAAAAGATAAACGATAACAGAAGCAATACATAAAATACATAATTCTTCACATACACACCTATATAATTTAATTTTCACCTTTAATTTGCAGTTAAGTGTTGTAAGTGTGTTGTGTACGGAAGCGCTTGCCTGTGATTCAAAACAGAAACGCCCAATAATAAAATTCTCGTAAATGAGCAACCAAAGGAGTACTTCAAAGCAACTTTCATATTAGTTACCATTATCTAGTGAGACAGATGAAAGTTATTCATAATCCAAATGTGCATATAGGTGCTTGTAGATACGTATATACATGTACAAACAGTTGTATTTATATATATATATATATATATATAAATATAGATATAACTATTCACGAACACATATCTATGCATACACGCACAATACATCACACACATACACACATACATGCACAAACATAACACACATATTTATGTATACTCAGAGTTAGATTAGCGAGAGGGAGAGAGTAGCGTGGAGAGAATATTGTTTCGTAAAAGCATTCATTTGTTAATTATTAGAAATTAGTATTCTCCTTTGAAGAATAGCAGACACTGTGACAATGCAACATCGCAATTATTAAGTTGTGAAACTATAAAATGCGCAAAATTGCAAACATTCTTACCTATACGTATATATATATATATATATATATATATATATGTATGTATATATGTATCTATATGCATGTTTATATATATGTATTATATGCATGTATATATATGTATGTATGCATATATATATATATATATATATATATATATATATATATAATATATATATATATATATTATATATATATATATGTATGTATATATGTATATGTATGCGTCTTGTAAAGGTTGCAAGACGCAACGAAAATTTTAGAAGAATAAAGAAGGAAATGAGTGGCAATTTTACCAGTAGGTGTGTTAATTTATAAGGCACTAAAAGAGAATGACTCTCCCCAGACACAATAGTATATATATATATATACATACATACTTGTTTACCCGGCGTTGCCCGGTTGACTGCTGTCTTATTCAGAACAGTAAACAATAAATATGAAGGACCCGGTTTCACTCGGGTTATAAACTCATAGCCTTAACACTACTGTTTGCCTATAGTGTAAGGATAGTGTATTTCTCAGAAAGTATTCCTTACTTTTAATACTCAATTGTCCTATACTTCTGTACATTACATGCATATACTATTCATGTAAATGCTTCGTCATATATTGTGTTTTCTGTCTTGCCATGTTTATCACTGAGCATGTATAAGTTCTTTTCATGTCGAAGTCTGGGACATCCAACATACAGCTGATCATGTGAGAAGGTTGGTTGAAGGAGATTACATCCTGCTACCTTTAGAGATTGACCTTGTGCTTTGTTGATAGACATTGCGAAGCTGTTTGACAGGAAACTGCAATCTGTTGAACTGAAAAGGGAGGTAATTTGAGATGAGAAGGATATTGGTAATCAAGACATTCTCACACATCATGTCGCCTGCGCTGCGGCCGCTTGCTCCAATGCCGCCCGCTCGCTGTTGCCCACACATAACCCATGCAGCCGGCGCCAGCCTGACAACCAGTATTATTATATTCTAATTACACAGATTTCCTATCTTTAACTCTTCCTACTGTCTGCTCTATTTGCTTAGAGGTGGTCTACATATTACGTATACTATTATGACTATTGTCAGTATGGTTAATCCCGTTACTTACATTATTTCTACTATTACTACAGTTAAAAATTTTAAATTTTTCTGTATATCCCGCCTTCTCTGATGCGAAATTATAAAAGTCCTCATTTAGTTTAAATACTTCCTCCTTCGCTGAAAGTTTAGTAATGCGGATTTATATATTTTTCACTATAGTTCGGGTTATACATTATGGGTGATTGCAATTTTTATGAATGTATTAAGTTTATGATAAGGCCTGTATATACTTGTGCTGAGATCCAAACCGACATCAAGAAAGTTAATTGAGTTATGCTCCTCTTCTACTGATATTGTCCTATATTTTTAAAAATTCTAAAATGTTTTACCTATATTTTTCTATACCCCGGTTTGAGGGTTTAACAGGGTGAAAAGGGCATCGTCCCTGTATAGATCCCCTCCTATTTCAGTGAGTTCCTTACACACGCAGTATAAAATGTATATCCCTAATAAATATATTACCTGTGTGGAGTCTGTCAATCTCATAGTTATATCAAACAATTTTGGTCAATCTTTTTTACCCTGTACTTTCCCTCAAATTTTATAGAATAATGTATATATATATATATATATATATATATATATATATATATATATATATATATATATATATGTACAAATACACACCCACACCCTTAGAGAAAGGTAGCTACAGAGGCTGATACATAAATACATACAACCATATATATATATATATATATATATATATATATATATATATATATATACATTCTATATTTAAGAGATGAGGAATTCTGTGTATATTATTTACATTATTTCAATTGATGGATATTTGTCCTCATCTTGATGTTGTTAACACAACATTTCGGCTGTCATACTCTCCAGCCTTTATTAGGTGTCTTAGGGAAATTTCGAACCTGGGTTCTCATTCCTCAGGTACGTTTCGATGTTTGCTATTATTATTATTATTATTATTTCAGCCGAAATGTTGTGTTAACAACAAACAAAGATGAGAACAAATATCCGTCAATTGTAAATAATGTAAATAGTATATATACGCGTGCGTGAATGTATGTACATATATGCATAAATATGTATACTTTGATAGGTTTCGGCCAGTATTGGCCTTGGCCATGTCTAACTTAGTAGCACCACCTGGCAAAGTCATTCAAATCAAGAATCGGACAACATGGTCCGCTCGAGGAGAGAGTTATTGTTTATCGAGACATATCTGCGTGCAGGAGGTTTATCCGGAATTTTTATAAGGAATTTGTCCAAAGACATCTTGAACTTTATGGGGAGGGGACCAATTGAGGTGAAATAAATGCACATTATTGTTGTTATGTGATCCTAGAATGATTATTGTTATGGGCGGATAGCACGGGGTCCACGTCTTGGGTGTATCTTAAAGGCGATGCCAACATCATTTGGGTAATACTGATGGGATATTTTTCCACATCATGCAAATGATGTAGCGCTCACAGCTGCGTTGGAGAGAATAAAGATTGAACTTTTCTAGTCGACCCCAATAGTCAAGGCCTGTCATGCCATCAATCTTTTTTGTAATTGACCTTTGAGGTGCTTCAATTTCCATGATAGTTTGTTTTGTGTGGGAAGACCATAATGGACAACAGTATTCAAAGTGGGGTCGGGAAAAAGTAGAGAAGAGAAGGAGGATAGTGGTGTGGATATCTCTCGGCTGGAAAGTTTGAGAATCCAGGAACACATTCTGTGGGCCGTATCAACTTTGCTGTTTATATAAGCGACCCAGTTTATGCTGTTGTCCACAATTACTCCCAAGTCTCTGATGTTGTTGAATACCAAGAGAGTTTCACTTGAAGGAAGGGAGTATAGGAAATTCAGGGTGTCCTTTTTTCCGAAGTGGATCGTTCTCGTTCAGCAGCATATTATTCTTTTCCGCCTCTTGGATGACAGCCAGCAGATCTGACTGAAGTCATGCCCGTTCACCCACTTCAATGATGACTTCTGGATCTTGGAATCATCTGCAAAGATTTTTATGTTACTGTACTTGATGATGTCAATAATGTCATTGATGTAGACGATGAAAAGAAGTGGGCCCAACACTTTGCCCTGTGAGATACCACTACTGACTTTGGTTGGGCTTGATTTTACTCCTTCGACTACAACGTGTTTATTTCTGCCTATCAGGAAACACTTGATCCATTGTATTGTAGTAACTTTCCAGAGACACCAATGTTGGACAGTTTTTTTCAAGAGGATTTTATGATCCACCCTGTCAAATGCCTTGCCGAAATCGAGGTAGATGATATTAGTAAGCGAGCCCTCTCCCAAAGCTCTCAAAATGTCATCAAGGTGATTCATGGGCCCAGGATTGGGTTCAACACTGGGGTCTACCGAAACTAACAGGGCTGACAAAACAACTGTGAGACGGAATGCAAAAGCTGTAATTTACATTACGATTTTCCTTAGACACCTGGCTGCTTTTGGTGACTTCCAGACTTTCTATATGTTCCAATTCTTATGCTGTGTACCATAAAATCAATAATCTCAATCTACTTGATTTTTATATTTTAAAAAAGGATTGACGTAATTCTTCACAAAGGTAAACAGTCAAGACGAAGAGCGAAAGACAGACGTACTGTTGAAATATCGTTCAACTAATAAAATATCTTACAATCGAATCGCGCTTTTCGTCTTGACTGTTTACCTTTGTGAAGAGTTACGTCAATCCTTTTATAGAATATAATAATAATAATAATAATGATAATGATGATAATAATAATAATAATAATAATAATAATGATGATAATAATAATAATAATAATGATAATGATGATAATAGTAATAATAATAATGATGATAATAATAATAATAATAATAATAATAATAATAATGATAATGATGATAATAATAATAATAATAATAATAATAATAATAATAATAATAAGAAGAAGAAGAGAAGAAGAAGAAGAAGAAGAAGAAGAAGAAGAAGAAGAAGAAGGATGGAAAATGGAGAAAACGAATATAGTGCCAAATATAGTGTCAGCCCTTTGGGAACAGTATCAGAAAGTATAAAGGATAATATAAAGGAAACTGGGAGAGGGTGTTCAATAGAACAATTACAAAAGGTTTGCCTTATTGGCACTGCTAGAATTATCAGGAAAGTATTAGATACCTGAAAAGAACGGATGGCATGCAAGACTCCAGGAGCTCCAACCAAACCTGTGCTGAAGAAAAAAAAATAATAATAATGATGACGTGTCAATTTATATTCTGTATAATACTTCAGTAATATTTTTACTAGTTAATCGATGTTGAAACATTTGTAGTGTTATGCAATAAATCGTGTAGCTCTATTCATCAATTCAATTTCGACTATTGATATCGAGGAGCGTGGCTTACCGTTTTGCACTCATGATAGTAAGATTGTAGTTTCGATTCCTCGACTGGGCGATACGTTGTATTATTAATCAAGACTCTGCATTTTACGCTGCTCAAGTCCAAGTAGAAGGCAAAAATTAATAATCTTGCCACGGACTAGCATTCTGTCCAGCGTTGGACTATATACGTCACAGAATCTGGAAAACAGGCTTATAAACGTACGGCTCAGCGAGAACCTTTCATTTTTATAAATATATGTATCTATGTATGTATATGGGTATGTCTGTGTGCATGTATGTATGCATGTATGTCTATGTTTTATGTGCACCCGGTTGGGTCAAAATTTTTTTTGATTTTTAATTATTAATTCTTTATTTCACGACGGCTTCTTATTTTCTGAATCAGCTTGTTACATCGTTCATTGTCCTGGTTCGTGTCTATATCTTCTCCAATAACCCTCAGTGGATTTCGTCTCCCAGGCCCGCACTTAGCACGCCACCAAGAGTATCGATACGTAGTCACTCATATGGCTAGCTATATTAGCTGAATCACCATCAAAGCACACAGTACTGGATTCCACTGGTAATGTAGTTCTGACTTCTCTGTACATAGTAAAATGAGTGGATGGTCCCAGTTGGAATGCTTTTGATCTTAAGTTTGCTAAACCAGGGTCAAGCTGGGGCTAAACAAACAACAATGTTAGTACGTCTACCACTACAACAGAAAGAACCAAAACACAAGAAGAAAAAAACCACTTTATTATTAACCCTCCTTACTGATATATCTTGATAACATTATTAATCCTCTTTACTGATTTATACCTTGATAACATTATTAATCCTCTTTACTGTTTTATACCTTGATAACATTATTAATCCTCTTTACAGATTTATACCTTGATGACATTATTAATCCTCTTTACTGATTTATACCTTGATAACATTATTAATCCTCTTTACTGATTTATACCTTGATAACATTATTAATCCTCTTTACTGATTTATACCTTGATAACATTATTAATCCACTTTCCAAAAACTTATTAAAACCAAGATCCTAGACAATTTATCAAAATAAATAGACAAAATACATTCCCTTACACCCCTAAAAGCAACTTTCAAAAACTTCAACCTTATTAACCTGAAAACCATTATAAACCAAAAAACGTAAGTCCCACTTTGGCTCATAATTTAAAAAGTGATATAATAATTCCTATTAATACAACTACAATTTATAAACTACCATGTAACCGAATAAGTCTCACCAACAATGATAACACTAAAGCGGCCCCACAAACCCTAAAAACAACCATCACAATAATTAAATATAAATTCAAACTAATTACACCCAAAGAAAAAATGTATATATATATATACATATAAAGAACCTTCAAAGTCAGCACTTCAAAACCTAATAAAATATGTTTTTCACTGAAACAAATAAAACAATATCCCCCATATATATATACATATATATATATATATGTATGTATGTATGTATGTGTGTACGTATGTATGTATGTATGCATGTATATAGAATATGGGATGGGGTTAGCTCACTGGTGATCTAAATGAATCCGTTAGTTTCCAAGTTCACAGCTGAGGCTGGAACTAGGGATCCGTAGTCGCCTTTCGGGTTAGCAGCTGTTTATTAGAGGGAAAAGGACAATAATCTTTTTTTTCTCTAGTATGCATATATATATATATATATATATATATATATATAATATATATATATATATATATATATATATGTGTGTGTGTGTGTGTGTGTGTGTAAATATACATATTTATATATATGCATACTACAACTAAAAAGCAAAGTATATAACCATAATAATCCGACTAATAATTTCATGTGGATACTCAAAAGGGAAACTCCCAGTTCAAGTCAAAACAAAAAATACACTAACCTAAAGTAAAAAACAAAATTGCTCTAATATACGTAATCCTATGCATCCCCTAATTTGTAAAATAAAAAAGACATACAATCAAAACAATAACAGTTATTGCCAAACTAACAACACCCCGCCAACTTATTTGGAATTTACCGTAAAATAGCATGCGCGAAAAAAAAAACACCCAGGCTTATAACGAATAGGGGCAACTAAAGGATATTCATGAATAAAATTCTCTCTGTCCACCAGAATATTAGGAAGCAAATTGAATTCAACTAACGCAAATAATATTAAAAGAAAACCCGATACGTCTTTATATGTGTGCTAATGAAAAGGAATTTTCCAAATCACTATTTAATCCTAATGGATTACTTCAATCAGCTTTATGTATAAACAAAAAATGTAAAATAAATAAACCCACAATAATAAAAGGAAATAAAAAATGAAAACAAAAATCGACTTAAATTAGCATTATCAGCAGAAAAACTCCCTTCAAATTCATTAAACCAACACCTTCCCAATACAAGGAGCCACTGAAACCAAATTAGTAGTAACTGTAGCTCTACAAAAAGACATCTGACCTTAAGGTAATACATATCTAACAAAACCCGTTAACATAACAACCAAAATATATAACAAATCCCCAACATTCCAAGTATAAAGATATGTAAACCACGTATAAATATATATAAAGATATATAATCCACGACCAATATGTACATCATAAAAAAAGAATTATTGTCCCACCTAGACATTTTCAGAAAACTTGGACATATAAATGTTATAATGTCACTATTTATGACTTAAGTATTACGTAATATAATGCAAAGGAAGAGAGTGAACGTGTTAATCAAATGATTCTTTGACTGAGAATTATTTTATTGGACTCCGAGTGGGGATTAAAATGCAATATTAAGTCAACCACGGAGGAATTTTAAATCGGAACAAAAAAAAGTTACATGAATTATTCCTAGAACGTTCTGGCAGTATAGAAAGTATATTGAAAATATAATTCTACTTCAGATCTAAGTAACGAGATAATTGATATGAAAATATTGACCAAAAAGTAAATAGATAAATAAAAACGAGACGAAAAAAAAGCAATAATAAATGTAAAATAACTTTTAAAAAATATATTTTACGTCAAAACAGAAAGAAAAAGAAAAATGAATAGAAATGTTTGAATAAAACGTTTTTTTTTAAGTTGGTAAATTAATAGAATTAGAAGACTTGGGGAAAATATAGTTGAATGATATATCGAATAAGATATAAATTATGTTCGTAGAAAATACTAAATGGAATGTGCAATGAGATATATCTAGCGAAATTGATATTAAAATTTGTAAAGAGTTCCTCATAGGAATAAGGATTAATGATGTATAATCGATTAAATCTAATCCAATATGTATTATATAGATCGCAGAATAATGAAAAAATTGTCGATTATAAAGGTATTTGGCATCCTGAAGTGTTGGAGATAGGTATTACATACCATTATTTTGTGCATCAAATATGCGTTCGATGGCTGTTCTGAAATTATGCAATCGTTACTAACTATATGGACAACAGGAAGGAGCAACTCAATTTGGAAGCCAATAGGGAAGCTTCTATGTGGTTGTTTAATCTGTTAGAAATAAGAGTCAAATGTTTTAAAAAATATATTCCACCTCGTCTTTAAAGGAAGTGAAAGAAGTATTGAATAATGTAGTCTTAAATACAAAGTGTCTGGAAAAACGTGAGATGGTCATGACCGAAATGCTTTTATCGTAGATCTTCCGGCTCTGTTCTAAACTGGATTCGATATGGTGTCTGTGGAAAATTATTATCTACATTTATGTTCACTAATTTTTATTTCATTACATAATCCTAAACTTAACCTGTCATTCTGTTCATCACCACCGCATGGTACATGGGTTGCCTTTAGAGGAGACTATTTTGTTGTGAGCATTCGAACCTGGTCTCCACTTTGAGGGATCCTTCCTCCCTCACTTCTGCCAGTAACGGAAACCCTCTAAAAGGTCATTAGCACTGCGTTTCAACCTAACTAGATGATAAAAAAATGTCTACTATTCTGAGCTCTTGCTTTTTTATATTAATGTACAATGTTATATGGCATTGGTGCTCTGTGACTATGCATATCAGTAATTTTGGTTGGTGAAGAATGGCCTGCATTCAGTGGAATTCATACGAAATGTTAAGCAAAATGTGATATATTCGTCAATGGGAAAAAGAAGCAGGGACTAACATTTCTACTAGGGGTTTTAGATAGTGGAAAAGAACCTATCCGCTAAAAGGGGCACTCAGTGTGTTCGATCGATATCAAGGAATGAACTGGAGAGAAGATAGTGGAAAACATAAAGCGAGCTAATGGAAAAAATGAGGAGGAAACGTTGCATTTCGTGTATAACTTCCTGGGCTGGAAACGATAGATCATCGGAGAAAATGCTTTGCGGTGTTTTCTTTCCATTGTTTAATCAGGAAGAAAGATAATACTGATTACCTTCTTTAGGGTTGAAGACTGGGGGTAAGAGAAAGGATTATCATTTTAAGCTGGAGACCTAGCCTAGATGTTTGCAACGGAGTGCATTCCTCCGCTAAATGCAACCACATACTAGGGGCTGACTTTAAATCAAGAGAAAGATTAAGTCTACCCTCACAGGGTGAATGGAGAATAGAAAGAACTAACAAATATTGTATGGTATCTTGCCTGATGCTCTACTAATTCTTCGATCCCAAAGGTATCTGATGAAATTAAAATTAAGGACACAAAGAAGTAGAAGAAACACTACAAAGCATTTTCTTCGACGCTCTACTGACTCTATTGATGCTGTAAATTCAACTTATGCGCGTGAGTAAGTGTGTGTGTGTGTGTTTGTGCGTTGAGTGTGAGTGAGTGTGTGTGTGTGTGTGTGTGTGTGTGTGTGTGTGTGTGTGTGTACGTGTGTGCGTGCGTGCGTGCGTGCGTGCGTGTGTGTATGTGTAAGCATGTTCGAATATGTGTTTATGTGTATATTTTGTGAATACTTGTCTGAAATGAGTTAATAGAAGCCATACTTCACGCAGGGAAGACGCCTCGCCTTTCAATAAGCACTGCTCCATTATATCCCGGGTCTTAAATTCAGACTCCACAACCAGCTGAGGTCAACTTTGTTGTTTATTCTCTCGGACTCACTTCATTAAAGAAACCTACAGGTGGATTGGCTGAATTGTTACTTCTCTGAGCAGAATTCAATGCTTTGCTGTAGTTGTTCTAGGTTTTTTAACCTTCTGAATGCCCATACATTCTGTGTCTGTACAGGTCAGATTCTGATCGGCAATATGGTGTCTTAAAATATAAAAAAAATAGCCGTGATAAGACAGCAGGAAACATTCTATGCCAACCACATATAGCTTTTTAAAGAAGTCATCAATAGTCATCTGTGACATGATGGCAGAGGAGAGGTACAGAAATGATACATTACCAGACTGCTCTCCTCAAGCATTTTGAACCCTTGCATCTCTCCTCTTCCTGCATTGTGTCCAACCTCCTTGACTTTCCATTTATTCTTTCAGAACACTGGAACCCCCACCCTATAATTATCGTTCCTACTGATGTTAACATACATATATTAGAAAGGAACCTCAATAGCATAATCCTCCCTTGTCTATAAGAACCTGTATGACAATGAATACAGTGCCTTTTCCCATGCCCAGGTAAAAGTTTTTTGAAAAGGCAAAAGGACTCGGTTTTCTGCTTTGCACCAGGAGATACTTTATTTCTAATCACTTACTAACTCTCAACAAAGCTCGAGTAGTGTCTGCTAATACCTTATGCTTAATCAATCAGTAATGCATTCGACCAATTGTTAAAGGTTCACTCATCTAGTTATAAACCAGGAATTCGTATTTACATCGTTACCTTTCTTTATCTCTGCTGGCACTATTTCTATGATATCTGCTCACATATCTACCTAAATACCCATAAATATCTACTTAAATGACCATTTTTCATACACCCATTCATCCACCGCCTTTGTTTCCATGGTCTCACCCTTACCGTGTCTCATTGTTCATGTCATAAAACCTCCTCTTTAGAACATGTTATCTTGAATTTCCCTTTCTCGAATTTCTCTCCTTGACATAGTGGCCTACTCAACATGAAAACCATTAAAAACAGTTGTCTGGAAAAACAGTGAAAAGAACACGAGAACGACTCTCTCCTCTACTGATAAGCTTATAAATAATAATAATAATAATAATAATAATAATAATAATAATGATGATGATGATGATGATGATGATGATGATGATGATGATGATGAGGATGATGATGATGATGATGATGATGATGATGATGAGGATGATGATAATAATAGGAAGCCGGACATAGTCTTAATTGAGAAAGAAAACAGACGACACTAGATCATAGATATAGCATGTCCAGCTGACAACAAGGTATGCGATAAGGAAGAAAGAAAAGTGGAGAGACATAACAGGTTAGCTTGGGAAGTTAAACAGTTGTGGTCGATAAAAAAGGTAGGAGTAGTACCAGTAATTGTCGGAGTCCTGGGAACAGTGAGCAAAAATCTCGAGAAGTACGTGGAAAAAGTAGGGGCTGCAATAAGGATGGAGCACTTGCAGAAAACAGCACTGCTTGGATCCGGTCGAATACTTCGGAATGTTCTCGAAAATAAGAGTTGTTACCTTAGTTCACTTGTAGAGAACAGCTGACACTGTAGTACATTTCCAGTATTAGAAGATGTGCAAAGGCAATAATAATAATAATAATAACAATAATAATAATAATAAAGGTTGTAAAAGGTATGCTTATGGATGCAACGATCGCTTGCTCATAAATAAAATGATTGTGGAGAATTGCCGGAGCAACTGGAAGAATCTAAGTAAGACATGGATAGATTACAAGAAAGCGTTTGATAATGTTCCACGTAATTCGCTACTCAAAACCCTTGAGATATACAAGATCTCTCCCGTAGTCTCCAGATTCTTACAAGGCAGCATGGCCAAGTGAAATACACATCCTCTTCTAAACTATAGTAATAGGATAAACCAATCTAACAACATCAGCATCAAACGAGGCATCTTTCAAGGTGACTTCATCTCCCCATTACTCTTTTGCATGTCACTGATCCCACTCTCGAACGAACTGAGTAACACCAGGTATGGGTTCAAAATGTATATTAAAGTAAATATTGACGATCTGAAGCTGTTTACTAGAAATGAGGAAGAGCTAGTAGGGCTGTTAACAACTGTTAAAGAGTTCAGCAATGACATTGGGATGGATTTTGGCCTTGATAAGCATGCTAGAGTAATTTTTGCAAGATGAAAGCTCAAACAAACAGCTTCCATTAAAATATATACCGACACTACCATCAATCAGCTATACCCACAACGAAGCTATTACTATCTGGGGATAAACGAAGGAGACGGTATACAACATGCTACTACGAAGGAAAAAGTATGAAAGGAGTATTACAGAAGAATACGACTTATACTAAAAGCCGAACTCAAGGCCTAAAATCGCGTCGAAGCCATTAATACCCTGGCACCTCCGGTTGACCTATGCAAATTTAACATTAACTGTTCATATCATAAAACCTCCTCTTTAGAACATTTGTTATCTTGAATTTCCCTTTCTCGAATTTCTCTCCTTGACATAGTGGCCTACTCAACATGAAAACCATTAAAAACAGTTGTCTGGAAAAACAGTGAAAAGAACACGAGAACTCCAACGACTGGACAGGAAGACAAGAAAATTACTAACGTCGGCCGGATATTGTCATATTGAATACGAGAGACGTATAATGTCAGAATATTGATGTAGCCATACCAAATGACATGAATGTTGCGAGTAAACAGGTTAAAAAATATCACCAAGTACCCCGAATTGAAAGTGGTTATGGTAAGACTGTATGGAATGCGAGAGGGTAATGTAAAAGTAATACCAGTGGCGACTGGAGCTTTGGGCTTAATCCCATTGAAACTTCAAGACTTCTTAAGGCAACTCAAGATCCCGTACAAGACTGATGTATTGCAATAAGCAGCCTTATTGGGCACTACACACATCTTAAGGAAATTATTATCTGTGTGATGTCCTTGTTGTGACTTGACAGATGACTACAGATTCTGATCTACATTGTGTTACGAAGGAACGATAATAATGATAAAAAAGGGACAATAATTGAAATCTGGGCGAGGGGGAGACAGTCGATTAGATCGTCCTCGATAATTTATCGAACCCGGAATAATGAAATGCAAAGTCGACTTGGGCAGAATTTGAACTCAGAACCTAGCGACGAGTGAAATATCGCTAAGCATTTCATTCAGCGTGCTAACGATGCTGCCAGCTAACCGCATTATTATTAATAGGAAGCCATTTTATGGGAGGAGATAATCGATTACATCGACCCTAGGACTGAACTTAATTTATTGACCCCGAAAGGATGAAAAGCAAAGTCGACCTCGGTAGAACTTAAACTAAATACCGCTAAACGTCGACTAACGTGTTAACGATTCTTCCAGCTCACTGCCTTACTCTTTTACTTGTTTCAGTCATTTGACTGCGGCCATACTGGAGCACCGCCTTTAGTCGACAAATCGACCCCAGAACTTATTCTTTGTAAGCCTAGTACGTAGACTATCGGTCTCTATTGCCGAACCGCTAGGTTACGGGGACGTAGATACGCCACCATCGGTTGTCAAGCGATGTTGGGGGGGGGGGACAAACACAGACACACAAACACAGATATATATATATATGTATGTACGACGGGCTTCTTTCAGTTTCCGTCTACCAAATCCATTCACAAGGCTTTAGTCGGCCCGAAGCTATTGTAGAAGACACTTGCCCAAGGTGCCACGCAGTAGGAATGAACCCAGAACCATGTGTTTGAAAAGCAAGTTTCTTACCACACAGCCACTCCTGCGCCTTAATAATAATAATTAGAAGTTTTTCAAATTTTGCTACAAAATTTTTGCTTGGGGAAGGTGTTCAAATGGTATTTATTTTATCGATCCCGAAAGGAAGGAAGGTAAAATCGACCGCGGCAGGATTTGCTCTCAGACGGGCGAAATACCACTAAGCATTTCGTCAAGCGTACTAACGATTCTACCAACTCGCCGCCTTACTATTATTATTATTAATAATAATAATCCTTTCTACCATAGACACAAGACCTGAAATTGGAGGGCAGTGGGTAAGTCGGTCACATCGACATCAGTACTTGACTAGTATTTAATCTCTCGACCCTGAAAGGATGAAAGGCAAAGTCGACTTCGGCAGAATTTGAACTCAGAACGTAGCGGCAGACGAAATACTGTTAAGCATTTCGCCCGGCGTTCTAACGATTCTGCCAGCTCGCCGCATTACTACTACTACTACTACTACTACTACTACTACTACTACTACTACTACTACTACTACTACTATAATAATAATAATAATAATAATAATAATAATAAGAAGAAGAAGAAGAAGAAGAAGAAGAAGAAGAAGGAGGAGAAGGAGAGGAGGAGGAAATTGGAAAAATGGGGCAAAGACCGACCGAGAAAAATTAGAAAAGAAATATAAAATACAGAAGAACGGATCAGATGCATGTCAAAAAGCCAGAAGATCAGAAGATTTCTGAACAGAAATAAGCAGATCGAGAAAAACAGATTGTTCAAAAATAACCTGAAGCAATTCTTCCGAACGTTAGATGGAGAAAATGAGGAAAATGTTGCTGTAGATGCAAATCAAGCCAAGGAGTTCATGGCGAAACAACCTGGTGCATAAAAGGCGTGCAATGTAGATAGGGACTATCAAGATAGAATTACAAGGAGGAAAGAAATAAAGGAATATTGTCTTAAGCACGGTTGACGTGAAAGAACAAATGGGTAAAGTGCTTAACTGGAACCGCCCCCCCCCGGCCCCGGACCAGATGTAATTCATGGCTTTTGGCTGAAGAGATTCAACGCGGTGCATTTGAGGGAGGAGGCTTGTCGATTATATCGATCCTTGTGATTTTTTTATCGACCCCCGAAAAGATATAAAGCAAAGTGGACCTTGGTGGAACTTGAACTCAGAACGTAAAGACAGACGAAATGCCACTAAACACATTTTGCCCGGCGTGCTAACGATTCTGCCCAGATCCTTCCCGGAACTAGTGGAGGCGGTGACAGGAAAAGCTTGTGCAGTTTTGTTGCTGACGGTGGTGAGTAATTGCTTTACTGTTTCAACACTCCTAGATTCTTTATTGTTATTCGCTTTTTTGTTATTTGTTATTTTGGTCTTGGGCAAACACAAATAAACCACGTGTTCACATACCAAGCCAACATTCAGCTTATCTCAACCATCTTTGAGTTATTTAACTTGCATCTTCTGATGATGATGCAAGAGCCGTTGCTGCTGCTGCTTCTACTACTACTACTACTAACAAAACCAACACCACCACTAACAACAGCCACTACCGATCTCGTTGACATCTCTATTACAGTCAGCTGTATACCTAACCCTTCCCTAGCGGATGTTCTTGCAGATGGGAGTGCTTTAGCTGAAGTGTTGTAATTTCAGCGAAACAAGTGCTATCTGCAATGCAGTATGCATAGTGAAGGGCTGGAAATGTAGGTGGTTTACTCAATATTGTTGCTACAGATATACGTTTCTAGGAAAGGAACCCCCGACTGAAATCTATATGCACTGGTCAACTGGTAAACGCATATATGTTTCTTTATTGGCCACAAGGGGCTAAACATAGAGGGGACAAACAAGGACAGACAAACGAATTAAGTCGATTACATCGACCCCAGTGCGTAACTGGTACTTAATTTATCGACCCCGAAAGGATGAAAGGCAAAGTCGACCTCAGCAGAATTTGAACTCAGAACGTAACGGCAGAATAAAAAATACGCTACGCATTTCACCCGGCGTGCTATGTGACTGCGAACTTAAATGTGGCGATTGCACAAACAGTCTAAGGCGATAAGCTGGCTGAATCGTTGCACGCCGGGCAAAATGCTTAGCGTTATTTCGTCCGTCTTTATGATCTGAGTTCAAATTCTGCCAGTGTCTTTCATCCTTTGGGAGCCGATAAAATAATGAACAGTTGAACACAAGAGTTGTTATAATCGGCTTAGCTACTTCCCAAAATTTGCAACCAATATTACACAAACAGTGGGCGGTGGATTGGACGAATCGTTAAAGTATTGGAAAAAATACCTTTAGGATATTTGTTCCAGTTCTTTATATTATAAGTTCAAATCCCGCCGAAGTGAATTTTACCTTTCATCCTTTCGACGTCGAAAGATTAACTACCGCTGAAGTATTTGTGTTCATAGTGTCCACCTTCTTCTTAAATTTCTGGTGTTGTGACTATGTTACAAACAAAGAAGGGCGTTGGATAGACAGAATCATTAAAGCATCAGTCAAAATACTGCGGTGTTTCGTTACGGTTCTCTACACTCTGAGTTCAAATCAAATCGAGGTCAACGTTTGTCTTTAGCCGCTCCAGTGTCGATAAAAAAAATACCAGTCAAATACCTACTTCAACATTTCAGGTCTTGTGCGTATATTCGAAACACTATCGTGTACGCAGTGCGATTCGGCCGTGATACAGCCGAAGCAAAGAGCAATTCTTCATGTGGGCCCCATTACTTACGATATACCTTGACCTATGCAGGACCATGAACCATGTGAACTGACGTTATTGCTCTTCTTGCTTTCATTGCAGCTGTTGTTGTTAATAATGTCTATATTATTTTGTTATTATTATTGTTGTCGTTATCGTAAAGGTAACGAGCTGCCAGAATTGTAGCACTCTAAGCAAAATACTTATCGGCATTTCTTCTGACTTTTCGTTCTGAGGTTAATTTGCTCTTCATCTTTCCAGATCGGATAAAATAAATTCCAGCTGAGCACTGGCGTCGATGTAATCGACTTACCTACTTCCTCGAAATTGCTGCCCATGTATCAAAATTTGAAACAATTCTTGTTGTTATCGTAAAGGCAGCGAGTTGACATAATCGTTAGCACGCTAGGCGAAATGCTTAGCAGTATTTCGTTTGCCGCAACGTTCTGATTTTAAATTCCGCCGAGGTCAACTTTGCCTTTCATCCGTTCGGGGTCGATAAATTAAGTACCAGTTGCGCACTGGTGTCGATGTAATCGACTTAATCCCTTTGTCTGTCCTTTTTTGTTTCCTCTATGTTCAGCCCCTTGTGAGCAATAAAGAAATAAGAATCGTTAGCACGCTAGGCGAAATGCTTAGCAGTATTTCGTTTGCCGCGACGTTCTGAGTTCAAATTCCACTGAGGTCGACTTTGCCTTTCATCCTTTCAGTGTCGATAAATTAAGTATCAGTGAAACACTTGGGTCGATGAAATCAATTATGCCCCTTCCCCACATTTCAGGCCTTGTGCCTATAGTAGAAAGAATCGTTAGCACGCCAAACAAAATGCTTAACGGTATTTCGCCTGTCTTTACGTTCAGAGTTCAAATTCCACCGAGGTCGTGTTTTGCTCTTCATCCTTTCGGGTTCGATAAAATAAGTTCCATTTCAGCACCGAGCTCAATGTAATCGACTAGACTCCTCACTTAAAATTTCTCGCCTGGTGCCTACAGTAAAAGAAGTAGGGTTCTTATCATTATTGTTACAGCTGTTGTTGTCTTTATTATTGTTTTCAACGCGGCAAGCTGACAGGATCGTTAGCATGTCGGAAAAAATGCTTAGCGGCATTTTGTCCGTCTTTACGCTCTGAGTTCAAATTTCACCGAGGTCGGCTTTGCTTTCATCCTTTCGGGGGTCGATAGAATAAGTACCTGTGAAGCACTGGGGCGATGCAATCAACTATCTCCTTCCCACAAAATTTCAGACCTTGTGCCTACAGCTGAAAGGACCATTGTTTTTATTGTCAAGACGACGTGTTGGCTGACGAGTTAGCACGTCAGACAAAATGCTCAGCAACATTTCGTCCATCTTTACACTCCGAGTTCGAATTGCGCCGTTGTTCGATCCTTTCGGGGGTCTACAAAATAAGTACCAGTTGAACACTGAAGTTGATGACCGAAACAAGTAAAAGAGTAAAAGCGTTATTTTTGTTATCGTTACTGCCAAAGTAACTGTTTTGGTTGTTATTACAGTTAGCGTTGTTGTTAGTCTAACTGTTGTTACTGCCAATGTTACTGCTGTCGTTATTGCTATTATCGTTTGCTCTTACTCTTGTTATTCTGTGATGGTTTTGTTGTGTCAGTGTTACCATAGTCACTATACCTTATATACTGCTGACATAGTCACTGTTGTTGCTATTGCTGTCTTCGTCGTTACTAATGCTGTTGTTGTTCTTGCTGCTGCTGCTGCTGCTGCTGTTGTTGTTGTTGTTGTTGTTGTTGTTGTTGTTGTTGTCGTCGTCGTCGTCGTCGTCGTCGTCGTTGTCGTTGTCGTTGTTGTTGTTGTTGTTGTTGTTGTTGTTGTAATAAAGGCTGTGAGCTGGCGGAAACGTTAGCACGCCGGGAGAGATACTTAGCGGTATTCCATCTGCCGCTACGTTCTGAGTTCAAATTCCGCCGAGGTCGACTTTGCCTCTCATCATTTCGGGTTCGATTAAATAAGTACCAGTTACGCTCTGGGGTCTATATAATCGACTTAATCCGTTTGTCTGTCCTTGTTTGTCCTCTCTGTGTTTAGCCCGTTGTGGGTAGTAAAGAAACAGAAATAGGTATTTCGTCTGCCGTTATGTTCTGTGTTCAAATTCCGCCGAGGTCGACTTTGCCTTTAATACTTTCGAGGGTCATTAAATAAGTACCAGTTACGCACTGAGGTCGATATAATCGACTTAATTCGTTTGTCTGTCCTTGTTTATCCTCTCTGTGTTTAGCCCCTTGTGGTTAGTAAAGAAATAGGTATTTCGTCTGCCGCTACGTTCTGAGTTCAAATTCTGCCGAGATCGACTTTGCCTTTCATCCTTTCGGGGTCGATAAATTAAGTACCAGTTACTCACTGGAGTCGATGTAATCGACTTAATGTGTTCGTCTGTCCTTGTTTGTCCCCTCTATGTTTAACCCCTTGTGGGCAATAAAAAATAAAAATCGTTAGCACGGTTAGCAAATTGCTTTTGCGGCATTTCGCCTGTATTTACGTTCTTAGTTCAAATTCCGCCGAGGTCGACTTTCCTTTTCACCCTTCGGGGTCCATAAAGATAAGTACCTGTTGAGCTATGGGATCAATGTAATCGACTTCCCTAAAATTTCTGGCCTTGTGCCAAAACTTGAAATCATTATTATGATTGTTAAGACGGCGAGGTTGCAGAATCGTTAGCACGCCAGGCACCAAGGCTTAGCGGCATTTCGTCTGTCTTTACGTTTTGAGTTCAAATTCCGCCGAGGTCAATTTTTCCTATCTTCTGTTAGGAGTCTATAAAGTAAAATACCAGTCAAGTACAGGGGTCGACGTAATCGACAGATCCTTCCTCAAAAACTGCTGGCCTTGTGCCAACATTTGAAATCTCCATTATTATCATTATTGTTATTATTGTTGTTAGTGTTGCTGTTACTGTGTTCGTTGCCATCATTACAGTTACTGTTACTTGTGTTGTTATTGCTTTCATTGTTACTGCTATCGTTGTTGTTGTTGTTGTTATTGTTACCGTGCTATCTCTAGTAGCCAACACCCAAGTATAATCAACAAGGTTGCCATGGCATTGTTGCTCTTTGTATTGTAACCACTCTCCTCTGACAAGTTCTTCCTCTCTTCTTTTCTCCGTTGCCTTTCTTACCTTGTCTTCTTTTCTCTCATTCTTACATTCTTTGTGTTTTTTAATTCTCCCCATCCATCCATGCATCTATCTATCTATCTATCTATCTATCTATCTATCTCTATCTATCTATCTATCTATCTATCTATCTATCTATCTATCTATCAATCTATCTATCTGTCTATCTATCTATCTATCTATCTATCTATCTATCTATCTATCTATCTTCTATCTATCTATCTATCTCGCTATCTGCCCAGCTGTTTTTTTATTTTTTTATTTTATTTTTTTTTGTTCTTTTCTTCCCTTTTACGATCCCTCTTGATCGAAAACCTACGCCACCCCCCTTTTTTTGTTTCTTTTGTTTTTTGTTTTTTTCATCCCCCAAAAGAAAAGCTCTACCTTGTAACTTGTCCCATCTGTGTGCAGCCCTGTGTGGCCAATAAATAAACTTATCTTCCTTTCTATATATCTACCAATCTATCGCTTTTCGTTTGTTTATTATCGTTTCTCACCTTGTCTTTATCTCACCATAGGTCTGGTCTTTTCCACTAATTTCTCTTCCCTTTCATTTTGTCTTTCTCTCTTAATGTCTTTATCCAGCTTTTCTACCTTACTTTTTTCTTAATTTTTTCACCTTTCTAACAAACTTTATTTACTACTTTCTTTTGTCTCTCATCCTTTTCTTTTTTCACTCTTTTTCATTTTGTTCTTATATTTTATCCTTTATTTAATTTTTTCTTACTATTTTCCCTTCTTGCTTAGTTTTCTCCATTTCCTCTGTCTTTCATTCTATCAATTTATCTATCCTCTCTCTTTCTGCCTATTTATCTCCCCCTCACTCCTTTACTCTCATTTTCTTTCTCTCTATGTTGATATATATGTATATAAATTTTCACATTCTCTCTCTCCATCCATCCATCCAGCCAGCCAGCCAGCCAACCGCCCAACCATCCATCCACCCATCCATCCATCCATCTATCTATCTATCTATCTATCTATCTATCTTCTATCTATCTATCTATCTATCTATCTATCTATCTATCTATCTATCGTCTCAGTATCCATTTATCAATCTATCTCTTTATCTATCGTTATTTTCTTTTTTTTTTCTTTCTATTTTTACTTCAGCGATATTTCATTTCTTTCCTTCTCTCATTCCATCTTTGTTTTATTATTTACTATATTTCTACTTAAGGTGGCAAAACTGGTAGAACCGTTAGCACGTCGGATAAAATGCTTTGCAGTATTTCGTCCGTCTTTACGTTCTGAGTTCAAATTCCGCCGAGGTCGACTTTGGCTTCCATCCCTCCTGGGAGGATAAATTAAGCACCAATTAAACTCTGGAACTTCGACTTCAACCCTGCTTCGAAATTACTGGCTTTGTGCCAAAGTTTGAAACGTCCCATCATTATATTTCTGCCTGCCTCTTCTCTTTCTCTCTTTCTTTCTTTCTTTCTCTCCCTCACCATATCTCTATAGGCACTTTCTTTCCTTCTTTCATTTTATTTGCTTTTTAATTAGGTATTTATCTCTTTCCTTCTTCGCTTCCGTATGTTATTTCATTCTTTTCACCTGTTCTTTCTTTTATTGAAAATTATCTGTCTTTGACTTCTGGACTTATATATATATTTTCCTTCCTTCCGTCTTTCTTTCTTCCTTCCGGCTTTTTCTCTTTCTTCTTTTGTTCAGTCCATTTCTACTTTATTCTTGCCTTATTACCTCATTTCATTTTTCTCTTCCTTTTACGGCTTCTGATATTACCTCTTGTCCCTTCCTTAATTACATTCTTCCTTCTTTTCTTTATCTTTCTTTGTTTGTTCTTTTCGAACTTTATGAATTCCTGATACCGATAAGTACTCACCACCACCACCACCACCACCACCACCACCACCACCACCACCACCACCACCACTACCACCACCACCACCACCACCACCACCACCATTATCTTTAACTCCACTACCTGTTCTAACTTTACCATTTAAACCAACTACAACGCCTGCACTACTTTCTTCCTCAGTGTATCACTGCCAATCGTTCCATCATTACCATCAATGTTACCTTCAACCCCAATATCACCATACCATCACCAGCATCAACTACCCTTCATCACTGTTAGTACTAACCACACCATCATCGATACCACCCATAACTTCATCATCACCTACGACATCATTTTCTGTAGCTACTATATTATCAGTAGTACCAACCTTATCATTACTGCCAGCAACTATACCATCATGAACACTAACCATAACATCGTCACTACCAACGAAATAATCCTTTCCGATTACCGTATGATCATATCTTCCTCAAATCACTCACTGATTTGAGGGGAGTAGCTGTGTGGTAAGTAGCTTGCTTACGAACCACATGGTTCCGGATTCAGTCCCATTACGTGGCAAGTTGGGCAAGTGCCTTCTACTATAGCCTCGGGCCGACCAAAGCCTTGTGAGTGGATTTGGCAGGCGGAAACTGAAAGAAGCCCGTCGTATATATGTATATATATAAGTACGTGTGTATATATGTTTGTGTGTCTGTATTGCCCCACTCCCAACATCGCTTGACAACCGATGCTGGTGTCTTTACGTCCCCGTAA